>NC_083229.1:62767383-63069627 GCF_032191835.1 Heteronotia binoei
ACAGGTTACTGTTGAACAAGACCCCAGATTTGAGTTCTTTAAAAGTCTTTGGGTCACGGGCTCGGGTTGGCATCCACTCCACGAGTAGCGGGGAGGGGGATGTCCGGGCAGAGAGCCTAATTTTTCTGGGCTACAAGCCAAGGGCCAGGTGTTATCGTTTCTGCAATAGCAAAAGCAAGATAACACTTAGTAAGAGTGCCCAGTTCAATGAAGAAAGCAGCTGGCCAAGGTTGCACTCCTTGCAGAAACAATTTGTCCTGCTGCCAAGTAGCGATAACGATGTTGGAGCGCAGCCCAGAACTCCAGCCCAGGAGGTGGCACCCAGTGGGGCTGGAGAAGGTGAGCCGAATGCTGGCACAGAGCCCGACGAGCAGAGTCAGGAGGCAGAGCCTCAAATGCAGGAACTGGAGGTAAAGTGTGAGAGTCAGGAGGTTCAACACCCAATTACAGGGGCAGAGCAACCAGCCCAGGAGGTGGGAACAGAGCAACCCGAAGAAGACAAAGCTGGTCCAAGCACAGGGCCACGGGTGTCTGCCAGGTCCACCAAAGGCCAACGTCCCGCTAGGTACAAGTGTCCCTATGTCACTCTGACTGTCAATCCAGACCCACCCGGATTTGAGGAAATGTTAAAAGAAAAGGCTAAGAAATGGAAAGCCTGGGTGGCAGAGTGCGAGGCAAGGGAGAAGGAGGCTGAAGCCAAGCGTCTGAAAGAGCTGGCTGAACAGGAACACGATGATGTGTTTTACAATCATGATGAGTTCCTGAACGAATTCCGGAAAGGGTTCCGAGCTACGTAAATATGAACTGTAATGTTGCTGGTGGACATGTATGTAAACTGTGTAAAGTGTTTTGGTGCACTGGGTTTAAATAGATTAGGAGGTGTGTTGGAGCAAGAATCTACATAAACCCAGTCTGACAGCCACAGTATGACAGCTGGTGATCTAGCTGCCAGGCTAGGTCACAGTGACCTGATCAGCAGACCGGCTTGAGCCGGCAGAAGCCAAGTGATGCAATCTGCTGAGTCAGCATGGCCAGGATTGGCTGCTTGGACTATATATGATCTGTGTGTGCATCACACAGGTCTCTCCCTGTGAGATGGTGGTTAGGCGAAGCACTTTGTCCGTGGAGGTGATATTGTATAGACTGCACAAGAGGGCACTTGTTGTGTATATATGTTAATACACCTTTTGGCACTAGTTGCACGTGTAAGCCTGATTTTCTTTCCTGAAGCCCTGTGTCGGGCAAGTCATCTCCCTCACTCTGCTACTCCCGCTCCGACAGTATCCCCAGATATCCAATGATTTGGGAATACTGAAATTGGACTATAAAATACAATTAATACCTGCAGCTGCTTTTGATCACAATGCCATGCATCATATTCATAGTTCTTTGTTACAAAAAGTTAAAAAGGAACCACAAAGAATAGAAGATATATTTATGATTGTTTGCATTGGTACTGTTACTGTACCAAAGCCAAATGACAAGATTTAGATTTCTGTGGACTTGTGCAAAAGTATGCAAAGAGAAAGACAGCAGAACAGCTATCAGAAGCTAAAATATTTTTCAGATTTGGATGTTATTGCAGGTTTTGTGTAACTATTTAGCAAAGTAGGCAGGCCACTAATAACATTCACCACTCTATTTTGAAGGAACTGCTTCAACAGATTTCTCTTTAGTGTTTGATCTGCTTCTGAGCAATTCCAAAACAGAATTTCTCAGACTGTATCTGAGCTGTAGGTATCCTGTGTCAAGTAGATGATGTTCTATCATGCAGCAAAGAAAGAAATGAACATGAGCAACTGCATGCAGTTTTGAAATGTACCAGTAAGCCAGTCTTACCTTGGATGAAAAAAGTAAGTTTGAGAAAGAACAGACAACATTTCTAGGACACATCATTAACAAAGAATTCAGCTTGCTTCAGGCAAACTGGTGGCATTGCTAACTTTGCCAGCGCCTGATGATATTCTAGCTTTAAGAAGATTCTTGTGTTTGACAAATTTATACCAAATCTGATATATCTGACAAAATCCATATGGGATCTTTTCAACAAGTATAATATATTAATATGTGACAGCTCATAACAGAAAGCTTTTAAGGCAAAGAAAAGACTTTACCAGCCTCACATTTTCAAGCACAATATTCAGTAGCTTTACTAACTACTTTAGTGCATCAACTTGTGGACTAGGGGAAGCTCTCATGTGAAAGCAGACAGAAGCTGGTCAAAGACTTTGGCATTCATATTAGAAGGTTAACAGAAAAAAATACTGTGTTCAAATGGAAGGGGGAAATCCCTACCCTTTCTACAGGAGAAAAATTGCACCTTTAAGACCAACCAAGTTTTATTCAGAACGTAAGCTTTCGTGTCCTAAGCACACTTCATCAGACGAGGGGATCAGGTATTGTGGGCTGAAATACAAGCAGTTTGTTGATTAAATATGCAGACTGATCACATAGTAAACCAGTGTGGCTTGGCCATTTGGTCTGGATAGCCATAAAAGGTAATAAAGTCCTCTGCCAATTGGTGTTTCTGTAAATCTAGGTGAATCATAAGAGGACGTGTATTTCCTAGTTATAGTCCAACTAATTTACTTATCAACATCAATCTATACATTATAAACATCATTCTAGTCTGTCATTAGAAAACATACAAGAATATATAAAATGAAAATGGGTTAAGTATGCCAATGAATAGCAAAGGAATGGAAATGTCAGAAACTTTTGCACCTCTACTAAAGAACCAACTTACAACAGACTTATTTCCATATTGACAGGACCACAGTGATTAATATATGAGAGATGGCCATCTTATGAGGATAATATACTGTGACCCACACTACTTCATAGGGTGGGGGATAGGGGGGTAGGATTGATAGTTCCAGGTTTGGAAATTCCTGGAGATTTGGGGATGGAACCTGAAGACGACAGGAACTTCAGTGGGGTACAATGTCATAAAAACCCACATTCCAAAGCATACATTTCTCTAGGGGCACTGCTCTCTGTAGTCTGGAGATGAGCTGTAATTCCAGGGGATCCCCAGGTCCCACCTGGAGGCTGGCATCCCTACTACTTCAGAATGAAATGCTGCCTAAAATACAAAAAAGGATATCAAGGCATAATCAAGTGCAGGACAAGAATCCAACAATCTGTATGGTGGCCAGACTTAGGCAACTTTTAACAGAAGGTTTTGAAATATGTAATATAGAAAACTTTTTTTAGAATCTTTGCACATCATCAAATTACCAGCCAAACCATGGCAGCATGTACCAATCGATTTGTTTTGTTTTGTTCTCCTGGAAGGTTTACATATACTGTGGTAGCTAAGAAACTGTTCCTCTTACAGGACATTACATGTATAAAAAAAAATCAAAAACGTCAGTATTTGCAGGACTATTAGCCCCTGAGAGACTACTTTCTGACAATGATCCTCTGTTTACCTCTACTATGTTTACAGAATTTATACAAGATTATGATTCTTAGCAATGTACATTGGACCCCATATTCTACAAACAATGGAAAAACAGACAAGGCTTACAAGACCCTTTTGGACAGCTGTCCAAAGAAAATCTTTGGACAAGATTTTTGGATATCCATCCAAAAATCATAGGGCCCATATATGGTTGCTAGGTTCCCCCGGCCACTGACGGAGAATGGGGGTTGGGTTGATCCAGGCTGGGAAACATCTGAAGATTTGGAGATGGAGTCTGGGGAGGACAGGGACCTCAGTGGGATACAGTGCCACAGAGTCCACCAGCCAAAGTATCCATTTTATCCATGGAAACTGATCTCTGTAGTCCTGAGATGGATTATAATTCCAGGGATCCCCAGGTTTCTCATGGAAGATGGCATTTCTAGGCATACAAAACACTTCTGGCATATCATGTAACCAATAGTTCCAACACAATTGAACGCAAAATGACCCAACTCAAATGTGTTAAAAGCAAAAATGTAAAATTAAAAGTCAGATAATGACAAAACTACAATTACAGACACAAGGTAAAATTTTTACCCAAATTAGTAGACTAATTGGCTTTAAAAATATCACAATTTAAGATATATGTTGGATATGAAAATTAATAAGTACAGGTATAAAGAAAAATAAAATGTACACTTCATACAGATTGTACGTGGGTTGAGTGGAACATGAATAGGACTTCTAGAGTCCCAGTCCTTTACAATTCTAAGAGGGCTGGGGATCAGAGATGACATCTGCTTAAGATCAATATGTACTGACAACACAACAACATTGTCTAAATTTAAGGACTACAGGTACATCAAGAGAACTGGGTTTCTGCTAGTCTGTTACCCTGAACTGCCCTTTAAAACTATTGACTACTCTAAAATTATTAGGCAATGAAACCATTTCAGACATAAGGACAATGACTTTTTACATAGCTTGCCACTGAAACAATAATCTAACTTAGTATGGGATTTATGAGTTTAATATTTGAACCTACTGTTGTTTGTACTTTTTAGACTAATGTTGTTGTTCGTTTATGGTTTGTATTTTTATATGTGCTTTGAAAGAACATATATTTAGCTGAACTCCTTTTAATAAACTTAACTATAAAAAAAGATAAGCACAATTTTTAAGGACTATACAATTATTTTTTTGTTATGATGCTACTTTTCAATTTTGTAATGCAACATTTATTTGTGCTATAAAAGCAAAGCAAAACTAGCAGTTCTATTCATGGAATTACAAATACTTCCCATGATTCCAGCAATATTTTTAGATTATTATACCCTGCATACTTATTAGCATATACCATTTTTTCAAATTTAATTTTAAACAACATTCTCATTTCATTCTTTATCAAAATAATACGACATAAAATACATTGTATTGGGTAAATAATAATGCATGGAAAGATATAACATGCCTATGACAAGTTTAAGAAAATGTTGAAAGCAAGCCTCAGATTCAGTGGGAGCTCACAAGAGCGCAGTTCCTGAACCTGAGGGTTCCACCTCCTCCTTCTTAGAGTTCCACCTCCTTGTCCATTGAACAGTATTGCAGCTGCATAACAATCCCTGGATGAGCTCCACCACCTATTTTTCTACAAAATGACCGCTGAAAGCATATTTCTGCTACAAGTCAGATATGACATCCTTTTTCATGCCTGCTCCACTTTTAAATTAAAGGACATGTTACACAACAGCCTTTCATGTGTGTCACCATTTTGTGAAAGACCAACCATGTGTATGCACTCCTGTTAAATTCGCTGAAGTTTGTGGGAGGTAAGGAACCTCAGTAAGGAAGGTGAATGGAAGATTATCATGGGTGATGAGGACTTTGAGAACCAGAGTGGTACACCTCAGGCTGGGAAAACATTGGGTTCAAATGCTCACTTAACTATAAAGTCTATTTTGTGATTTTGTCAGCCTAATCTACCTCACAGGGGTGTTCTGAGGATACAATGGGGGGAGGGGAGAAACAAGCACACACTGATATTTGCTCTGTGAAGTAAGAACAGAGGGGAAAGTGTGATTGAGAGAAAAAGAGAGTATTTTGAAAAGAACCGCTGAGACATCAAGTAGTATTCTGAAAATGTCAGACTAATAGAAATTATAGATTAAAAAACTAAGAGTTCATATAAAATTGTATTTTTTAAAAAAAGGATTATATCACCTCTAGGAATGGCTGACATATCGTTTTGTTTCCTAAACAACAAACATAGCACAACTTAGTAATGCACAAACTATTTTACCATCTGTAATAAAGACAGATTGACATTCTGATGAAAAAGGTTCTGAAATGTTGCCTAAACATTAACCATTATCTCCTTAAAATATTGCACTTAAGAGTATAAACCAGAAGAAAGTGATCGACATGAATAGGACCCTTTTGTTCAGACGCCTTCATTATGCACTTTTTTTTTTACAGTAATAGCATTTTATTATACTCTACAGCACCTTAACATATTCTTACAGACATTTTAAAAATGCTGTTGAGGAAAAGGAAAAGTAACTGTCTTCATTCAGGAGGGTTTCAAAACTTGTCAGTCAGTACTTTTTTTGGTTTTTTTACAATTCTCTGTATATATAAAAAGTTGAAAGAAACTATTCTAATGTTAATTTGGATCAACCTTGAAAACATATGATTCCAGGTCTCTAAAAGGCCCACATGAAGGAGTTTTAAAGCTCAACAACAACAAAAAGAGCCCTGGGGCACTACAACTCACATTTAACCTACTTCCTTGAAAAATAAACTGCTTTGGTTAAGCATAAACTTACACTAGCTCAGGTTCAAACCAAACATGCCAACATATTAGTGAGGAAATTAAAAAGCAAATAGTAAGTCTTTCATACAATAATACTGCATTTAAATTCCAACAGGAAATAAACTTCATTTTCAAAAACATTTTCATAAAGAAATTTTAAAAACATTAGTGTGCCCTGGCAACATGGAGCAAAACAGAATACATCTAAACATTTGTTATATGTATATCCTGCCCTTATCCTAAGGAACTGAATTTGGTTACATGAAATGATGGCTTTCTATGCTAGAGGGGTCTACTGTAAGCTCTTGGAGGATTGGCTACATCAGGGGGGTGTAGCCTAATATGCAAAGGAGTTCCTGCTACAAAAAAAAAAGCTCTGGCTAAAAGTGCAAGCAATTAAAACTTTTGTCTATATATGGAGAGGAAGAAAGCAAACATTATATCTCCCCAAATAGTTAGAATTGTCCTCCTAAACCCTACCTTTCTAAGTAGTAAATGGAAAAAAGTATTCACTTATTGTGAAGTTCCTTTTTCAGTGGTTCTACAGTAAAGCACTCACAACCCATGGGAAGAAATTACTCCCTGGCAGCAGGCAGGATTGTTACCCTATTTGGAAACTCCTAGTGAGAGAAGCGTCTCCCTCAGTCTCCCATACCACTCCAGAGCCATGTAATTCCAAATAGCTATAAAAACATATTGATTCCAGCAGCCAATGATTAAATGAAACAATAAGATAATGAAGAAGAAGATATTGGATTTATATCCCGCCCTCCACTCCAAAGAGTCTCAGAGCGGCTCACAATCTCCTTTACCTTCCCCTCCTACAACAGACACCCTGTGAGGTGGGTGGGTCTGGAGAGGGCTCTCACAGCAGCTGCCCTTTCAAGGACAACCTCTGCCAGAGCTATGGCTGACCCAAGGCCATGCTAGCAGGTGCAAATGGAGGAGTGGGGAATCAAACCCGGTTCCCCCAGATAAGAGTCCACACACTTAACCACTACACCAAACTGGCTCTCTGAGAGAAACAACTCATGACTATGGTTCAAGATTCTGCCTTCAGGACTTTGATATAGGGGACGATTGTCCCACCCTTGGACCAAGAAAGAACTTCACAGTAAGTGAATAAACTTTCCAGTCTCTGGTGCTCCAGGGTGGGACATACAAAAGCAGTGTACCCCAAGGCAGGTCACTTGGAATCTAACCTGTCATAGCTTGTTGAACAACTGAGTTTTTCCTTTCCTCCTTTTCCCCCCTGCTTGCCTGAGCTGAGAGGTGGGCTTGTTTTGAAAAGGACTTGGAATGTTGCCATTCCCCCCCCAGCTCTGGAAGACCTAAAGCTAGCAAAAGGCTAAAACATCTTTTTGCTCTCCATCTTGTAATTTGGCCTTAACTTTTTATCGTTATTCACCAGGCATTTGCCTATGACATTCCTGAAAAGGCTGACCCCTTTGAAAGGAACTTTAGGTAACCTGACCTGGGAGGTGGAATCCACTTCTTAGCTATGAAGCCAGGCATTATGACCAGCAGTATGGTGTCAAGGGAGGTATCTGCTGTAAATGCTGCTGCAAGAGCAATTTTCTTAAAATCATTTTTAAATATGTGCTTGTTGACAGCAAAGAAGTTCAAAGACCAGCGATAGATCACTCTGGCAAAGAGACCCCACTGTGGAAGACCAAAGGGCTGCAGAAGAAGCCTCAAAGTCCTTATGTAGGACCAATCTTCTTGTTGCAAGATCCCTGAGAAGTCCACCTGAGTTGACCAAAATGACAGTGTTGGCAGTCAGGTCAGCCATGGAGCATTGGCTACTTCTGAAACCTAAGACCTGAATGGGAAATAATCTAGTGCCTGGTCTTTGACCTAGTGGGGGCTTCCCTTCCATCTTGATGGCTTTGTTGAAAACTGATGGGTAAGAAAAACTAGTGAGGAAGCCCCTGCGTGATGAAAGGCCCTACCTGATCCAGTGGGTCCAAGTGGGTCTGGTCCTTCTTCCTACACAGAATCTCCAGAATGCAGAAAAACTTGGAAAACAATTTAGGAAAAACCTCCCAGAAAGAGAGATGTGTTTGTATGGCCATCACCTGAGATTACTCTTCCTCAGAAAGCTCCTCCTCCTCTCTAGATGAGGAATAATAGGACTGGTCTGAAACTTTCGAGTCTGAGCCTAGTAAGGGACTATGTTATCTACATCCAAAATCAGCCAGTGCAGCAGATGCCACAATCTTGCCTCTCTTTTCCACTTTGGCCCTAACTGGGGGGAAGGGGATTGGCCCTCTCTTGCATATCATTATACAATCTCCACTCTGGAGGACTGTGGTGGAGGCTCTGTTGTAGGCTCCCAGGAACATGGGATTGTGTGGTGCAAAGTGATAAATCTTCAAACTTTGTCTAAGTTTGGGAGGACCAAACACAATTTCACCATGCTTCTTTGAGGTTGTTTGGTCTGGTGGGAGGTTGTATGGAGTGACAGGGGAAGCTCCTGGACAAAGCACAGAGCTCCCACAGCCTTTTCCCCCTCCGAGGGATAGAACCTTGGAGGAGTCACCTCTAAGGGGGGGTCACCCCAGTTCCTAGCAACAGCTGAACTAAATATCCCCCTAGAGAGCCCCGCAAATAAGGCAGGAAGGCAGGTGAGCACTGCAAACAGAAAAGGCTGCATAGAAAGGAGTCAGTATGCTCTTTAATTAACACAGTTAATGGCCACCCGTCTGCCAGCCAAGGACGAAACTGTGAGACTGGGTTGGAGAAGCCCTCCCACTAGGAGTCATCAAAAACAATGTTCCTGTTTCCAGGGAGGAGCTTCTTCCAATTGTGAGTGCCTGTCAAGCATGCTATTTCTAACTGCTCAATTCTTCCATACCTTTCTTCTCTTCCCCCCCCCCCCCTTTCTCTCCCTTCTCGCCTGTGGATGCATAATAAATCCCTCTCAATCCAGGATGTGTAGCATAATCTTGTATTAAACGGTATAAAGTGCCTCTCCCCAAGATTCACACAGCCATGTCTTATCAGCTAGCAGGGAATGTGTGAGAAATGGAGATGTGAACATTCCTTAGTCATAAAAGAGATAGTAGTGAGTAGCCTTTGAACCTTCAACCCCATTTGCATCTTTATGTTATTCTTTTGAAGTTATCTGTAACCCTGCCTTTTGAAGTAGTCTATAAGATACTATGCAACTTTGTATCCAGCATTACTTCCAAGGTATCCGCCCTTGGAACAAGTCATGGAGTTTTAATAAAACAAGTCTTTGTTTAAAAACAAAAGGTTGATTATTTCGAAATATTGGTGCTTGACATTTTGGAAGTCATCTTACTTGGGAATTTGACCGAACTGGCAACTTTCTAATCGTATGGCGGAAAGAACTCCAGACAACAGCAGATTCCCTACAACTTCGGATAGGCTGAGAGGCGAGCCTAGAAAAGAAGGTGCTGGGGTACGAACACCGCCGTGGCACATCATTGAAGCTCGTCGAGTCATGGGGAGGGTCCCCCCTGCATATCCAAAAACTGTTCACCCTAAAGTGTGGGTCCCCCGAATCTCCACCACTCTGATGGACGAGGCACTGGCTCGGCGAGAAGTGATCCTGACACTGACATCCCCGCAGGCAAGAGCGGGAGAAGAGAGTGACCAGAACGGTTCGAGAGCCGGGAGAGGAAACAGTCGAGATGAACCGAGACCAGGTGAGGAGGATGAGGATGGAGGTGACCCAGATCAGTCATGCCTGGATGAGGAGAAAGAGGAACCTGATCCTGATAACAGGGGTCTCTTCCAGATGGTGAGAGATGAGATGCCGAATGCCTAAGAGATGAGATGCAAGCCAATGCTACTTTCATGGCGCAAGAGATGAGAAGACAACTAGAGAGAGTGCTGCAGCCTACAGATCCAAGAGGAGGGCAAATATCTTCTCCGGTGAAGCAGGCGGCTACACCGCCACCTCTGCTGCCCCTCATCCCTCGTGATTATGGGAGAGGGAGAGAACTGGACACCACCTTCGACGGAGATCCAGAAGAGGTGGAATACTTCTTCATTCAAGCCATCAGCTTCATGCACTACTGGGGAAACACCTTCCCTGACAAAGGTGTTCAGCAGAGTGGACTACCTGGGGTCGAAGCTCAAGGGGGCTGCGAAACAATGGTACGTAAGCCTGTATGAGACCAGGAGCCCTGAGCTGGACACAGTGGCCACGTTTCTCTGGGCCCTGTTAACCCCATATGAGGACCCCCTGCAAGAAACTAGAGCCTTCACCACCCTGTGAGACCTACAGCAGGGATCCAAATCCGTGCGTGAGTACGCTGCCGAGTTCCGAGCTAACATGGCCAAAATCCATGGGTGGAATGAAGAAATGAAGATAGAGCAGTTCCAGAGGGCCTGAACGCGAGCGTGCTGGATCGGGCACTGCAGCAAGCATGCCACACCACACTGGTGGGGTGAGTGCAACTAGCTGGAGAAGTTGAAACCAACATGAAATGAGTGGCCCTACAACGGCAACAGCAGCAAGGGGGTAAGGGGGGACATGAGTCTCGGTCGGGGGCAAAGCCAGATGGGAAAAAGACCAGTACCGCTGGGGGAGCAACTAAGCCAGCCACTCCCCGATGCTGCTTTCAGTGTAGAGACCTAAACCATTTGGCCACCAATTGCCCAGAGCGACCTCGAGGCCCCCCCTCACCCCGAAACCCAGAGCCCCTAAGGCAAAGAAGACTGAGAGTCGACTAAAGGAATCGGCGAAAGGGAGCACCGCGGCCGCAACCTCTTTGGGAGAAGAAATGATCATCATCGATGAGCTGAGTGAAATGTCCTGGGATGACGAGCCGGCGGGAAATAGGGACGACCTGCACTGAGAGGTGCCGAGCAGCAGGTCACGGAACTAATGGTACCACTAAGGGTGAGAATAACCAGAACTTTATTTTTCGTCCCTTTGACTCTGTTAAACCCTAAACTAAAGAGATTTATTCATGCTAGAGCGCTGCTCGACTCAGGGTGTACTAGAGACATAATTACACCCAAATTGGTGGAAGCCTTTGGACTCCATAAGAGCCCTTTACCTCACCTGATAAAGTTTGAACAGATGGATGGAACTATAATGAGAGGGGAACCTTGCACCGAGCAAATCCAAGAAGTACCAATGGGAACAGAAAACCATTGGGACACAGAAATATTTGTGATAGCCCCCTCTTCTTCTTTCGACATTGTACTAGGGCTTGCCAAACACGAGCCCGATATAAAGTGGGGAGAACAAACCACAGACTTTACAGATAAAAGGTGTGAACACCACCACTGGAACAGAGATTGGGGACCATACCCACCCCCTAGAAACAAGAAGCTGCGCTTAACCACTGAGGAAGTTCAGTCGATCCCTAAGTACAGAGTACAGCAACTTAAAACAAGTGTTCAGTGAAGAGGAAGCCAATGAACTTCCCCCCCACAGGATACTGACTGTGCCATAGAACTGATTTCAGGGCAGGAACTCCCAAAAGCTAAACTGTATTCAATGGGGTGGGCCAAAAAAGCTGAGCTACGAAAAATTTTGGACAAAAATTTAAAGTGAGGGTTTATACGACCCGCTACTGCGCCCCATGCAGCTCCGGTACTTTTTCGGAAAAAGGACGGTGGGCTTCAGCTTTGCAAGGATTTTAGGGGGATTAATGGGATTTCCACCTCTAATGCATACCTCATACCACTAATAAAAGATTTACTCAGCACGGTGTTCGAGGGAAAATTTTTCACCAAATTAGACTTGCGGGATGCTTACTTCTGGGTACGCATAAAAGAGGAAGTTGAATGGAAGACCGCATTTAATACGCCCATGAGACAATTTGAATATTTGGTCATGCCTTTTGGATTACAAGGAGCCCCAGGGGTCTTCATGAATTTTATAAATGAAGTCCTACACCAGTACTTATACAAAGGGATACTGGTGTACCTGGATGATATAATTATTTATTCCAAAGACTTACAATCTCATGTGAAGTTAGTCTGAGAGGTGTTAAGAAGCCTTTATGAGAATCAGCTGTAAGCCAAACTATCCAAATGTGAATTTCACAAGACTAAACTGGACTATTTGGGATAACGAGTGTTGGAAAAAGGGCTGACCATGGATCCAGCTAAGATTCAAGCGGTATTAGATTGGGAACCCCCAAGGACATGTAGACGAATGTTGGAAAAAGGGCTGACCATGGATCCAGCTAAGATCCAAGCGGTATTAGATTGGGAACCCCCGAGGACATGTAGACAACGCCAATCTTTCCTCAGATTCGTGAATTTTTATCGTAATTTTATACAGGGATTCACGCATACTATGCTACCCTTAACAGATCTCCTGAAAACAAAGGGGAAAGGTCTAGAAGCCAAATGACCAGGAGCTAAACTAGAATGGACGGCTAAATGCCAAGAGGCGTTCAAAAAGTTGAAAAGACTATTTACTAGTGAACCCATTCTAATTCACCCCAATGAATTAAAGCCCTTCATGGTGCAATGTGACGCTAGTGACGTCGACGTAGGGGCAATTCTGATGCGACCTGATGAAGAGGGGCGTTAAAGCCCTGTGCATACATATCCAAAAAATTTACTCATGAACAGAGAAATTGGTCGATTTGAGACAAAGAGGCTTTCACAGTGACTTTCACTTTAAAAAAACATGGAGATCATGGTTAGAAGGACCGAGGGTTCTGTTTGAAATCTAGACAGATCATAAGAATTTGGAAGCCCTCACAGGACGAAGAAAACTAAAAGAGAAACAAATCCAGTGGGCGGACTTCTTTGCCAAGTTTGCCTTTACTCTAAAACACATCCCAGGTTCTAGAAATTTTCTAGAGGATGCATTATCCAGACTCCCTCAGCACAATAGCCAAAGGGAAGAGGTGATTGACTCCCTCATCCCACAAGCCAAATAGGAGGGGCCGTGACTACCCGCTCCAAAGCAAAGCACGAAAACTTAGAAACAAAATGGGGGCGAGAACGATTAATCAGCAAAGTGGAAAGGGAGGGAGACAACAAACTGGAGGGAGTCACGGAAGGAGAAGGAGGCTTCTGGTACAAAGAGGGTAAACTGTATGTACTCGAAAGCCTCCAAAAAGAAGTCCTGCAAATCTGTCACAATGATAAACTTTTAGGACACTTTGGATATGTAAAGACACTACATTTAGTGAACCAACAATTCTGGTGGCCATTCATGAAAAAAGACATTTCCAACTATGTGGCCTCTTGTCCAATATGTATAATGGCAAAGAAAAGGGGGGGGACTCCCAGACTGTTGCAACTTTTAGAGACAGCTACACGACCGTGGTCAGTAGTCTCAATGAATTTTATTGTGGAACTATCTATGTCACAAGGGAAAACGGTAATTCTAGTAATGGTGGACACGTTTTCCAAACAAGTTTCATCCCTTGCACTCAAGTCTCCACAGCTAAAAAGTTAGCCCAATTGTTTTTTCAACACGTGGTTAAATTACACTCGTTCCCAGACAAGGTAATTAGTGACTGGGGCCCGCAATTCGTTGCCAACTTCTGGCATGAGTTTTGTAAATTGACCGGGATCGAACAAGGATTAAGTTCAGCTCATCACCCTCAAACAGACGGACAAATGGAGAGGTTGAAAGCATTACTAGAGCAATATTTAAGATGTTTTGTGCACTACCAGCAGTCAAACTGGGTAGAACTCTTGCCCTTTGCAGAATATGGATACAATAACAGTGTGCATAGTTCTACAAAGACTTCCCCATTCTTAGTAGTGAATGGGTACGAAGGAAAACCATTCCTGCTATTGCCGGGGGAGTAACATCGGAAGTACCTTCTTCTTTTGAACAATGGTGGGGAAAATTAGGGAAAGTTTGGAAGGTTTTCCAGGAAAGAAACACTATGACAAAAGCCATAACCCAGCTTGGGATTTTAAAGTGGGAGAAACAGTCCTTTTGTCTACCAAGAACTTACCATTACCTCAGCCTTCATGGAAACTGGCATACAAATTCCTGGGACCTTTTCGTATCAAAAGAGTGATTAACAAAGTGACAGTGGAACTTGAGTTACCCAAACTGTTTAGTAAAACACATCCTATATTTCATTGCAGTCTACTCCGACGAGACCCTGGAGCTAAGTCTTGGCATCCTTGACCTCAAGCTCCACAACAATGTTTATAACGTAACTGTTCATAATGTAACTGTTTTATTGCTTGGTGCACCATTGGTCACCGCACTGTTAGCCGCCCTGAGCCTGCTTCGGCAGGGGAGGGCGGGGTACAAATAAAATTTATTATTATTATTATTATTATTATTATTATTATTATTATTATTATTATCCTGATTGGGGTCAGAGTCACCATGAAGTTAAAGAAATATCGGATGCTAAGTTGAAACGAGGGGTTTTGTATTTTCTGATCCGATGAAAGCATTTTTCCCCAGACCACAACGAATGGGTCGAGGGCTCGCAAGTCAAAGTGCCGGACTTAATGAAGAAGTTTTATAATGCTCACCCTACCAAACCCCGAAGAAAATTGTACGGGGGGCAGTATGTCAAGCACGCTAATTCTATCTGCTCAATTCTTCCATACCTTTCTTCTCTTTCCCCCCTTTCTCTCCCTTCTCCCCTGTGGATGCATAATAAATCCCTCTCAATCCAGGATGTGTAGCGTAACCTTGTATTAAACGGTGTAAAGTGCCTCTCCCCCAGATTCACACAGCCATGTCTTATCAGCAACAGGGAATGTGTGAGAAATGGAGATGTGAACATTCCTTAGTCATAAAAAAGATAGTAGTGAGTAGCCTTTGAACCTTCAACCCCATTTGCATCTTTATGTTATTCTTTTGAAGTTATCTGTAACCCTGCCTTTTGAAGTAGTCTATAAGATACTATGCAACTTTGTATCCAGCATTACTTCCAAGGTATCTGTCCTTGGAACAAGTCATGGAGTTTCAATAAAACAAGTCTTTGATTAAAAACAAAAGCTTGATTATTTCAAAATATCGATGCTTGACAGTGCCCTACCCTGGAACACCAGATAAGTACTTATCTCTCAGGTAAATTTTAAAGATGATTTTTGAAAGAGTTCATTAGCATGTGCAGTACAATGCACTAGCTTTTCTTCTACTACCACAAGTACCTGCTAAGACAGTATGGGTAGCTGAATGTGTTTTGAGTGACAGCTACTATAAAGGAACTACTAAAGTCAGATCATTGTTTGACTGAATTCTATTAAACTTTTAAAGATCAATTTTCCAGTGTAAAGACACCAGATTTGAAGAAAGGCTTATTTATTATTTAATCTGTAACCCCCAAGTGGCTTCCATCATGTTACTGTGCATATAAAAATATTTTTTTTCTTAATCCAGATCATACATGCAGTTGGTTCCTCAGAACAGTGTACCACAGAGATAGCTGTATGTCATAAAGTATTTGGGTCAGTGGTTCCCCGTGTAATTCAGGAGATTTTAACTACATCAAGCCACCTTCATTGACAACCACTTACCATCCAATTTAGCAAAAGTATTTTACAGATGAGGTATATAAATTATTCCCAAGAACTATCATTTAAATACAGGAACAAAGAAAAATCAGAATAGTTACTCAAAGGTTCTCCAATGTGGCCCCTATGGTGCCTGCAGCTACTTCCCTGGGTGCCTACCATGTGTTTTAGGAAGAAGGCAGGGCCATTGTGAAGGCAGAACCAGTTAGTGACCACCTTTATACCAATAAAGGGGCTTCTCACTTGGATCTTCCCACCATGCACTGGAGATAGGGATGCCAGACTCCAGGTGAGACCTAGGGATCCCCTTGAACTACAGCTCATATCCAGATTACAGAGATCAGTCCTCCTGGTGAAAATGGATGCCTTGGAGGGTGAACTCTATGTACACCACTGAGATCCCTGTTCTCACCAGGCTCCATCCCCAAAGCTCCACGAGTTTCCCAACTTGGTTCTTGCAATCCTACCCCCACATTCCTCCACTCATGGCCAGGGAAGACCTGGCAACCCTACTGGAGGAGGATCCAGGATCTTCTTAAAAGGATAAGTGACTGAATGCAATGCTTCCCTTCCACTAGTAGAAAGAGTCATTCTGCTCAGAAACAGTGCTTTTGAATCTATCATGTTTACTTCAAAACAACAGAGCCAAGTCATAAATTTGTAGTAGCTGTAAAATTATTTGTTCTATTAACTTGTTTTTTGTTCAGAGAAGGAAATAAAAACCTGGTTTTAATAGTTTTGTGCTACTATACTGAAAACACCCATTATCAACACAACCATCACTGCAAGACAAAAAGATCATAAATTGGAAGTTTAGAAACAAAACTTGGTGATTATGATAATTTAAAATGTTTTGGCATCACATTTCAGGTTTGGATTGCATTAACAGAAGCCAAGAATATATTATCAGAAAAAAGGGGGGAAAGCCAACTCCTAAATTATATGCAGCAACTGTCTCTCTATTCCATTCCAAGTATATTACCAGTTATCGTCCCTGATTTTTATAGACAAGCACAAACTTCTAAAACAATGCAAGAAATCGCTGTGTTCATTCACAAGATAAAGATGCAGAAGCTTTTTAGGTGTCTTTTCTCTCCATTAGACTGGTATTTTATTCTTGTTATATTTGGCATTAATGAGTTTCACATTACACCGTGAGCACAAACTTTTCCTCGCTTACAGGATGAAAAACCCTCAAAGGTCAGAATTACAAGACTCAAATCTCTTTTCATAATTTAGAACTCTATAGAAAAACTTATGAAGTGAAGAGAACTTTTTTAAATAAAACATCTGAATTCATATAGAATTACAGTATACATTTTTTGAAGCATAATTATACACATTTGCCTGGCAGCATGTGGGGTAGCAAAGGTCCATTTTAACTTTCTGTTTAAATACATACAGACAGACAGAGAGACAGACAGACAGACAGACCGACACAGATGTTGGATCCAGACTAAATTTCAGTACTCATAGATGCCTTTTCCTGCAGCAGCACAGCTTTCTCATGGCCTTCCTCAGGATGCCCAATCCCCCAGGAGCAGGATTTCATGGATATTAACAAACTGCAGTGGGAGTGGAGAGGCAGGGAAGTTACAGTCAGCTGATGAAAAATTTAGTCTGTATCAAACCAAAAGGACAGTTCAAATTCCCCAAAAAGGGTTCAGAACCCAAATAATTGTTCAAATTCTTGTTTTGCCTCTACAGAAGAGTTGTGCACCACAAAATTCAAGAACAAACTGCATATATCAGCTATTCACATGGCATGTTGCATGTACATCTAGTCGGATGAAAGGAATTCTGGCAATTAATTTTTATATTCCCACTAAATAGTTCTTCAAAACAATCTGCACTTTAATAATGATTATTTATGTCATATGTTCTATCAGACATTCAGAACAGAAGCAAGGTCTCTAAAAGGAGCACACATTCACGTACTGAATATAAACATAACTATAACAGATATTGCTTCAACTATAAATCTGTGTTTACTCCTACAAACAAGACAATATCTACCACAATTATACATGCAGTCTAGTATTATAATTGATTTTAAACTAAATGGAATGGACTAGTCATTTGCTACTACAAGGATTCCATCATATTAATTTAGATCTAGGCTCTGGCTGGAATAAAAAAAATATTATTTATTCTTTAATTATAACAAACCAGTTACATTTGCAATATATATTTATTTTGTAATAAAAAGGAGAGAGGTAAACTGATTTGTCAACTAACTAAAATGTCAACAGTCCAAAATGAATAGATAGAAGAAAAAATACTTTCCCATGACTGAAATCTGAATTATAACACGGACTCCCAAAATGTGTCAATTTTTGTTGCAGATCTCTTGCTTAGCCAAAGCAACTCTTAACCCTATATTTTACTAAGTTTCAATAATGGCAATGCAGCAGCTCTATATATCCTTACATATTTATTTGTTTTAGTGTAGTTTTATCCCTCAGTTTTATTCCTGTCTTATCCTTACAACCTCTGAAGTAGTTTTGGCTGAGATACAAGAATTAATCCAGTCACCTAAGAAATTTCATGAGGCATGAATTTGAACCGGAGTTGTCCTAGTCCTCATCCAACATTCTAACCACCAAACATACTAGATCTCCTTGTATAAACCAGGCTTTCAAAAGGTGGACACTACAGATTAGTGCTTTGCCAAAAATGTAGCTTATTCAAACCTTGATCAGTTTCATTTCCTTGCATATCATGCATTATCCCTTTGTCAATGCTGCACTAATGGCATTCAAATATATTCCAATTTCAGTATTTTGCATCATTTGATAATACATCAACACCTGCCTTTAAGGCTCAAAGTGGGTTCTACAAAATAAGAAAGTTTAAATTACAGTAACTAAAAATAATAGAACTAAAGCAACACCAGAAACAGATAAGAGTATTATCATGAGGATCTTAAATCTAATTAGAGTGGTTCAGATGCCAACATATCACAGCCTTTAGTACTGAACCTGAATGTCAGTCAGCTGGTGAAGATAATCCTTATACTGTTTATAAAGACCAACAAATGGTCACACTGCCCCAATACATTTGGTTTTCTATGCCATATTACCTTCTTGGGCAATTTCTCGTATCACCAGCTATTTCTCTCAAAATACTTTAAAATGATATCTTGGTTACAGTCAACTGTAGTCCTAAAATAGCCTAGTGATAGAGGCTTAACTTCCATACCCCAAAAAATTATCCCATAATAAAGCAGCCATAATTTTCTTTCAGAATGTCTTATGAGCTTGGATTTTACCTTTTTGTTATTCAATTCGTATTGAATGAATGAATTCTATATATTCTACCTGAACCTGAAAATGAGAACATGGACTTAACTCAGAAACACTAGCTGCATGTCAGTGGACCCAAGCCCTCTCAATAATTAGAAAATAATGTGGTTAACTGGTAACTGGTTATCAGAACACTAATTTCCCATTTGAGTTAGTAAACAAAGGCTTGCAAATTTGTTTACTTTTCTCTATTATTGTTGTACCCTGCCTTTTGATATATTTGTAGCAATACTTGTTTTTTTGTCACTGGTCTACTTATTTATATTTGATTCTATTACTTCCTTATTTTCTGTTTTGCTCAAAACTTTGGTGTACATTTGTTCATCTGAATTCCTTTAAGACTGATTGTTTTAAAATTATAGCAAGGGACCAGGGATAGACTTAGTGATTCTGGGACCCTGGGCAAAAGTCCAAAATGACCCTCTAAAAATTACTATCCCACCACCAGGGTTCCAAGCAAAGAGTGGCTGTCATCCTGTGCAAGGGGTGGGAGCCACAGCTGCTACCCAAAGTCAGCTGCCTGAGTCCAAGGCTGGACAGATGCAAGTGATGACCTTCTTCTTCCCCTCCCCTCCTTTGAGTGGTGGGGCTGTGGGCAGTCGGGGTACCCAACATGTGGGGGCCAGGGCAGCTGCCCCAGTTGTTCACTTACTAAGACCACCCCTGCAGAAGACAATAGAACAAAATAATTACTCATCTGGTGATGCCTATGCAATTGTATTAAAAAAAACACCTTGACATCCCTTAAAACAGAGGTGGCCAAACTGTGGCTCGGGAGCCACATGTGACTCTTTCACACACATTGTGTGGCTCCCATCAGCCACCTTGGAGAAGGCTTTTCGGTCTTTAAATCACTTCTCCAAGCCATTTGAAGTGATGCATTTTAAGTTGTTTTCTTTCCACCTCTGCTTCCCTCTTCTCCCTCACCATATATTTTGCCTTCCTTCCTTCCTCCCTCCCTCCCTCCCTCCCTCCCTCCCTCCCTCGGACATTCATGTTTTGCAGCACTCAAACAACTGACATTTATTCTATGTGGCTGTTACTATAAAGCAAGTTTGGCTACTCGTGCCTTAAAAGTTCCAGTGTTATCACTCAAGCAGCTCTATCCCCTTTGAGGATATCATGGTCAAGAATAACTTTCATCATCTGTACAACTTTACCTCATGAGACATTAAGTACTCTATTTCAGTGGGCCCCAACTTTTTTGATACCAGGGACCGGCCCCAGGACCAACCTGCCCACCGTGACCCCAGGGCCAGCAGGGTGGGGGCATTGAATTTGGCCTACCCCCACCCCGCCCCCTAGGCAAATCTCTGTTTGCCTCTCCAGCCTCTTCTTCCCTCCGTTCTTCACAATTTTAAGGCCCTAGAAGGGGTGGTGAAGTGCCTTCTGGGCTCTTTAAAGGCCCCCTGCAAATCAGCTGATCAGCAGGAAAAACCACACTGAAGGTTGAGCTCCTATGCCCCTCTGGCACACTCAAGATCAGCGCTGGGAGCAGCAGTAGCAAGTGACCTGCTGAAAAAGCCCCGCCGCCCTTGCCTCCTCTCCACTTCCTTCCTGGGCATAGGAAGGAAGTGGAGAGGAGGCAAGGGTGTTGCTGCTTTTTCAGCAGGTCGCTCACCACTGCTGCCCCCAGGGCTGATCATGTGCGCACCAGAGGGGCATAGGAGCCCAGCCTTCAGCACAGTTTTTCCCGCCGATTAGCTGCTTGGTGGGGGGCCTTTAAAGAGCCCAGAAGGCACTTCACTGCCCCTTCTGGGGCCTTAAAATTGTGAAGAACAGAGGGAGGAGGAGACTGGGGAGGCAAACAGAGATTTGCCTAGGGGGCAGGGTGGAGGGAGACCGAATTTAATGCCCTCACCCTGCTGGCCCTGGGGCCACGGTGAGCGAGCCAGCCCTGGGGCCAGTCCCTGGTGTCAAAAAGGTTGGGGCCCACTGAGATAGAGTACTTAACATCTCATGAGGTAGAGCTGCTCAGCGGGGGAGGGGGGGGTCGGCCCTTAAAGAGCCCGGGAATGCAGCACTTCAATGCCCCTTCCTGGGCCTTAAAATTATGAAGAACGGAGGGAGGAGGCAGCACCGCAGGGGGGGTGGCAAGGCCCCGTACGGCCCAGTTGCTAAAGGCCATGGGACCAGTACCAGTCTACAGACTGGGGGTTGGGAACCCCTTCTCTATCTATCCTAGAAAGCTACTTGAATAAACCAGGGCTTCCACATATAACTTCCCAGGATTGTTTATGCTACAAAAAAATGTCCATCAGCAGTCTACATTGGGCAGTCAGGAATGAAGTGATAAAAACCTTAAACAGGCATAACATACAGATAAAACATTCTAAAAAGCTATGGGAGAACATTTTGACCACCTTGGACATTCTATCAGAGATGCCATCTATAAATAACTATCTGCAGGTGAATGTAGATGGAACCTGAAGTAGTAACACAAAAGATTAATTTATTCAGAAATTTGATGGTGTTAATCAAGGGCTAAACAGGAATTACAGTTTATATCGCTTTCAGAACTGAAAGTAACCTCGCTATTACCTTGACCTTCCCATGCATAATCCTTATTAGAGAATGTCTCCTTCAAAACATTCTACCAAGTGATTTTCCTACTTTATAGCTAGCAGTCTTACTAGCATCTGATATGGGCAATAGATTACAGTTACAATGGCCTGTAAATAAAAAGACTAAATAGTGCGACTTGATTTACTTAATGCTATTTTGTTATTTCTTTTTTTTAAAGTTACACTTGAATAATTAACAATGCAATTAATTTGTTATAAAGTTGCTGCTACAAACTATAAACAATAACCACAACAAAAGCCCTTAAAAGGTTTGTTATGTCCAACTAGCCAAGTTCAAGCCTGTCAATCTTGCTGCAAATCTCCTCCTGCCTCCTGCAACTATATAAATCTGATGGGTAACATGGCACTTGGTTCCATTTAAATAGTCCTTACTTTTCTCAATATTAAAAATCAATTTATTATGTTAGGTGACCACTGAGTATTCTTTGTTGCATTCTGTAATGCACTCTGAACACTAGACAGTAAGCAGATGCTATATAAATATGAATATTTACCACTGGTTGTATTTGAGTCCCAAATTCTTGTAAAGGCACTTATTTACACGTATGAGAGGAACAAATTAACTCTGCCCTTTTCTTCCAATTCAACATCTACCGTTTTCGCACACAGCTCACCTCACAGTCACAATCCTGTTCCCTCCGCAGCGTCTGGTCGGATTTCCCACCATCTGCGCCGAAGTTACAGGAAGTGCCACAGCTTTTGCGTAGCAAACGTAAACCACTAAAACCCAGTTTACGTTTGCTACGCAAAAGCCGCAGCACTTCCTCTAACTCCGGTGCAGATGGTGGGAAATCCAACAGACGCTGCAGAAGGAACAGGATTGTGACTGCGAGGTAAGCTGTGTGCAAAAACGGTTATCATGTCTTAACCATTTCCTTTCTTGCTATAATAAATATTCTCTCTCTTTCCCTGGTACTGACAATAATGTGGGTGAACTTTGTACTGCATACACCGGTCATTATTAATGATAATAGCAGAGAAGAACAATACTTCCCACATAAGAATAAAAGGGGAAAAGTGGTTCAGAATATTTCTGTTCATGTTTTCTTATTTAAACGTATTTTGCTAACATCTTTCTGAAGGCATAAATATGACTCAGAGAATAAAACTGTATTCTATAAAAACACTTCTTGGGCAGAACACCGGTTTCCTTGTAGTAATGCTACACATAATATTCTATGATTTATAATATATGGATAACAACACTAACAGAAACAGAAAATTAACTTTACTGTGAGGAACACTGTGTCCCTTTGTCCTAGCAATATCAAGAGCTGTAGTATTATAAGAACAAGAAATGCATTCACTAAAGTGCACAATGATTTCTCATATCAACAACTTTACATGAAGAACTTTACACGAAGAACATTCTCCCTCTTCATAAACACTTGCCCAAAGTTCAACTACTTTCTAAAAGCAATGTGTTACATTTTAAGCTGTTGAATTAGACTTTGGCCAAATGGTAATGATTTATTCAGTTGTTTAAAATATGTTTATCCCGATTTTCTGAGAGAACTGGACTCAAAGAAGCTTACACAGGGTTTTTTTAATAGAAAAAACCCAGCAATAATTCATTAGCATATTAGGCCATATTTCCTGACATCATTAGAAGTGTGGTCATCCAGTCATGCCCACCTCATAGAGAAGAAGATATATTGGATTTATATCCTGCCCTCCACTCCAAATCTCAGAGTCTCTGAGCGGCTAACAATCTCCTTTATCTTCCTCCCCCACAACAGACACTCTGTGAGGTGGATGGGGCTGAGAGGGCTCTCACAGCAGCTGCCCTTTCAAGAACAACCTCTGCCAGAGCTATGACTAACCCAAGGCCATTCCAGCAGGTGCAAGTGGAGGAGTGGGGAATCAAACCCAGTTCTCCCGGATAAGAGTCCACACACTTAACCACTATGCCAAACTGGCTCTATAGACACTATAGTCACTCCAGCAGATAAACACCACATGTACCTTAGCTTTAAAGCAGTTTCCAACACAGTTATCAGAGGTTCCCATATTGCTAAATTTTAAAATGGAGGAAACAGAACACTGAGAAACTCAGGACTGCATGTGTTTAACTTTTTGAACATGCACTGAAGAATAAAGAAAGCTGACAGATACAAAACCACAGAAGAGTTTTTCATATACCTTCAAATGGTGGGCAATTAATTATAAAGCAAAAGTATAAAAAGAGAAAACGTGTCATTAAAAATCATAACACCTTCCCCCCCCCCCCCCAAATACTCCAGAAAATCTGGCTCCTTGGCTCAGTGATAAGGATTCTAAGAATCCTTATCACTTCAAGAAGGAGACCACGTCATCCACTTTGAAAGAACTGAAGTCCTTTCTACGGTCTCACATTATCATACCCGCCTGAACAGAGAAGCTATTGAGATTTACAAACACCAGCACAATTTTAACAGAAAGGAAGAAAGCATTTTCATCCACCAATCTTGGTACCCAGCTCTGCAAAACACCCTACAGACTATAAATTGCAGAAAGTCTCAGAACAACCAGCAAATTCCACAGAGCAATCAGCACAGTCAACAACCATCTTCCTTATCTTCAAACCCCTTCCAACCCTCCCAGCAATTAACACAGAACAATGGTCACATTCAACAGCCAGTTTCCTTATCACTACCCTTCCAGGAAGCCCCACCAAACAATGGGCACATCCACAAACCAATTGCCCTTTCATCACACCCCCTCCAGCCTAGAAATAGCAGCTCTCCAGCAGCCCTGGCTCCACTCAATGCACAGCAGCCAAGAAGGTCTGAGCGCCTGCTCCGGCTGCAATGCCACTGAGGATGTTCTCCGCAGCTGAGAACGAAACGTCTGGAAGGAAAACTTTCTCCAGTAGAACACGGCACTTGATCCCGAAAGATTCTACAAACCCTAATGATGTTACCAGACGTGAAAACCTGAAATCTTTGATTCTAAGAATACTCTAGCAATTATGGAATTTGTCTCAGTTCTTTTAGCACTTACATTAAAAAAAAATGAAATTAAGCGTTTTCTGCTGCTCAAGATTCTGGAATCAATGAGCTTCTAAGGGTACAAAAGAAAAAGGAAAGGAAATCATAAGGCACTAATACTGGTGGGAAACACAAATGTATATGAAAAAAATGAAACCTGAAGGGAAAAATTAATATTTCTAAAAAAGTTATTTGAATATTTGAAACTGTTTTCAAAGGTTCAATACTAATAGAAAGCTCACTCAGTAAGTAAAAAGGTACCTGAAGGAGATATATAAATATAACCTTTTAAAAGAGAGAACATTCACAAGCAGACTACAAACCATCCAAATAGTTAAGCTTCCCCCTCCCCAAAGCAAAAGGAAGAAACATAGAGTAATCATTGTGACAAAAGTGGAAATAACCATGTTCAATTCAAATGAAGTCACCTCAGGTATTAAGAACCATCTAAAGTAGAGTGACACAATAGTCTGTGGAAAGAACTCTGAAGAGGGATAACAATAATAATACCAACAATATAAAAAAAGAAATAATATAGAAGAAATTTCTGAGAATAACTCAAGGAATTAAGACATGGAGAGAGAGAGCAGCCAAATAAACACAGCACGCACACACGTTTGTGATCTCATTGGGGCAATTTTGTCAGGAGAGTTGTTGAATGTAACCAAGATTCAACCAAGTTCTTCAGACTAACACAGAAAATGAAAGGTCCTAGCTTACTCTTTACTATCTATTTTACTGTGCAAGCATCTTCTAAAACAAATGCAGAACAAACAGGGGCTCTCATGCTTTCCTACATCTTCACTATTTTACTATGCAAAGGTATGGAAGTATCTTCTAAAATGAATGCAAAACAACAGAGGCTCTCTTTTTCACAGTTTCATAGACTCTGCAGGAAGACCCACATAACTCTGTTGGCTCACCCTGTTCCCAGCCAGGCTCCTACAGAAATTTAAAGGCACACACTTTCCAAAAAGCAAGTCGTTCCCAAGCTTCTTCTAGCCTTTCAAGGTGGAAAGGCACATGGTAGCTGTTAGGGCTGGGACTTTCCGCCACCGGCCAGCTGGCTGGCAGAGGGGTGGAGCCTGCAAAACTGAGACCTGGGGACTGGCAAGTCTAGGAGCAAGCCTAAGTGTCTGCTTTCTCCAAGTCACACAATTGGAGAAAGCAGACTTGAAGTGAGCAGGCACTTCAAGAGACAGTCCCCTAAATGCCTGCCTTCTCTCCAAACCAGCCAGAATGCTCTCCAAGCCAGCCGAAACATCGTTCCTGTGCATTCCAGCTCAAAAAAAAAAAAAAAAGCCCTGGGCTTACATATCAAAACTGAAAATGTCCATCCAGACAGAGAACTTTTAAAAAATCTGCATAGTCAATAAGATCCCCCAGCCAGTCAGTCAGAATACCTACCCGGCAAAAGCCCCATATGGCCCCACGCACTTTCTAAAAACACTTGGCACCAGGTAATGTAGTGACAGGCACAATGGCACCCATAGGCACTTCATTGGAGATCCCTGTCTAACATATAAAAGTTTGAAACAGTGGAGCTTTAAAGGTTAAAATCAACACTCTTAATTGTATACTACATCAAATGGTCAGTCAATGTAAATATTTAAGAATCGGGGTCAGACATAATATTGCACTCACATTAACTATTAAAATGTTGTATTGAACCAGCTATAGCTTCCGAATTGTCTTCAAGAGCAGCCCCACAGAAACAGCATTACAATGTCTCAAGATTACCACAGCACGGATTAATGTGGTAACTAAATCCAAGAAGGCAGACAATTTCCATGCGAAACGTATCTGAAAAGGGCATTCCTTGCCACTAGGTCCACTTTTTTCTCCAGTAAGAGACAGGTGCTGCAAGTCCTTTAAGTTTTCAATTCAGCCTATTAAAGATAGATTCATCCTATGTAAGATTTGTTTTCCAAGAAGGAGGTGGTATCTTAGGGACCAGTGATCCATGTAGAACAGCATCCTTTTGCAGTGTCAAATTAGTTGACTAGGGTCAAATTAGTTGACTAGGGTTAGCCCTCCCTCTGGTGCTAACCTAGTATAACCTTGTATTTAGAGGTTTACCACCGGTGGATGTGGAAGTTCCATTTAATCATCACGGTTAGTAGCCACTGACAGACCTGTCTGCCATGAATCTGTCTAATACCCTGTCACTGTTAATTACTTGATAAGTGAAGAAGTACAGTTTTGTCTGTCCTGATCTGTATACCATCACATTTGAGTATTCTGGGACAGGGATAATGTCTCTTTATTCACTTTTTCCACTATATACATAGTTTTATATTTATATCATATTCCTCCCATTTTCGTCCTTTCTCCAAACTGAAAAGCCTGGGACTCTTCCCCACTATAATGAGAGGTTTCAAATGTATCCTTATTTATCCCATTTTAATGGGATGAATTATAAACCTAAGGAAATAAAAATAAAGAAAACTGTCTGCTTAAATGAAATTATTACAAGATGACCTGAATTCATTCCTAGGTTATAGGACCACATACCAAGTCAAAACAGAGTTGCCCCACATTTATCATTGTAGACTGCACTGATTTTGGAGGATGAGATTAAACTAGATTTAGCAGAGATCTGGATGAAATACTTGTATCTTCAATTTGTTCTTGGCTCATTGGGGACATAAACAAGCATAATACTTGCACAACAGCAGTCCTGTCCTTAATCTAAAATCCAAAGAAGCACCATTTTCCAAATTAAATTACGAGTAGAATTTGCGTAAAGGAGAAAGAAATTCTGAAGGCTCAATGTATAAACAGGAATGATAACTGTATTAATATCTTGTTACAGTTTTGCAATAAGACTTTAAAAGGTGGTGATTTTTTTTTGGGGGGGGGGGAGGGTAGTTCCACAAAAAATTCCCAAAATTACATGGTAGAGATAAAAGCAAAAACCAGTTAATGTTAATTTTCTTTGCCAAATGGTGCATATGTCCCATAGAATGCAATATCTTGCATGCATTTGATGTTTTATGCTAATTTTATAGATATTCTGATCTTTTATGATTGAATATCTTAAAACAGAGAGCCTATGAAGCCAATAACTTGGAAGAGGGGTATCATCCCATTCTTCAATAAAAGCATGTAGAGCATAAGAGTAACAACTGTTTGTAAAAGAATCTCTATAAACACAAGCTTTCTGAGTCAATAAAGTTCAGGATTTTCATATTACAAGATTTCAGTCTACGTGTTTCTGTGTTAAAATTCTCATTGCTCTACAAGAAAAAAAGTTTTTAAATCTCATGTTCTAAAGCTGTGGGAACTTCTGTTCAAAAATGGATTGAAATAATTTAATTCTCACTAATACTTATGTTCTGCAAACCATTATGCCCTCAGTGAATTCTACACATTAGAAATAATACTGTTTTATAGGATATATAAGGAAAAAAGTGTAGACTGCCAACAAGTATTACTTTCATATTAATGGAACATAAGAACATAAGAACATATATACACACACACACACACACATACACACTGTGGCTAATAGCCACTGATGGACCTCTGCTCCATATTTTTATCTAACCCCCTCTTGAAGGTGGCCATGCTTGTGGCCGCCACCACCTCCTGTGGCAGTGAATTCCACATGTTAATCACCCTTTGGGTGAAGAAGTACTTCCTTTTATCCGTTTTAACCTGTCTGCTCAGCAATTTCATCAAATGCCCACGAGTTCTCGTATTGTGAGAAAGGGAGAAAAGTACTTCTTTCTCTACTTTCTCCATCCCATGCATTATCTTGTAAACCTCTATCATGTCACCCCAAATGGAGAAAGACATTCACCAGTTCTGGAGTATTGGAGCAGATGGAGAAGCACAGAAGCAGGGAGCTTGGGATCCTGTGCATACCCAGAAGTACGTTCTGGAGAACAGCCACAGAACAGGTGTGAGGAGTACCTCTGTGAACCAAAATGAATACATATCTAGCATCTTGTATTGTAACCCTACTTGAATTCATTAAAGTAAATTAAAATGCTGGGCAATGTTTGACTAATACACATATATTATATGTAATTAAATTTAAATGACAGAAGCAGTTAAAGGTATGTCAGATTCATTATTTACAGACACAAATTCAGAAACTGAACCTACATAACATCATGAATCATCATAACTGTACTATTATTAATACCACATTAATAATGTGTTTGTCCTCATAAGGAATTTTCTGAAGTGTAGGCTACAGTTGGTGTTGTACCAAATGAACAATGTTTGAGTCCAATTGCACTTGGGGTTGCCAATCCCCAGACGGGGGCATGGGATCCCCTGGTTTGGAGGCCCTCTTTCTGCCTCAGGATTATCAGAAAGTTAGGAGGATGGAGGCTGAATGTCTGCTGGGCATTCCATTATACCCTGTGGAGACCAGACCCCATAGGGTATAATAGAGAATTGATCTGTGAGTATCTGGGGTTGGGGGGGGCTGTTTTTTTAAGGTTGAGGCACCACATTTTCAGCATAGGTTTGAAGGATATCATGCTGGAGATATTATGATGGTGCCACTCCTAAAAAAACACACCCCAAATTTCAAAAAGATTGGACCAGGGAGTCCAATTCTATGAGACTCAAAAGAAGGTGCCCCCATCTTCCATTATTTCCATTATTTCCAATTTTAAAAGGAGTGCAGTCCCTTTAAATGTTATGGCTACAAATCCCTTTGGAGTTCAATTTGCTTGCCATAACCTTGCTTGTAGCTCCACCCCCAAAGTATCCTGGCTCCAACCCCGAAGTCCCCAGATATTTCCTGAATCATACCTGGCAACCCTACTTATGACCAACAAAATCTAAGGTATAAGTTTTCATTTGCATGCATATTCCTTCTCCAAACTGATGGATTCATGTATCTATTTGAACCTAGCTTCTATCACCAAGGTCTAGTCCAACACTTCAGAGGCCAAAGAAAGTCAGGCTTTGCACATATAAAATCAGGATCTGATCACAACCTGGGACTACTTACATACACAACCTCAAATTGCTTGATGGCATAAATGTATTTTTTTTGTCATATGACAGGTGCCTTTCATCTTGGATAGTGAAAAAAATAATATAAAATGTGATCAAAATAAATATTCCAAGTAGGGCCAGCATGACATAGTCATGGAGTAATAAACGAAGGAACAATGAAGTCTTAAGTGATTACTATCTTTGCATACATTTCACTGCACAAGATTTTTAAATCTACCTTTCACTCTAGAGCTATTTCATTTTATTCCATAGTTTCAGCAGCAGCAGAAAAACAACGTAAGTTATATTTTTCTCAGCAATGTAATAGGCAGCCAGTTGTTTTAACAAGATGTATTTAATACACAAGAGTACTTAAAAGCGAAAGACTACTGTAGTGTTGATAATGGCAAATGCCCACAAAGGGCCCATAAACTTTAGTCACTTATGAGGTGGCAAAGACATTACACTTTGCATTTTCCCAAGTCTATAGTACTTCATGAGCATACTATTCTATGAATTGTAACCAGTTCATAGGTTATAACTTTATGTTCACACTCCACATGATCTATGTTCTGTAAATAACTGTCACTTTTCTTTAGCATTTTATGTTTATAAAAGTTGTCACAAAGGTTATTTTAACTTACTAGAAATGGGATTTTCCACAACATAAATTTTAAGGCTTAACTAGATTGGGAGGCTTCTGTTAAAACCACTAATATGTTCTGCTAAGTCTCCCTTGTCTTCACTCAGACTCCCTACAATGTTTTAAAACATTTTTATTGACATGAAATTCTGGAAACGTCAGCTCCTGGCAGCACTGACGTTTACCACTGTTGTTTTTAGTAGACCTAGATCAAAAGTAATATCAGGCCACGCAAGAAGTGCAAAGTCATATTTTACAAGAATGGTTTTCTTTCATCAATTTTTTTGGAAAGGCTAAGTTATAAATGTATACGCTGCAGTCAGAATATAACCTGAATTGTTTCAACATTGCACTTTATCATATAATTGCTGGCAAGTTACATTTATTAGAAATTTCAGCATTCTGTTCTACATACTTATACCTATTAATGATCATTTTGCCAATAATACAACACTGGCCAGGATCCGGAAGAACTGTTTCAGTACACAAGCAGCAAGTACCTATAATTTACAAACCCACACAAAAGTCTTCAAACATTTTCTTGGTTTAATAAACATATTAAATGAAATGAAGAATGCTAAAATGTCAGCACATCTGAAAATCTCTAATGTAAATTTCTAGTGCCATAAGCACTCAAAACATTGAATGATCCTTTAATGGAAAGCTTTTTTAGCATTTTCAACTTACATGCATCTAAAAAACAACAGTAAACTCAAAATCAGTGAGCATGGCATGCAACTGATCAACACCTAGGATTCCATCACTGTAACCAGTATGTAATGCATCTGAATTATATCATTCCCATGAATACAGTGGGAGCTACACTTCGACTAGCGAACTTAGTACACATTCTGTAGTTTTCTTCTAAAGTTCTTAATTTTCAAGTCTGAAAGGCCAGAGTAGCAATAAAGTAATGAATGGGTGTGATCAGACCAGGAATTAGCCACAGCAGTTTCTTGGCTTTTAAAAAACTGATACTGTTAGAGATGTGCCACAGTGATCAGACAGTGCCTGCCCATTCAGCAACACAGACACAGGCTACACACGTGCAGAATGGACCAATCACACCAGTCCTGTGCAGTTCCCAGTGGCTATTCAATCTGTTTCCCAGCCATTGCAGCATGAGGTAGCTGTGAGAAGGACGTGGGTGACAGATGTGCACATGTCATCATGCTGTTTAAATCCAGAGGTGGGGGTGACTATGGTGGCCAAAATGCCTATCTGATAGCACCCACAGGAAAACACACTAGGGTACTTTTTCTCTAGTATGTGCAGTACATTATTTCACACTGCAGAAGTTAATAGTACTGAGCCTTTCCCCCCACCAAACATCTTGCTTTAGAATGTGCTATGACTCAAATAACACAAACGTCAATAGTATACTCCCTCCTGGAATTGTAGGATTTCAATCTGTTCATGAAGAATGCTATATCTGAATACCTCTTGTCAGCTCTCAGCATGCAGAAAGGTAATATACCAGTGAGAAGGGTTTTAACCTATTCCCTGATGTTCCAGCTTTCCATGCACAGCAAGGTTTCATCACAAAAGACTCAAACAACCACTTTCTTTCATTCTGAAAGAGTGTATCCTGTTCTTTTTTCCTGTATGTTTGAATGGGATCTATGAAGTTACATATTGCAATGAACAGAAAAGTCCCTGGCATTCCAAGAAAGTCTGCAAAAAAAAAAATACCTTAGAGTCAAATCCTGACAATTTAATAGACAAAAAGAAATCGTATTGGCATGTAAATTTTGTCATCAACTCCCATGATCTCAAAAAAGAAAATGCACAGCAGAAGGTACCATCAAGACTGGAGATACAAGGGTCTTTACAATAACACAACCAATTTTTTAAAAAAGTTTTTGATGCGAGAGTGACATTTGAATGCAGCATCAATGGATAAGATCTAAAGGAGTTTTTTTAACTTAAAGAAGGCCTCTCTGTCTGTCTTTCACACACAATATTCAATATGATTAAATGAGCAAATTAGTTTAGTTCAAATTAAATCTGAAAAAACCCCAAGATCACTAAATTCTTAGCTTGATATAGTTACTAATAAATAATGTGCTCCTATTTAATCTGCACATTAAGTGCAACTTGAAGACATTTTCTTATGGCTGTACCCATTATAGTGTAGTCATAGAAACTGACATATTTATTTATTGGATTGAAAATATTAATATAATGCAGCAAATGGGAATTTAATCTAATCTGCTGATGCTAGGCTGAAGTCTGGAGAAGGTTGCAGTGCCTTTACAGCAAAAGACATATTATATCTGTTGAGTACAGCTTGTTATTATTGATTAGAAAGTTCAGTTAACAGCTTAGATATTACATGTCTTGTCCACCTTTAACTATGCTCACCGAACAAGAGTCAGCATTGTATCTTGAGATTTATTTTCTCTTTCACAAGGAAAGACAAAAATAAGAACAGAATGGATTTCAATAAAATGTTCTTAACCTTCTACACAGAAATGATCTTTATATGTCACACTAGTACACCAATGGTGTGTGTTGAACAGTATGCAGAGGTTCTGAATGCTCAAAACCACACTCCATACCTGGTACAGGATTGCTGTGGTCAATAGCCTTATCTAAATACCTAGAGAAATGCACTGACAAAGCCTCTCTTCTGCACCATTGTCAGTTTACCACAACACTATGGCATGGAAAAGCATGGCCCCTGCACCAGTCGGACATGCATCTAGCAGCCCTAGCCAGCTATATGCGTAACCTTCACACAATCTCAGTTTGAGATTCCTAATGCAGAGAGAAAGGGGGCCTTCACTGGGGAACTGTTTGCACATTCATAAAAGAGATTTACAGTGTGATGACTAGACTAGTCCTTGGTTCCAGCAAGCAGTGTAGTGTTTATAGTGGTTACTAAAATCAAGAAATTACATATGAGAAGCCTCCCCTCAGATGTGCTATACAGACAACAATCCGTAGTTCTGTACATCTGTCATATACGAAGAGGACACATTCTTTGTGGTACCTACTCTGAGTTTCAGCTTTATATATGCCTGTTAAACTGTAAGCCCAGACTCATATCCATTTTAAACAAGTTGTAGTACAGAGTAGGCAGCATAAACTAGCTTTTTTCACAATGAGCATATATATCCCATAGTTTCATGTCACAGAAGTTATAGTGAGACAAAAAAGCCACCTACATACTACATAAATTCAGATAGTAATATATTTTAAAATGAATTTATTGGCCTTCTTTCTCTGAACTCTTCTTCCAAAAGCTTCAATATTAAATACAAACTAGGCACATACAAACAACACTACATACAGCTCTCTCAAATATTATTTTTTACAAACAACTGGACTCACCCTACACAGGAATTTAAAAAAAAATTAAACAAAATTATAAAGGAATTACTACTGCACATTCAGGAACAAATCCTTTCAGACACACCACAGGAACGACAACCAGGTACCTTTTATTTTCTACCCAAAATACATAAGCCTGGCAACCCGCGACTCACCATTGTCTTAGGCATAAGCACTATCACCAAGGAGATACCTGGATATATGGACTCTGTTCTAAGACCCCATGCCACCAATGCTCATAGTTGTGTTTGTGACACCACAGATTTTCTGAGGAAAATACAATCTCTGAACAACCTTCCAGAGAATACTATTTTAGCCACCATTGATGTGGAATCTCTGTATACCAGCATACCATACCAAGATGGATTACAAACCATAAGGAATATAGTTTCTGACAACAACACAGCTGACTTTGCCACTAAACTGTACCATTTTGTTCTCACCTATAACCACTTCAGATTTATAATGAACTGTTCCTCCAGATCAATGGTACAGCATGGCCCCACAATATACTAATATATTTATGGCTGACAATGTTTCCTAGACTACTATTCAGTTACCTGTTTTATACCTACATACATTGATACCACTTTTATTGTTTGGACACATGGTAAAGAAGTCCTGGAAGCATTCCACCAGGCCTTTAATGACTTTCACCCCACCATCAACCTTACAATGAACCAATCTATGCAAGAAATACATTTTCTGGACACTGCTGTAAAAATACAAAATGAATGCATAGACACCATCTTATTCTCGAAACCTACTGACCGACAAACATGCCTCCAGCTTCCATCCTAAACATACCAAACAATCCAGGCTTTCTTGGAGGAAACTGTCTCCCTGGACCCCTTCCAGTCTAGCTTTCACCCCGCGCATGGGACAGAGACTGTGCTGGTTGCCTTAGTAGATGACCTCCGGAGACATCTGGATCGTGGCAGTTAGGCGCTGCTGATACTGTTAGATCTGTCAGTAGCATTCGATACGGTGACCATGAGGTGTTGGCTCACTGCCTCAATGACGAAGGGATTCAGGGATTAGCCTTATAGTGGCTGACCTCCTTTCTCCATGGTTGGGGACAGAGGGTGGCTCTCAGGGGCTCTCACTAGAATATGGAGTGCCGCAGGGGGCAATCCTTTCCCCAATGCTAATATTTATATGCGCCCCTTCACCCAGATGTCTGAAGATATGGGTTGGTTTGTCACCAATATGCTGATGACACCCAGCTCTATCTGCCACCTGGACTCTGCTGCTGAGGTATTGCACGCCCTGGCTTTGGTTGCATCAGAGTTGACTGAAACTGAATCCATCAAAGACAGAAGTTCTATGTCTGGGACAGAGGGGGTGGGGAGTGGGATCAGGCTTCCACCCTTCAATGGCACACAAATGATGTTATCGACAGAAGTGAAGAGCCTGGGGCTGTTTCTGGATGCCTCTTTATCTATGGAGGCACAGGTCACAGCCACTGCAAGGCCGCCTTTTTCCATCTGAGGCGGGCCCAGCAGTTGGTCCCCTACCTTACTTCCCATGATCTATCCACAGTGATTTAAGCAATGGTCTCCTCCAGATTAGACTATTGTAACTCTCTACGTGGGGCTTCCCTTGACCCCGCTCTGGAAACTTCAGCAGGTGCAGAATGCAGCAGCCCGGTGGTTGGCATCAAGGCCTACGCAGGCGCTGATGCATCTGGTGCTGCACAAACTGCACTGGCTACCTTTCGAGTACCGGATCTGGTTTAAGGTGTTGGTCCTTACCATTAAGGCCCTTTATGGCCAAGGGCCTGCATATCTTTGGGACTGCCTCTCCCCACATGAACCCCCCCCCCCTCCAGGCTCTGAGGTCTGCTGCTCAACATCTCCTCATACTCCCTAGTCCTAAGGACGCCCAGCTGGCATCAACGAGGGCCAGGCCCTTTTTGGTGGAATGAGCTCCCACTGGAGATCTGGGCCCTGTGGGACTTATCAAGGTTCTGCAGGGCCTATAAAATGGAGCTTTTTCGCCAGGCTTTTAATTCATCCAGTGGGTGTCCTTGAAAGTCATCACTTCCCCCAACATTTCATCATTATGGTGCTATGCTATGCCGTTAGCCATTAGCTTCATGCTGTTTACCACCTATGTCTGTAAGATTGTTTACTGTGCTGCTCCTGTTTTGTAATGTCTGTTTTTATATTATTTTAACTCTGTTGTTTTATTGTTGTAAGCCGCCCTGAGCCCGCTTGTGGGATAGGGCAGGATATAAATCTAAAAATTATATTATGTTAAATTAAATTAAAACAATCCACTGTATACAGCCAGGCTCTATACTACAGATGCATTTGCTGCAGTCCTATAGACGGAGATTGTTACCTGAGGGATCCACAGCAAACATTTTTGGAACTAAGTGTCTACCTGATGGTCAGGAAAAAGATCAACAAAGCCAGAATGGTACCCAGAATAAATCTGTTACAAGACAGGCCCCCAAAGAGACAATAATAGAACACTATTAGTGGGTTACATACAACTCTCAACTCAAAACAGTTCAACACATCATCTATGACTTACGACCTCTACTGGACAATGACAGCTCTTTTTCGCAAGTACTGAGGGGCAAACCTTTTCTTGCACACAGACAATCCCCAGTCTCAAACAATGTATTTAAAATGTGGTGGTGCAAGATGCTTGTTTCCCCCCCTCCAATGCTTTTTCAAGTGTCACATTTTGACACTTGAAAGGGCATGGGCGGAGCAAGAGCACCTGGTTCCATCACACCGTAGCCTGATCAAGATCAGGTCCTTTTAGCATTTTTAAATGGCCTGCATTCAGCTGTAAAATGGTGGCAGCATCCATGGGGCAGACCAGTGGATAATGTAATGACTTGTTCTGCCCACAGTCTCCCAAATTCTAGACCAAATAACTCCATATAACTTGAGTAGATGATTTCCCATTTTAAGAGCTATCTGCTTCCATGTAGTTTTAGTTCCTAAATTCATCTTCTGGCCCATCTGAGTATGGACTAGGGTTGCCAGATCCCTGATCTGGCCAGGGATTCCCTGGTCTTTGGAATTCCAATCTGCCGGCCCCACCTAACCGGTGGGGGAAACCCCACTTCAAACGGGCATTGTGAATGCTGTCCCTGATATGAAGCTCTGGGTTTTGAGCAAACTCTATGGTTTTGTAGACTCCTCGACTGGGTCCAAGATCCCCCTGAGGGCAGCAAGGTAGGACCTGGCAATCCTAATATGGACTGAGCTAGCTGTGTCACTATATACCAGAGACCTCTCTGTGCTACTTGACTCTGCCCATAATGCTGTTCGTGCATAGGCATGTCCTTTTTTTGACCTGTAAAATACTAAAAGATAAGTATACAGTCTAGAAAAAATGAGTTATAAACTGTATTTTTATGGAACACAACAGTAAAACCCCATGGTGAATTGATTAAAGAAAACCCACTCAGAGACAGATGCAGTCTGAACCACAGGAACAGAAAAGAGTTGTGCTGCTGTTAATTTTCAGGTCCAAACAATGCATCCATAAATATTTATTCCTATTCTAGTAGATCAAATTTAACTCTTGCTCCTAATAATAATTCATAGTGCTCAAGAACTGAATATCCTTTACAGCTAGTACACTACATAAATTCAGAAGATATATTTTGACAGATGAAACATTGTTGAAAAGCAAAGTCACGCACTTTGTCCTTGAAATGTTAACATAAAATGCCATAAAATATTCAAACAATAATTTACTCAATCTTTCAGGGTAATTAATTAAAATGTTCTGGGTGTTAGAGAAAATCACCTTGAGCTAAAAATTGGACAGTCTCTTCTTCTGCACTCTGCATGCAAGCTGCTCCAATGGACTTGCCACATGGGTTTACAGTTATGGTTTTTGATTTCAGCAGATAATAAATAGCCAGGATCTAATTTTGCCATGTCAGAAGCGATTATGTTTCACAAGAAAAGGTGGAGAGCTTACCTACCAGATGAAGGTAAAACATAAAACCACTTTTATTTATGTGATGTGTCCAAATTCAACTCAAGCTGGCACCAGGTACTATGAGTGCATGGATTCTTAACTGTCGTGTGGATTTATGTACCCAAGAAAGTGTCAAATATAAACATAAATTTAATCAATGGAATGAAACTTTTATTAACAAAGAAACAAACATAGTTTTTGACAATTCATGTCAATTATATTAATATATTTTGTTCCTATTTTTTTCCAGAAGGTCAAAGAAGGAAAGGAATAAATGTGTTGTTGATGAAATGAATACTGATGAATACTGATATTAATAGCAATATTTTGAACATAAATCTATATTCTACAGCACTTGTACTATAATCCAAATGTCATAATCCTGTGCCTATTGATTACAAGGGGATAAATCCAAGGCCTCACAGAACAACAAATAATCAAGAGTGTGCATTAGTTTCCAGTTTCCTCAGCTGGGTCATTATTGGACATTATATTAATGGTTACAAACAAAATTATACATGATGAATCAAAGATGCCATTATCAATTAGTAACAGACAAAAGACTATAGCCATATTTGGCAAATGAGGTAGTTTGTGGTATATGAAAAGACAATTCACAGACATTGTCACATACATCACTGCCTCAAAGTCTAAACAAGTTAATGACATTTTTGTGCATTTGGCCAGCTACATGACAGCACATTTGTTGGGCAAGTATTAACTCTAAATAAAATAGCACAATTATCCTTTATTTATTTATTTTTTAAAAAAAACTATTAATTCATCAATATTTACTGAATACTGATACTTCCAGCATATGAAGTATTATACTATTATGCTCCAATAAGAACCACAGTCAGTGCTTAACATTATTGTACAGCCAAATGGGTTAATTGAAACAATTTCTGTTTATTTCATACCACTGAAAATAACCCGTATCACCTTTCAAACACATCTAGATGTTTATAGGACACAGGCCAATGGAACCTACTACTAGGGCATAAAACTGGACTAAAAAGTATGGCATAAATAAGGAACAGGAAGAGATATAGATGTATTTTATATGCTTTTATTTTTCTTGGTTCTTATTGGCTGGAGTCTTAACAGTAATGCATTTTACTGGTTTTTTATATTTTTATTGTGTGCTATTTTGTGAGCCACCTTGAGCATATCTATGAAAAAGCAGTAAATGGCTGTCTGAAATAAATATAAAATATTAGTAATATTGAAATTATTCAGTGGATAGTCTGCAGGTTGTGGAGAGCCACATTTTCAATTACCCAAAAAACCACGATTACTGCATGCACTGTGCACCATCCCACTGAGCTCACACAAACAATATAACTATTAGTATTAAATGTATATAACCAGAGAATGGTGAGGGATGTTGAATAAGACGGGCTCTTTACTTCCATCCATGGCACAAGACGTGCAGCTCAGGAAGCCTTGCAGTTGATCCATCCTCCAGTCCCTCTAACGGTAACTGTTTCAAGGTACAAACTATTTGTCAACTACAGGCTCTACCAAACAAACATAGTGCTGGGTATTACATTGGGGAATGGTACTCTGAAGAACATCAGAGCCACAAGTATCACTGACTTAAACTGATGAAGAGCTCAACAGCACAAATGTATAGATTTCTTCACCAAGAAAATCTTTCCTGATTTCTGGTTACTAACATATGACATATAAAGCATTCATTGTGCAGCTTTCTTGAGGGTTTAGGGATGCAAAAGGTATAGGATCATAGCAAGGATAAGAGTCCTTCAGCAAATTTTCCATGTTCCAGAAACTGCAGGAGAAAGCTTAAGTTCATTGATCTCTAGGCCTGAATATTTGATGTCACCACTGATATGTCAAAACCTAACTATAGTAACTTGGACTCTGCAAATTAACTGTAGACTGAAAACAAGTATTTTTAATTATCATTTTTAAAATTAGTATTGCTTGTGAGCTTAGACCCATGCTAATTAGTCACTGATTTCTGAAGTACATAAATTGACTGTTATATTGATTCAGATCAACAGTCTTCAAATTCAGCAGCACTATGAACAATATTGTATATTTTTAGCCATCTTCTAAACATAATTTACAAGGATCAGGTAGATTATTTTTATTAATTATCCTCCTTTCTACCCACCTCTTTTTCCTTTTTGGGAAAAACAAATTTATTGAGCATCCCCTACAGTCTTGCCATTCTGCCCACCATGTTATCCTCTGAAAGTTTATAGAATTTTTAATGAGAAAATTATTTCTGTCAACATGCATACTAAGTACAACATGACAATGTTTATGTCTAAAGAAAACTTCTCAAAACTGAAGGATAAAGACATAACATTTAAATGGTACTGGGGTTTCAGGTAGATTCAAGTAATTCAGAAGTTGCAGAAGATTCAAACAGTTTAGAAGTTTCTTTCTGAAGTTTTCCTAATAAATTCCAGCAATACCTTTTAACAGATGACAAAGCTGTCTGTTGACAACAAAGCCTCTGCTGCAAATATAAGTCAAGGGGAAAAAGGTTGGTTAGTCATTCATTCTGTATACTTCTGACCCACTAAAAGCAATCATAACTATGGCTAACTATAGGTAGCACTTACAGGTTGAAATGAACTATATCAATCTGCTCCCTGTAATGTAAGAAAATAAAAAGCATCCTATTTATCAGAAAAAATCTCTGTCCAGCGTGGCCTTCAGCAATGGAATACCTAAACATAAATAGGGCATCTTGGACAACAGCTGTGGGCTTCACCAGCATTGGTGAAATTATACTTCCTCCACAATGTGGAAATGGGAGCTATTATAACTGCCACACACCAATACCTCTAGCCCTTCCATTGGTTGTTCTTTATAGTGCCTAGCGTGGTTTTTCCGCCAAGCGTAAGGCATTAAAGCTTCTTGACTGCAGGAAAACAAACTGCCATTCAGCACAAATGGGGCAGCTTGCACCACTGTCTGCTGGCAAAATAGGTGCCCAACTACACTAATATCTGCATGAAAGCCAGAGGTTTGGACTGGGATCTGGAAGATACAGTTCAAATCCCCACTCTACAATGATGCCTGCTGGGTGACCTTAAACCAGTAATCTGCCATGGATGAGTAAAGCCAACTGAATGAAATGTATGGTATCGAGAAATACCATCACTGTATTTTTTCTAAAAACTCCAAGCAAATCTGGAAAAAAGAACTAGATATGGGTATCATGGCAATATTAAACCTAGACTGTGCAACTGTTATTACATTCAAATGTATTTGAATTATTCTGTGTCAGCAACAGAGTTCCCATCTAAACAAAAAAGTGGACATCACCTGAAGCACAATACTTAACATTTAAATGTAACTTCGCGAACATCACTTTGGAGTGACTCATTCATCAGTTACCCTGTATGCAAAAGGCAATTTTAGAGTACTGCAGTTGGAAAGACATTACAGAAGTGATACCTAATTTAGTGGTGTAGATTGAAAACATGCAAAGGGTACATGCAGTACTGAACACACTCTTGTTTTTCATTTAACATGAAAATGGTTTCATTTCATTACTGATATAACTCCAAATACATACACATGCCATTTACAGCCATTATAAATACTAGAACATATTAAAATTTTAAAACCATTTTATTGGCACTGGATTCAATTTAAAATATATGATGATAAAAGCACGATATGAAAATGAACTGAGCAAGAGCTCCTGACAGCCAAGGGTGGTCCCATGTAAACAGCATATTTAAGATGCCGTAAGAACTGCAAGGTGTTGTTCAAATCTTACACTATTGTGAGAGGCTACCATAATCTGACGGCACATGATAAGAAAATAGAGGATTTCTGGAATTATTGTAGGTAATGTTGATTATAACCATTTGCCAGTTTTTTTAAAAGTGTATTTCACTTCTTCAAATCAGGTAAATCAGACTTCTATAATATTAGCCCAGCATAAGGACAGTTTCTAAAAAGTTATCCAAAATAATGATGATCATTAATTTCTAGGGTAACCTATAACTGAACAAGCAAATATTAAATAGAAGATACAAAAACTCTCAGGAACTTGTGGGGAACATCTCTTCTTCCCTTCATCCTCTTCCCCACACTAATTCTTTTTCCTCTCCTTCTGACAGTCCAACATGTCCTCCAATGTTTCCCAGCTTCTTTCATACCCAACAACCTTCCCTGCTCACTAATGTTCAGCTTTATTGATATAATTCATGTATATCCTTCCTTTCTTCCTAATGGGGATCTGAAGCAGTTATATTGTTTTCCTCTCCTCCATTTTATCCTCATAAGTGACTGGCCCAAAGTCATTTAGGGCAGACTGGGGATTTGAACTTGGGTCTCCCAGATCATAGTCTGTTACTCTTACAACTGCATCAAATTAACTTTCATACAGTAGCTGCTATCAAATAGTGAGTTGCCAGGTGGCTGCTGATAGGCCTAGGTAGGTTGTGCAATTTTCATGGTAGTAAGTCACCTGGTGGTTGCTGGCCCAGTTAAGTCCTCCCTCCAAGTCCTTGCCCCCAACCTCTGCCTTTTACTGACAGAAACTAAGACTTGAAGGCAGACTGACAGAAACTAAGACTTGAAGACTTAATAACCACAGAGATCCCAGATGGCATCCATTTCTTAATGCTATAGACACTTGTATTCTTTGGGGAGTCCAATATATTTTGTAAAGATTTCAGGTTTTTTCTGCAAACCTAGGGCTTTTTATCAGGTTTGTGGGAAGATCTGGTGTGTCTGCTCATGCTCCCAGCTTCTGGAATTTAGTATCTACAGATGAGGCCATATTGAGAATCAGATATTTAAGCAGGAAACCCACAACAGCAAACAGGGACATCTAATTTTCCTCCCCCTCACTATTTCTTCTTTCTCTTTCTTGAAATCACTCATAATCTCTCCCCTTTTCCATCTTCTTTCTCTCCTTCCTGCCTCCCAGACAATCTACCTTTATCTGCTCCCCTTTTTCCAATCCTTTTTCAAGTTTGTTGCCTCGCCATAATGATTCTCAATTAGGATAAAGCCTTGGATTTTGAATTCCGATTTTGTTGCAAAGGTGCTACCTGTAATCTGCAATTCAGGAAAAGAAACAAAAATGCAATCTGCCATGGATGTAGATATAATTCATTGCTAAGCAGTGCACTTAAAGAGAAGAAGAGAGCTTGACTGAGGATTGCAAAACTCATTCCTATAATGGAAACCACCCTAGGATAAACAGGCACCAGCACGGCGTTGGCATTTTTTACACTGTCTCAACATTTTCAGTGAGTTATCTACCATGACCCCCAAGATCTCTCTCTTGGTCAGTTTCTGCCAGTTCACGCCCCATCAACTTGTACATTGGGGCCAAAAATCCTAACTATAAATACATTACTTTGCACTTAGCCATATTGAACCTCATTTGCCATGTTGACGCCCACTTGCCCAGCCTCAACAGATCCCTTTGGAGTGCTTCACAATCTTCTCCGGTTCTCGCCACCCTGAACAATTTAGTGACATCTGCAAATTTAGCCAATTCACTGCTTACTCCCAACTCCAAATCATTAATGAACAAGTTAAAAAGGATCAGACCCAGTACTGAGCTCTGCAGTACCACTGCTTACCACCCCCCACTGTGAAAATTGCCCATTTATATTCACACTGTTTCTTATTACATACACTGAATAATTCATTTTCAATCAACTTTCAATGAGCTTTCCCAGTTCACACAGTAAAATCCAGTTGGAAAGTGTGCTGAAAGTGGATTGAAAATGCATTATTGTGTATGTGTGATCGCAGCCTATGAATATTAAATCATAGTGATATGAATTTTGGATATTATGACTTGAGATGGTGGTACAGGAAACATAAATTACTCCTACTTCCAATTACCCATGCTCCTTTACAGCACCCAAAGCAGAACTTTTACATATTTTCCCATGCAAAATGCTTGTGATGGCTCCACAACTGGAGACATTTTCTACCAGAAGATCATAAATTATTTCTGCTTTTTGTTCTGAACACAATTTGTAACATCTGAAGCTACTCTTATGTACCAATGTACAAATATTCAGAACAGAGTCCCACTGTGCATAATAGACTTAGTCCCAGATAAGTGTATTCAGCAATACAGCATTTAGAGACCAATTCAACCCTCATTCAAGATAATGTACTCTCCTGTTTACTTAAATCCATCTGCTTTAACAGATATACTGATCAGCACATTGAAAGCATACTTACTGAATGACAGTAGGCCTCAATTAAAGTTTCTGTGGGCTTTATATTTCTAACCTAGCTTTGTAAGTACTGTAATGATCAACTACATTGTGGTATTCTCTGTCCACTTTACAAGGGAAATGAGGGCTTATAATTTTTACTAATATGCAACCTGAAAGTTACTCTAAACAACTGAGTTTTTAAGCAAAATGTCAATTGATTATATTTTAAAGTATCTTTGGTATGGCTGATCTGTAAAAACGAGAGAGCATTAAGCAGAGTCAGTGAATCCACTTGGTCCGATATGCACACATGATATACAATTAAAATCTCCATTCACATTCCTACAAGGCTGTCACTCAAGAGAAAAGCCTTTTTGACAACATTCAGTGAAGCGTACAAGCTAACTGCCAAATGAGAACTTAAACAGTAACAGTTTTGTTATCAGCAGGAACAGATTTTATCAAGATTGGATTCAGTGTCTTTAAAAAAAATCATTTTTATTAAAATAAAGAATGTGTAATAGAACTTCTATGTTCCAAGACAATAATCTCTATATGAGGGGTGGGGAGTCTAATGGAACTAAGTTAACCTTTCATTTTTAGAATAATGGTTACAAGATAGTTTGTTTAGGGTAGAAGATGTTTTCCTAATTATATTTTTATTACATTGTTACATGCAGGAAAGAAAGAAAATAGTTTCTAGTTCTCTAACAAACTTGGTAACTTAATGTAAAGAGCAAAGCAATCCAATTAAGTCAGAAACTGTTGGGTAGTAGATTATATGCACAAAGCCATTATTATGGAACTACTGCAAGTGAATGCATTTAAAATTTTGAGAATCTCTAAGAAGTATTATGCTCGTAAAATATTTCAGATTAATGCAGATAACACCACACCCATAACTCACACTTTCTGTTTAATATCCAATCAAAGAATGCTTTCCTTTAATAGCTTTAGTATGCTTTATGGAAATAAATCCATAAAAAGCAAGGCAAAGTACATATTTGCTTGTTAGTCTTCCACCAGTGTATATATATATATATATATATATATATATATATATATATATATATATATATCTTGAAGTAGTTATCCAATGGATTACAATGTGGTGAAAGTTAACTTCTGAAATTGAAATATTTGCTATCTTACCTATTACAGTCACTGACTGAGAAGGCGAGCAGATGCATCCTGACTATTAGCAGTCATGACAAATTGCCTTGCTAATGAATGTTACACACTGAAAGTGCCACAACTGATTAAACTACATTTTCACACTACCAGAGAGGGGGAGATAGTTGGAAACTCCGGCAGTGGACAACTCTAATGTTCTGCCAACAGCCCTTCAGGGCACAGTAGGCTATTTAGGAAAACATACTCTGCTAATTCCATATAAATATATTCTAAATATTGAATAAGACATATAACAGGTTTCCTATGACATTAACTGGAGCAGCTCAGCTGTATAACTGTTGAGTCATATGAAATTGTTAAATTATATCTATCATTTATTAAAACACTGCTTTAAAATTATTCCCTTTCAGAGTTTTCCCTACTCTTCTCCCCTCCCCCTGCTGAAAACATTTCTTGTGCTTTGCATTTCACATAAAATCTCTCTTTTGTCAGTCTCTTTGTTGGTGCAAAATTGGCAGCAGTTCAAATTCAAAGTACTCCTATTCATTTACTGACCATTAAACCAATGTCATTCTAGTTCACATCAGCCAGGGAGCTAAGCTCTAAAAAACATAAAAGGCTTGCTTCACCACTGACGAATAATGTGTACATTTTTACAGAGCTTAAACCTTAATGCTTTGCCTGAAACTAACAATACAGTATATCTTATCATTCCTTTTTCACAAGCAAGCAGCTGCTGAAACGCTTGCCACTTCAAAATATCAATTGCTTGCCAGAGTTGTCCTCAACACACCCTGTCAAACTCATGTATATTGTGCAATAAAAACGCTGTAGCACTGAAAGCCAGAAATTGTGTCAAATTCTTCTGTAAGGGTATGATGTGCAAAGAACAATGTATGACAACCGTAGAGACCATGAACAATAGCAATGGGGCCAGACACTACATATATCACAACTGTGCCTGTACATATTTTATTGTCTGTATTATGTATTTTAAGCATGACAAATGAACTGTTGTGTGCCCTGTATAGAACAAATAAAACTCCTTTAGTTAGGCAGGCTTTTCTTATTTCTCTTGATGATAGAAACAATGTTAAATTTCTCTGCGCTCTGAACATTTGTTTCCAAATCAAGTGGGAGGGGGTAGAAAATGCAAAAGGTATCAAAATGAATAACAGAAAACATAATACCATAGCACATGATATGAAAATGAGATTTTGTTCAGTTGCTTCTCTCCAAGGAAGCATAACTAGGGTTACTTTAAAGAATGTTAGGATATGGAAAAAAGGGGTAAAAATATTGCTAGGTCCATAAATTACAGCATACCTAATTTCAATGCAGATAAGTGCTGCCCTATTGATTTGCATGTTTCCTTGGCAAAATGGAAATCCCATGTGAATCCTCTTTGTTTGGAGAAATATATTTTATAAAGCCTTTATGAACACAGCAATCCCTGCCAAAAGGGAATATGTTAGCAATAAATAGATTACTGGCATATAGTGTACTGTACAAAGTTGAAGTCTAAAGAAAATATAGTGCCTTTGCAGATGCAAGAATCCAATACACACTCTACCAGTATTTGCATACACAAATTACTTTCTCTCCATTTTTAGCCATGATGACAACAAGCTTCCACAGTCTAAGTATTGTAGAAGGACCCTTTTGTCCTGTGATCTTAAATCAATCAAGACAAAACTGACCCTTCACATCAAGCAGCATAACAAGTTAATTGTACCAGATATAGGCCAATAACACAGATTGCTAAATAAACAAACAGAAAGGAGCACAGAAGTAAAAGATTAGCTGCATCACTCAGGAATCCATCCACAGTACAACCAGGGTGTCAAAAGCTCTAAAACACAAGACTCTAGGAGTGTCATTAACTCATATACAAAAATGAATAGATATGTTTTTAAGGTGTTAATAAATATTTTGGAAAGAAAATAGGTGTTTTAGGTGCTTGGAGGTGCTGACCTTTCCTGTGTTTATTAGTGGGACAATGATGCATTATTAACACACAGCAGCTGTACCTGAACTGCTGCCACAAACATAATAGCCTTTTATAGCCATCAGGGGAGTGAGATAGGAAGCCTTTATTAACCACTAGACATGATTAGCACATTATGCAAACTTCAGTAGGCAAATTATCTGTTAGTGAAATATAATGTTAGTTATAACCAATTATCAAACGATTTTTAAAAGCAAACTTCCCAGGGCAAAATTAAAAGGTTTCACTACTGGTCAGTCAGCTGTGGGTTAGAAATTTCTAATCAGACCATTGTTTTCCCCGACTCTCTGCTTAAACAATCTGCTAGAATATCTATGAATGAAGTATAGAATATAACACCATGTTTAAGGCTTCCACTTCATGAATATTAACTCCAGAATACATAACCAAACATAAAATCAAACATTTCCAATGCAATTAACTGACCTGGTTAATTAACAAGGAATCTGATGTTTCTAAAACACATTTCCATTAAGAATACAAGCAAGTCTTGAAAGATTACTGCTACAATAAATCGTGAAGAGTTAACTTGAAAAATAACAGCATAATTTACTTCAAAAAATCTTAATTTGGGGCAAGATTATCCCATTATGTCTAGCAAAAGAATATAGCACTGTGAGTCCATTATGAGCAGTCTTTTATGCCTCAGCAGAAAGTCATTAACATAAAATAAATCACTAACTATTAATATTAAACTCTACTATCTGTAGATTTCTATTACTAATTTTAATTACTATATTTGCCAAATGAAAAATATACTTATGTGGAAAGTTTTTCTTGTCATATCAGAATTATTTTTTTCTTTCTTTTGTTAGCATTACTACTTGAACGTATGTATATGTATTCGTTTAATTTAATTCTTATCTGAAAGACTATATTTATGTTGACATCCTTTTCCAAAGACAACTACATTTAGATTAATACAGAAATAAAATTACAGTTTACAACATGAGAATTAACAGATTCATTCCCCCTTCCTGCCATGGTTGGAATGACCATTATCCCAAAGCAGAAGAGTCCTAGCCCACCCAACAGAGTTTAATGGAATACAAAATCAAAATATAGCATAGGTTTGCCCCAGTTCCAACTCAGAAAATATTTGGGGACTTTGGGGGTGGAGCCAGGACACTTTCTCATTCTCTATAAGAAATAAATAAAAATACAGCAGTGCAATTCCTGGATATAGTCTTCATCCCCCAGCAGCACTGAATGAAAGTGAACACAGAGAGAAAGAGAGAGAGCAGACACAATAAATATAGTCTACAAGCACACACTTTTTGTGATCTCACGGGGGGGGGGGGGGGCGAATCTCCTCACAGGAGTTGCTGAATGTAACCATCTGCGTATTTCAACCAATTTCTTCAGACTAATAGGAAAATGAATGGAGAGCAGCCTAGGGGTAGAGTTTTCCTCCATTCCATGATCAAGTTTTAGTCAACTTCATTGTACTATATACACAACTTCTGAAACCAATACAAAACAAACAGAAGGACTGTACTGGCTTCCCTTCCTTTCTCAGATGGTTCACATACTCACTGAGAAGAGCCAGATAGCTCTGCTTGCTCACCCCATCCATGCACCTTTCTTCCAGCTGTGATTTAAAGGAACAAACACAGCCCAAAACACAAGCAGTCTGCAAGGTTCTTTTAAGGCACATCCTGGCTGTTGGGGTGATGTTTCTCCCTGCTAGCCAGCTGGCTGGCAGTAGGGAGGAGCATGCAAAACCGGGAGATCCCCCACCAGGACCTAGGGGATGGCAAGCCTAATATAGCAACAAGCTAGAACTCAGTGGAGCAGTCAAATAATCATAACAATGGCCATTTATTTTGTTTCTTGATAAAGAAAAGTACAACTGGTTCAAGCCAACCAACTGTAGTTTACCTGCATTAAACAGCAGTTTGCAAGGAAAATACATTCATTTAGTAGCATTAACATGAAAGAGCAATGAAATGAGAAGAATGACAGTTATACAGGTTTATTCATGTGAATAGATGATAGTGACCAGTTTCTATCAGAGCACATTCTGCTGATTATTGATTCCTGCAATTTTAGATTAGGTGGAACATAAGTCAATTAGGAGCTTCTTTAGAAAGAGTCACTTTAACAAGACTCTCCACTAAGGTTGTAAATCTTCACGTGGGCCCTGGAGATTTCCCCAAATTACAAGTACCTCCAGACTACAGAGAACAGTTCTTCTGGGGAAAATGGCTGCTTTGGAGGGTGGACTCTATGGCATTATATGCCTTTGAGGTCCCTCCCCCCAGCTCTGATCCCCAAAACTCTACACCCAAATCCAGGATCTTCCCAACCTAGAAGTGGCTACCATACTGCTAACAAAAATTGACTATGCATTAGCTATTAAGTGTTTACAGGTGTTCTTGCTTTTTATACCTTATTAGTGGATCATAGGGATTATAACAAAAAAACCAAAGAGTAGGTAATGCAAGATTAAAAATAGATTATCCTTGATGATCAAGCTTGAACTCTATCTAGAAGCTAAAATTACCAAACTGAGGCTATCACATTTTGGTCACAATATGTGAAGGCAAGAGTCACTGGAAAATACAATGATGCTAGAAAAAGTTGAAGGCAGCAGGAAAATGTCATCCACCCCAATCTTGCAGGGCTCCCTCTCTTTCCATAACATGAGATGGAGTCACTCAATAAAGGAAAACACAGTCCTCAAACTTGAGCAAGGATGTTAATGACAGGATGTTTTGGAGGTCATTAATTCAGAGTTGAAAGCAACTTGACAGCACTTAGCACACACACATATACAGTTGATGATATAGGGACCAATAAAGGTGAAACACCTTTCACCTTATTTCCTTGTTTTAAAAATGTAATTTTACTAGTAGTTTCTGGAAAATACAATAAACCAGGGATGTTAAATGTCTGGCTCACAGGCTAGAACTGGCCTGCCCAGGGCCTTAATCAGGCCCGTGGGGCTCTCTTCTGTCCCTCCCTCCTCCTATCCTCACCCTTTAAAGCAATGAGGCTGCCAACATTCCCAACTCCCTTCTTCCTTGTCTTGGCAGGCTGAAGTAGGAAGCAATTCTAGGCTTGCAAAATTGCAAAGGAAATGTGGAATAGACTTTCCATTGTCTCTGTGCCCAGATAGACTGAGTAGTCTATCTGAGCACAGATACCTTAATGAAAATTCATTCCATTTTTCTTTGTAGCAATGTATTTTAATAGAGTGGAGCTCAATTTCACTTTTCAGCATGTATATGGCCAGTTAGAAGCTGTTCCTTGCTAGAGTTGTGTGACCTTAAATGGTTGATGCTGTGAACTAGCATGTCTCTGCTGAATGGACCTTATAACTGGTGCTTAGTGAGTACTCTAACCTGGGAAACCACAGCCAAAGGGGGATAGTACACTGAATCTGAGTAGACCTGGGGGAGAAGCTTGCCATGCCCAGTAGCCCTGGGATATTGCCAATCTAAATAGACATGGGGGCAAGGGGAGAAGCTTGTAATGGCCAGCTATTTCATGATTTCCTAAGACCACAGCATTTTATATTTTTGGTTTATATTTTCAGTTTCTGCTGTGATCCACTTTTTCTTAATTATTTCTTTTTAAAATTGCATTGCCAAATCCCACTATTCCCCCATCTTTCCATTTTAAACTGTGCAAGAATATTAAGCATGTTTGTATTTTAAGTAAAAAAATAATTTCTCTGTATCCTTTATAAAGTTTATATCTCCACCACCTGGCATTACATTTTATTATATGCATGGTCTGGTCCCACAAAGTCTCATTTATGTCAGATCTAGCCCTTGTAACAAATGAGCTCGACACCCCTGCAATATACAGTTAAAATATACAAAATCCTACATGGTTTAAATCAGGGAATACTGCAAGGGGTATAGTTTAGTGTAGCAGTTAAGTGCGCAGACTCTTATCTGGGAGACCCAAGTTTGATTCCCTACACCTCCACATGCAACTGCTGGAGTAACCTTGGATCAGTCATAACTCTTCTCTCAAAAGCAGTTTCTGTCAGAGCCCTCTCAGCCCCACCTGCCTCATAGGGTGTCTGTTGTGGGAAGGGAAAGAAGATTGTAAGCCACTCTAAAACTCCGAGTCAAAGGTGGGGTATAAGTCCAATTCTCCTTCTCCTTCAATATAATATCCAAGAAAAAGTCAGTGAACCCTTACAGGGGAGATGTATGGGCCTTTCAGAGGTCCAATTCTGTAGCAGATCTTAGATGCAATAGGCCCTCACATCCATAGTCAAACAATGGATATCCAATTTATTTTAGTACCATGTTATAATTATATGATTCCAAGACCCGCTGCTATCACTATGAATAATCTCATAAAAGGGTCATAGTAGACTCTATGTCACGCATCCAGTCCTTGTGTAATTCATCTTTTTCTTGGGTATGTGCATCCTACCTTTTTCTAGCAACATGAACTTTCACAAAAGAATAGAACATCCCATTCCCTAAAGAATAACAGACAACTTACCAGACTGCATCACAGAATGAAATATGCTGCTTACTCTTCATTAAGGACAGTGGTAAGAAAAAGAGACATGTCCAGTCTCTTCAAGCAAGCAAGCTGCTTGCTATCCTTCAAGGCAATACAGGGCCTTTCCACTATTCTAAGCAGTCAGTCAGAAGGAGGTGAAGTTAAGCAAAAAGAAAGTCATTGCATGAAGTCTAGTAGTTCCTGTAAAGCTAATTAAGAAAGAAACCAGAAAATAAGAAATAAGACCACTGAAGGGAAAGGAAAGCAGGAGTTAAATTTCATTATAATTTTATAAGAATTGCTCCATAGTTACCCTTTTTAGACAATTGGCTCTACAACGTTATCCTCTTAGGGCACTACTAATGTGTGAAGACAATGTTTCCAGTATAGCCAATTACCTCTCCCAGAATAAAAATACCCTTCAAAAGTCAACTGATTTTGCCATTGATTTTTTTTTTGTTCTAATCAATGTATCATATTGGAATACACATGTCTTTTGAGTTTTTGCAAAGAAAAGTGATCCAGAGAGAATCACTGGAGTGTTACAGCTACATGCTGGTGCAGATAATGGTCTTTGCTCAAGAACACTTCCCTCATTACAGACAGATATTTAACTAGAGGTAAATAATGACCCCAAAATACCAACAATAGTACAGATTAATAATGATAGACTGTCTTCACAGTTTGGTAGTTTTCTAGCATCTTGAGTCTAGATATTTTGAGATACTTCTGCTACCTGAAAAATGATTTGTTTGCTGACAAGTTGGCATTAGGCTTTGGAGTAGTGAAATATGATTTGTGCATGTATTTTTCATATAGTTTATATATGTCAGCATCTAGGAATTTAAGCAAAAGTTAGGAGGCAAGTAGACGGCCAATGAGAAAAAGGCTGAAGATACAGGTAACAGAGGTAAACCAACAACCAATGATTAAAAAAAAAAGGAGTTGGGAGCTGATATATTAATCTGAACTAATCTGCTATGCTTTGGCTGCTTGTCTCTATTGTAAAAGTAATCGGGTACATTTTATTCACCAGACTCAAATTGTCAGCTGTTTGGGCCTCTTTCAAGACTGCTGATGGCCCAATAAAACAAAATGGCTGGCACAGAGCTCAGGGAGAGACATCTATTAAAAAGGAAAACTAGGTTTATATACTTCAGTGAATTTGCAGACATTCTCAAACAAAATGTACTGTGAAGGAACGGCAAGGGAATATCTGATTAACATGAACAATATTCTGTGTTTGTGTATATGTATGGAAAGAGACCAGAGTGCAATTTTTTGCCTCAGCTACTACTAAACCAGAATGCAGATTTTTGTCACCTTTGCCATTCCATCAGCATCTATGCAGAGAATACATTGCCATTTTCAAACCCAGTGCTGTAGGGGAAAATGTTATGGCCAGAAAAATCTCAATCATGTTAAAGATAATTTCATGTTGTACTGCCTATAATTAACTATTTACTGGCACTTGCATTATGAACCACATTTTCTGAAGGTTGCAACTCAAGATTCTTACTGAAAAACTATTTCTTGGGCAAAAATCCATGCAAGGCAAACATTATTCCCATAAAAGAAAACCGTAAGAACTGTCAATGACTGTTACTGTTGTCCATTTTAACAAAGAGAGCAAGGGTGAAACAGAACATAAAACTACCCTGTATTAACAGTGGTATAACACTAGCCAAAATGGAAAAGCTTTCACTAGACTTATTTCAGTATGCTCTATTACGTTGTCCTTGAATATAGAGTTTCAGAAATTTTGGTCTTTCACCTAGTTTAAGTATGCAGACCCTATCCTAAACAGACATGCCTCTGAGCAAACTCCATTGGAATCAATGGCATTTAATTTGCTAGGTCTATATTCCCTGTCAGGAGTTGAAATATTACATACTGGTAGTCATAAAAATTTCTTTTTATAGTCTCTCTATTAACAGATGGTAGTGTAGCAACTCCACCCAGCAAAAGATTGTTTGTTCTTTCTTGTGAACACAATGGTGTCTAAGAATGCAACAATAATTTCTGGATAAGGTGCAGAGGGCTGCAAATGTCATATCAGCTAGGGATTCTTCTATCTTGTAGCATACAAGTTCTTCTCTGTTTTGAAATACTGGAATCCAACAATACCTTTGAGCCTGGGACTAGAAGAAACAACCAGAACAAATCCTAACTTCAGTAAAGTATCTTAAAAGGCTTCAAAACATGTTCAAACCGCCCACACAACATAACAGATCAATAATGTGTCCATTGTATTGTCCCTCAAGATGAATTTACAAAATCTGCTTTACTCAATCATCATTTCGGGTCAATAGCAATGAACACAACAAATTCAACACTCATTTTGAATAAATTCAACCTTTCTTGCACAGATACTTGGAAATCGCTCAAAAATACTGCTATGTAAGCATTTTGTTTTCCTGAGGGAATCATAGAATTTATCTGTGTGGGGTTTTTTTTGGGGGGGGGGGTCTATTCAGACATCAAGAACAAAGCAGGCTTGCTTATCAGATAGTATCTTGCATTTCAGTCCAGTACAATAAAGATTAAACATTCAAAGACTGTAAATACTTTGGCTCTTTAACTAAAGTCAGTAAAAAGTTTTCAGATATTGTATGTACTATTTTTCTATGTTACATTCCCCCAGCCTCATTTTATTCTCTCTCACACACATCTTCCTTTAGTTTTATACTGCACTGACAGCAATGAGGAAGTAAACTGTAAATGAGTTGTGGGGCCTCTATGGTTGAACCAACAAATCTCAAGAGGGGAAAATCCATACATATTTTTGCAAGGTTAGATATTGGGAGCATTATCTTATTCTTGGCATAAGTCAACTATGCAATATCTCTGTTATTATCTCTGTCAAAACAAAACAATATCAAACACAGAAAACAGTTCAGCAATGTTTACAAAGTACAGTAACTGGGAAAATTATGCTCTCTATTCTCAATACTTATTACGGCTATGTCTGGAGAGACAAACTGCTGATTTTAGAGTTACATATTTAAAATGAAACTATAACATATCAGAAGTCCGCTGAATTATTTTACTACTTTGGTCATACCATATGCAACTTCTACTTAATGGCTTCTAGGAATATTAATGTCTATGAATTTCCTGTGTTGCTATTACCATAATCCAAAATTGCCTGACTGTAGTTTTGCTATAAGTTTCAGAGGTGAACCCTATTACCTCAAGACTAAATCTGGCTGTCCAGCCTGAGCTTCATAATGTTATTTCAAAGGATGACCTATATACTGCAGCATACCATCCATTCTCACTGTTTGTATAAGAGATGCCTCACACAGTTGCCATAACCAACATTGTTTGCATTGTTCTTTCACTTTTTCTCCCTCTGAGGTTTAGATGGGAAAGAAACATGATCAGACAAAATACGTACAAAGCACATTACCTTGCAAGGAAAAACTTGGCAAAAGCCAATGAAAACATTCAAGATCATTATTTCAAGTTTATAAAGAAGAGATCTCAGTTATTTTTAGAAACAAAGCTCACTGAAAACACAGTGTAGCATAAAGATCTACATTACCACATTTTGTTCAAAACATTATCAGAGATTATCTGTAATAAACTACAGAAATGTCTAGAGACTGTTAACTATATCATTACTTGTCTAAAACATTTATTCTGGGATCATTCATAAAAACTTATGTAAACCAGCATCAAGTTCTATTTATCAATGGTTTACATGTCAAAGACTTTAAAACTATAAAGCAATTTATAGCCGAGTCACTCTACTGGCTTCAGTGAGATTCCTCTGAAGCAAATGCAGTCCCCTTCAACAATACTTTCATTGAAATGTAAACAAGTACAATTAAACTTTTCTTTTCTATATGTTAAAGGAAAAATGTAGAAAGTAAATTGTGAAACACAGCAGCTGTTATTCTGACAAAAAAAAATCCCTATCTATCTATCTATCTATCTATCTATCTATCTATCTATCTATCTATCTATCTATCTATCTATCTATCATCTGTCTGTCTATCTGTCTGTCTATCTATGTACCAGGCACAACATTGTTACAGTGCTCTGGAATATACAATGGCCTTTGCATCTGGTTCTATGCACCCATCAAGTTTGCCAAAGAAGATGCAGCATTTAAAAACTTTTTCCCCCACAGCAGCTCATGGATGTGATAGAGTGAGGTGTATTTTTACAAGGAAGAACAGAGCACATAAAGTAACAGCTTCATAAAAACGTTAATCATCCTGGATAGATGGGGCTGAGGGAATGGAGGAAAATGAGATGTTCAGTCAACACATGCCTCATAGGGGCCCAGCCAGCATAGCTACTCTCAGTCCATTTACTATAATCAATGGTCATTGGCAGAACTGCTTGACAGAGACATGCATTGCTTGTAGAATGTGTCTTGTGAGAAACATTCCTGGTATGTCACTCCTCAGTTTTTTTAAAAAGAAGTGTTACACTGTGCATTTCTGAACTCCATTATCGCTCCTGACTAAGTTAAATAGAGTGCCTTATTTGCATAGTCAAAGAAAAGTTTGTTCTTTCACATATGGCTGGATTTAACCAGCTAGTAAAGAATTACTGATGGGGAGCAAGGGCCAAGGAGGGGGAGAAAGACCTTCTAAATTAATTTATTCAATCAGGAATGATACCCACGCAAAATGATTTAAAGCACTTAATTGGAAAATGATTTAATATATTAACGTAATTCCTGATTTTCCAAAGCATTTAACTTTTAAATTAAATCTGGTTCACCATCTTGGGTATGATGAGCAAAATGTGTATTCAAGTCATTACCTTCTTTTTGAAGCTTTAAATCACTGATAGATTTAATAACTGTTCGTCCAGTTTTCATTGCCAAATGGCTCTTCAGGCACTTTGGCGCTTATGTCATTAATTCTACCCAATGCTTCTTTACTTTTCAGCATGGCAGGCTTACAATTCACAATAAAAGATAATAGAGATTATATTTTATAGTGGCAAGTCACAGAGTGAAAGCAGTTTTATAATAATCGTTTCTGAGTACTTAGAGAGCCATTGCACATGAACAGCTTGGCACATGTAAGACACATTTCTGCTGTCCAAACTTCAGTTTTCTCCCTTTTCTTTGGTAACAAACCTAGAGAAAACTTTTTAAAGGTTTTACTTGATCAGACCAAAGGGCCAAGTACCACAGGCTAGATGATCTCTGTAGCCAAATCTACATTGTTACACTGCTCTTGATTTCATATGTAAGAAGTCAGAAAAAACATTGCAAGTCCCTTCTTTCACACATGCATCATAACTGGCAGATGAAATCATACTAGAAATATTTCCTGAAAAGTGAATGGTGTGTGTATGTGTAAGTTTAAAAACAACAGCACAGCAGTTTGTGTTCTCAACACAAGCAGTGAAACAGAACTATTTATTTGTATCACTAGATCTGTGTTCAGTTGCCCAGAGTGCTTGAAATATTCCACAAATACATACATTCGGCAGAGATAATAGACAAATCACAACAGTAGGATTATTTTTGTGTCCAGTGTCCACTGCTCTTCTGCAGAATGGCACTAGCTGTCTACAGCAGCTTGCACTTTTCAAAGCTTATAAACATGCAGAGAGAACCACCTTAAAACAAGAAATTGCTAAGTGCTAATTACATTGATTGGAGTTTTACATGGCACAAAAACGCTGCTGCCTGCAACTTCCTTTCAGAGCTAGCTCTTAAACAAAAGCCTAAGAGGCACCCAGGTTAAAACCTCTCTTACTAAAAGTGCTTGCTCACAGCTCCCTTCACCTAGCTCAGGGGGTGCGCATTCCAAGCTGTGTTTTGGAAATCTTACACTTCCTGCTTATTTCCTATGGCCAAGGTTGGCCAATCCTTAACCGCCATAGAAAGTGCACATAGCACATAAAATAGCAGCTACTTGTTCAGCAAATATATATGGGAGAAAGGAAATAATCAGTATTTTTTGTTGGTAGATCTCAATATAGCTCAAATGCTTAAGAACAGAGCACACAACCAAGGCCAAGAGAGGTACAGCATTTTACTCTCTAGCTTTCTGTCCTAGCAGTGCCTCCTCTCCTCACTTTGCAAATTTCTCCTTTTCTTCAAAGAGCATCCAGAAACTTGTTCTAAGGCAGGATTTATAAGGAAAGCGGCACAACTTGTACGTAAACTAAGGCTGTCCTGTCTCTTCAGTACCAACTTGTCACCTTCCCGGTTTTGAAACTCCCACAAAACTCTTTCAGGCGCCAGCTTTTGGTGAGCTGAGCTCTGACATCCGAACCGGCGTGCTAAGGCAATGCTTTGTCATTCTGCCATCAGTCGCCGAAAGCAACACCAAAGAGCGGGGGCGGGGGGTGCTGTAATTTAAATCTCCCGCACAGGCAACCAAAGCGTGCAGACTCACTAGTCAGAAAGACTTTGGTCTTAGGAACTCGGCTGATCCTACATGTTCTTGAGAAGACGCCCTCATCTCTGGAGCCTGCCAGGAACTCAGGTTCGGATTCCCTACTACTCTCCGCCCTCCAATGACCAGTCTAGGATTTTATTTTAGAAACTGCCATGCCATCAGATTCAACGGACGACGACTTGCGTAGGCTGCCCCGTTGTCATCCCTCCCCCTCCACCGCCATCGCTCGCCTACAACGGAACACCGAACAGGCAAGCAACCTCTCTTCCCCACCCCATGGAAACCCCCCACAGCGCCACTGCTTGTCTTCGAGTGTTTCTCCCAAGTCTGCAACCTGCCAAAGCCCGAAGTCCCTTCTACAGCCATCCTCACGTCAATCCAGCACACACACCCCCTTCGAGGAAACCAACACCACCACCACCACCACTAAAAGCAAACGCACACAAAAATCACCTTGTTGCAGTAGTAGGGGTCCAAGCAAGGAGAAGGTCCCAGGCAAGGAGTATCAGGAGCGGCTGCAGGCTGGGATGAAGGCGGCGGTGGCGCTGGAGGAGGAGGAGGTGAATAAAACCTCACGTCCATTGCACTAAAACATCAAGCAAACTCCTCGCTTTCCCTCTTTGTGTTTACGTTCAAGCGGGCGCGGGGCGACGGCGGCGGGGGGGGAGGGTCAGAGAGAAAACCAACAAGGTTGAGGTGCCTGAGTTTAGGAGAAGAAATGAAACACCTTCCGTGCCTCACATCCGTTTGCGGTTTGAAAAGGGGGGGGGGGAGATGGGGAGAGAGAAAGTCTTCCAAAAAGCCCCAGTCTCGTCTGCAGGTGACTGCAAGGCAGCCAGCCAAAGCTTCCTCCTTTCTCTTACGGCAGGGCAGGTAACTTCAAGTTCTGTTTGCACCCACCACGCTCTAGTCGGCTATGCGCGGGGCATGGATCTCGCGCTTTCCCTCTCTGTGGAGAGTTGGCTCCTTTCCCCTCCCGCTCCCAGCCCTCTTCTCTCTTTTTCTTTATTTCGGGGATTTATTTCGGATGTCTGTCTTTCCACCTCGAGAAGTAAAGAGTGAAGAAGAAAAAGCTGCCGTTAGGAGTCGAAAGGAGGCAGGGATGATCAGGAACGGCTGCCCCGGGTTGCCGGCTGCAGGGTAGAGAGGACGGACTCGGCGGGCGCCGCTGCTTCGAGTGTGTTTCACACAAAGGAGCCCGCAAGTCCAGAGCCATTTGCGGCTGGCGGCGGAGAGCGCGGGGAAGAGCAGACAGGGGGCGCTGTGGCATCCGCCAGCCAGTCGAGCCAACCGCTCCGCTCTCCTCATCCCCTACCCCCTGCTAGTTACTATGATACCACCTCAGCACAGAGAGCTTGCTGGAATAAGAGAGTGAAAGGGGTAGAAGGAAGCCGAAGAATAGTAGGGGAGGGAGAGGCAAATGAGGTAGCTTCTGGCTGAACCCCATAACTTGCCTTCTGTTTCTTGGCTTAGCCTTGGACAGTTGTCAGTATAATGTTAAAGATATTATTAAGCATGTGCAAAGGGTAATTTTTAAATAAAAGTCTACAGGCTGTGCCTGCATAACTAGAATTAAGGGCTGGAACCTGAGCATTGCTTATTTAAGCAATGTGCGGGGCATGGATCTTAAGCAACTTTTATAGGTGCCATTGCAGCTTTTGCTGTATTGTTAGCTGCCTTCAGCCAGTGAGCCTGAGGACATAAGGAGAGATACAATCAGATATCTTAAATACATAGAATCGTTGAGTGACCTGGACCAGGCATTGTGTTAACCCAACTTCCAGTACAGAATTATTGTGTGGAGGAAATGGAAGAAGGGGAAACCACGTGGAAGAGCAGGATAAATGGTAGAAGGTGAAAAGACTAATCCACATTATAACAAAATGGCCTTTGGGGGCTTCCAAGATTATAATTATTACTGTTATAATCTTCATTCTTATAGCCTGCCTTTCAAAAGCCAATGGTGAAATGTTTTAAAATGTGCACATAACAGCAAAGTCAAAAGCAAATAACTTTTCTTATTACTGCAGATTATGGCATGCACCTCTCTTTAGCCATTGGATCATTTGAAAAGCTTGTTTTTCTTGGGTTTGCCATAGTAAAAAAAGGGAATCGTAATACCATTTGCCAACTGGCTATATACTGTGGTAGGGCTGTGTCATAGCGTTGCCAGTCTCCAGCAAACAGAGATCAACTCTCCTGGAGAAAATGGCTGCTTTGAAACATGGACTCTATGGCATAGTATCATGCTGAGGTCCCTCCCCAAACCCCGCCCTCTTCCATATTCACCCCCAAAGTCTCCAAGTATTTTCCAACCTAGATCTAGCAACCCTAGTCTCAGAGGTATAGGACAAAATGCTTGTGTAACTAAGAGGCTTGCAAAGCCTTGAAAGTTTTTAAAATATACAAATTAAATATAAAATATACAAATTAAATATAAAAATAGCATAAGAAAAGTGAAGTGATGCTTCAGGACATCATCAGCATGGCAGAAGGAAAACACATAGAGAGTAAGAAAATGAAAAAAGTAAAAACATGAAAGGGCATGGAAAAATAATAACGTTTGCCATGTGATCAGGGCCAGCTTACCCACTAGGCAAACTAGGCAGTTGCCTAGGGTGCCGGCAGTAGGGTGGCCATAATATCTGCAGGCCAGCCAGGGACACCTTGAGGGGGGAATGAATGTGTGTGTGAGGGGGGAATGAATGTGTTTGCACCGCCGCAAACAGGAAGTGATGTCACTTCCGGTGACGTCACTTCCGGTGACGTCATGCCTAACCTAACAACTTCAGGATTGTTGTGATGCTCAAATAAAATCGGGGTGTATGGGGAGTCACATACATCATACTAAATTCATTCGGAAAAGAGTGGGTTAAAAAAAACTTTAAATAATAGATCTTGCATATTAGAAATCCCACACCCTCTTCGGTTGGAAGAGCAATATCTGGTGACTTGCAAATCTTAATGAAACAAAAGCATGTTTTGCTTCCCTTTGCAGCTCCTCCAGATCACTGTAATCACACCAAATGTTAGCATGCCTAGAGGCCAGGGCTGCATGGATGAGCAGTCTCCTCTTGGCCTTCTATCAATGGGAAGCACATGATGCTAAGACACCGTTCTGGTTTGCGTGCGAACCACCACGTTCACACAACCCATGCTCCTTTCAACAAAACTGGTAAAAAGCAATTCCGCCTAGCAAACAAAGCAGCCCTTCAGCAAAAAATGTTATCTTTGTTATAAGGAGCCGAGTCGGTCTCATCGCGAGTCGCGACGGCCCAGTTAATCTCTCACCCCCATCCTTGTGCCGAGAAGAAGCCAAGAAAATGAACTGGGGGGGAGGGGAGGCGCGCGCAGTAATTTTTAATATGTAGAGCCAGTTTAAGGCACAGGCCTCCCTTCTTTAATAAAAACATGAGTCAGTGGCTGGCGTGGGCAGCGGATTTTCTAAACATCCCCTCATATCCTGAGAAAGGGGAGAGAACAGAAAGGAGGGAGGCTTGGCGGCTGCTGGGGGAGGGGGGAGCTATAATCGAAAGCGGCGCATTTACACATCCCCACACTGAAAGGGGGAAAGGAGACCGAGAGAAAGCTGTCAAAGTTCTGTCCTGAAGTAGAAGCGAAAAAGCCCCACACTTTGGGGGTTTTTTTTCCTTCCCCCGCTTTTGTTTTGCTTGGAAGGAGCCCGGAGCAGCAGCCCCCCTCACGCTCACCCGCCCAAACTCACCAAGTGAAGTTCTGCTTGTCACTCGCCCTTGGGCTGAAATGTTTGTTGAGTCTACCCACTGAAGTTGTTTCGCACTTCCTACCTCCCTGTCTCTTCCAAAAAGGAAGGATTCAGCCCAAAAAGTGGATCAAAAAGTTTGAACCAAGTGGATCAAAAAGTCTGAACCAACCACTTCTAAATCAACCTTGGCTTCTTTTCCTGCTCTAAAGCAAGCTCCAGAGTTAACTGGCGAGCAGCTCGTCTTGGATGCTGATGACGAATGCTCTGGGGGTGCAATAAAATGCACTAGAGGCACCAAACGGACAGCGGGCGGGATTTTGGCGAACCCGGGATTTGATTGGTCCCGGGTTAGCCAACCCGTGAGGCGGGCATTTGGGGGCAGGGGCGGGACTTTCCCGGGTGGGCGGGGCGATCTGGCCACCCTAGCCGGCAGTGTGGAGGTGCCGAATTCAGTCTCCCCCCTCCCCTCTAGGCAAACACCTAGTTTGCCAGCTCCCCAGCCTCCTCCTCCCTCCCCAACAAGTCTATTTCAACCCCCAGAAACCCACGGTGGAGTGCTGTGCTTGGAGCTTTCTAAAGGCAGCCTCTGCCAATCAGCTAATCAGTGGGTAAAATGGTGCGGCACGACATTCAAGCAAGACAGGAAGTACGTCAAGTATCGTGAGATCTTCTTACAAGTGTGAATGAGACTTCGTGGCAACAAAAGCAGGAATTAGTGGAAGGAAAACCTACTCTAGGAATATATACCATTGAGAAACATTGGTGGCCATTGCTGGGAGGTCAAAATAAAACCAATGTTTTTAAAGAATTTGGGACATTAAAAATTGTTGGAGTTAACTGAAAAGAGGGTAGAAAGATAAATACTATTGGTCATATTATTTGTGTGGACCTTGGACGTTTTTAAAAGGGGAAAAAATTGTAAGGGGCAGTAAAAAGTTGCGGCCACCATTGTGGAAGATTTAAAGACTTTAAAAATAAATATTTTGACTTTGGGAGCTCCAAGGATGGCGAAATTGGGCTTGTTATAAAGGGCAAGTCCTACTCTTTTGAATCTGATAGTTGAAATAGGTGAGGTCCAAATTTTCGCTGTTTTTAAATGTCTGAACACAAGCAGCCCCATACAAGGGCTATTTCATTAGAAAAAATGCAGGATCAACTGGAGGCAATGGAGGCCAGAATGATGAAACAGGTGAAAGAGATAATAGATGAATCGAAAAAAGAAATTATTGCAGAGATTAAAAAAGATATGGAAGATCTCAGAAAGGAAACTGAGGAAACATCAAAGAAAGTGCAGGAGGTAGAAGGCAGAATGAAAATATATGATTCCACCTTGTTGAAAATGCAAGAAAAAGTGACAATCCATGACTGCAAATTGATGGAGACTCAGATACGTCTGAGAGGAGTACCTGAAAAGGAGAATGGTGATTTAAAAGAATATATAATAAAAATAATTGCAGAATTTTTAGAGGAAGACCCTGAAGAGACTAAAAACATGTATAACTATATGTATCGAGTGAACTCACTTTATGCCAAGAAAAATAATTTACCAAGAGATGTTGTCATAAGATATATGACAAATGAAATGGTGGGAAGAATCATGAATAAAAACTTTGAAAAGACATTGATAGTGGGAGGCAGTAGAGTGAGAATCATGAAGGAGCTGCCAAGGCAAGTGATAAATGATAGAAGAACATATAAAAAGTTGACAGAAAAACTGAGAGACAATGGAATGAGGTTTAGATGGATAATACCTGAAGGTTTGAGCTTTGAACTCCAGGGGAAGAGAATCACAATTACAAATGCTCAGGAACTGCGTAGATTTTTTGAAGAAAATAAAGAATTAGCATCATGATGGATTACAAATTATTGTCTTGGAATGTTAATGAACTAAATTCACCACAAAAAAGAAGGGCAACATTTCATTGGATTAAGAAACAAAACTGTAATATAATTTGTTTGCAAGAAGTGCATATTAAACAAAAGGATTATAGTTTTTTATGGAACAAACAATTGGGAGTGGAATTTTTTTCATTGGCTGAACAGAAGAAAAGGGGAGTGGTTTTGTATATTAAACAAGAATTGGAGCCAAAATTAGTGTTTAAAGATAAAGATGGAAGATTTGTAGCAGTAGAGATATTAAATGGAAAAAAAGTTGTTATTGGGATTGTATGTGCCTAATGGTGCAAAGGATGCTTTTTAAAAAGACATTATACAACAGCTTGATGAACTGACCTATGACCAAGTTTTGATAATGGGTGACTTTAATGGGACAGTTAAGAACTCATTCGACAGGTCTGGAGGGGGAAAAACTATAGCAAAGAAGGAAAATTGCCAAAGTCTTTTTTTGAATTGGTTAGACAAGAAAATTTGGAAGATATATGGAGGAAATTTAATCCTGAAGTTCGGGACTATACTTTTTTTTCAGCAAGACACAAAACTTTTTCTAGAATTAACACATTGTGGGGAACTAAAGATTTAGGTCTTATAACAAGGAAGATAGAGATTTTACCTAAAATTGGGGCTGATCATAATCCAATAATGTGGATTACAAAATTGTCCAAGAAGTTGAGAAGATGGAGATTGAATGAAGATTTGCTACAGAATAAAGAAACAGTGACATACCTAGAAAATGAAACTAAAGCTTTTTTCCAAGTGAATGACAAAGAGGATACTGATTTTCAGATGGTCTGGGATGCCTATAAAGCAGTAATGAGAGGAATGTTGATTACTTTGAATAATAAAGATAAGAGAGTAAAAGAAAAACAGTTGTTGGACATTCAAAATGAAATAAAGAAAAAGGAAGGGGAGTTGAGAAAAAACTCCCAGGAAAAAACCAGGGAAAAAGAAAATTTTAAGGGAAATTACAATATTACAAACTCAATTGAGACATTTGCTAAATAAAGAAGTGGAATGGAGTTTGAAAGACATCAGCAGAAATCCTTTGAGGGAGCAAATAAACCGGGAAAGTATTTGGCTTGGCAATTGAAGAAAAAGAGAGAAAATAGAATTATTAACAGAATTGTGGTAGATGGAAGAGAAGTGGTTACTCAAGTGCGAATAAAAAGAGAATTCTTTAAGTACTATGCCAAATTGTTTAAAGGTGTTAAAATAAAGAAAGAGAAGATGGATAAGTATTTACAAAAGATAAAAATAGAGCCCTTAACTGAAAATATGCAAAATGTTTTGAATGATCCAATTGAAAAAATAGAAATTGAAGCAGCAATTAACGCAATGGAAAATGGAAAAGCACCTGGGCCAGATGGATATACAGCTAAATATTTTAAAACCTTTAAAGATGAATTAATACCAAGACTGCAGAAGTTGATGAATACGATTAGAATAAAAGGGAATGTACGAAACACATGGAAAGAAGCTGTTATTTCGTTGATACCTAAGGAAAATAGAGATGTCATGAATGTAAAAAATTATAGGCCAATTTCGCTATTAAATAATGACTATAAAATATTTACAAAAATCTTGGGAGAGCGGCTTAAACAATATTTGATAAATTTTATAAAGGAAGATCAAGCAGGGTTTCTTCCCAAAAGACAAATAAGAGACAATATTAGAACTGTTGTAAATATTGTAGAATATTATGAAAGACATCCAGAAAAAGAAGTAGCATTATTCCTTGCAGATGCAGAGAAAGCATTGACAATTTAAATTGGGATTTTATGTTTGCCGCAATGGAAAAAATGGAGCTGGGAGAAAGTTTTATAAGAATGATAAAAGCAATATACTCTGAACAAAGTGCAAGGTTGTGTATAAATGCAGATCTTACAGAAGATATGAAAATTAGCAAAGGTACTAGACAAGGCTGTCCACTTTCACCACTGTTGTTTATAATGACTCTTGAAATATTACTGATGCAGATACAAGAAGAAAAAGCTATAGAAGGTTTAAGAATAAAAGGATTTACTTACAAATACAGAGCTTTTGCTGATGATATAATGTTTATAAATGAAAACCCCATACAAATTACACCTTTGCTGTTAGCTAAAATACAAGAATAGTTGGGGAGTTGGCGGGACTTTGTATTAACAGAGAAAAATAAAAAATTCTCTGAAAAAATATGCAGATGAACAAGCAACAAGAATTACAGAGACTAACGGGCTATGAAGTCACTTCCAAGGTAAAGTACCTAGGGGTGGAGATAACAATGAAGAATATTGATCTGTTTAAAAATAATTATGAGAAGTTATGGCGTAAAATGGATGAAGACATGCTAAAATGGAACAAGCTTAATTTGTCATTGTTGGGTAGAATAGCTGCAATTAAAATGAATATCTTACCAAGAATAATGTATTTGTTTCAAACTATTCCTATTGTGAAGGATGGCAAACAATTTGATAAATGGCGAAGGAAAATCTCAGAATTTGTGTGGGCTCGGAGGAAACCAAGGATTAAAATTAAAATTTTGATGGATGCAAAAGAGAGAGGTGGGTTTCAACTACCGAATTTAAAATTATATCAGGAAGCAGTTTGTTTAGAGTGGATGAAAGAATGGATAACGTTGTTAAATAAAAAACTTTTAGTGCTGGAAGGTCACGGAAATAAATTTGGCTGGCACGCATATTTGTATTATGGAAAAAAGAAGATGGACGTTTTTTTCTCTCACCATTATATAAGAAATAATTTGTTAAATACATGGATGAAATACAAGAAATATGGAAATGAGAGAAGACAGTTATGGATAGTGCCAGCTGAAGTAATAAAAATAATGGCTAAGATAGGCGAAGAAAAGTGGTTGTCATATAATCAATTATTAAAAATACAAAGTGGCAAAATAGAACTGAAAACTGCTGAAGAGTTGAATCATAAATATGATTGGTTTCAAATGCAACAAATAAAGAGCTTGGTGGAGAATGATATTAAAACTGAAGGAATAAGGAAAGAGCAAACAGAAATGGAAAAAGTTCTGCTTGGAGACAATGATAAATTAATTTCAAAAGTATATAAATTACTTCTACAATGGTCTACAGAGGATGAAGTAGTGAAATCTCAAATGATTAAATGGGCAATTAATGTAAATAAAGAAATACAGATGGAAACTTGCAAATATTTGTGGAAGAACTCTATGAAACTTTCAACATGTCAAAGTATTAAAGAAAACTGTTTTAAGATGATGTATAGATGGTATATGACCCCTAAAAAATTGGCAAAGATGAATAACAAGATGCCAGACAGATGCTGGAAATGTAAAAAGTATGAAGGTTCTTTCTACCATATGTGGTGGACTTGTGAAAGAGCTAAAATGTTTTGGCAGATGATTCAGCAAGAGATTTCTAAGATCTAGAGAGATGAGTTTAATAAAGTTGCAGAGACTTTTTTTGTTGGGATTACAAATGGAAAAATTTCCAAAAGAAGATAGAACTTTAATCTGGTACTTGCTCTCAGCTGCTAGGACATTGTATGCGCAGTTGTGGAAGCAAGAAAAAATACCAGAGAAATGGGATTGGATTATAAAAGTTATGACATGGAGTGAAATGGACAAATGATCAAGAATATTAAGAGACTATGATTTGGAAGTTTTCAAGACAGAGTGGAAAAAGTTTAGAAGATATGTAAAAAAAGAGTGGAAAATAAAAGGACATTGGACAATTTTTGATAATGATTAAGTTTTAAAAAGAAGAAGATATAAATGTTTGTTTTAATAGTTAAGGGTACCTTTAAATATTTGCTTTTTAAGTAAATAACACTGGCGGGGGGGTCAAGTAACGGGGGAGGGGTGGGTAGAAAGTAATATATGGGGTAGATAAAATAAGTTTTTAAAGATGTAAGATATACATTTATTACCACATGTTACCAATAAAATTGTTTTAATAGAAATGGTGTGGCACGCTGTCAATGCCCAGGCAGGCCAGCAGCAGCGGACCACGAAGTCTGAAAGTGCGGCCTCGGTGCTGCCTCCTCCCCACTTCCTTCCCATCCAGGAAGTGGGGAGGAGGCGGCAGCAGCACCGCAGCTGCCCTTTCAGGCTTTGTGGTCTGCTGCTGCTGGCCGCCTGAGCACTGACAGTTTCCTGCACTGTTTTACCTGCTGATCAGTGGGGGGGGGGGGAGCCTTTAGATAGCCCTGAGTATGGTGCTCCACTGCCTGTTCTTGGGGTTGAAATAGACTTGTTGGGGGAGAGGGAGGGAGGTGGCGTGCGAGGGAGGGAGGAAGTGCAGAAAAAAATGAGATGGGGAGGGGGGAGGCAGCGCGGGGGTTGCAGCGGGCCTGAGTCTGCCTAGGGCACATAGTGCCCAAGGGCTGGTCCTACATGTAATCTACAAAAAAAGAGTTCTGGTAGAATGGCAAGAAGGCTGTAAAAATGGAAAAGGTCCCACACTCCATAACTGGAAGAAAAATTGTGGGAACACTAATTATGGAGAAGATTATCAATAACCCCCTTTTCTCTGACTTTCCTTTGGTGTTGGGATATTTTGATCACAAGGAAACTTGGGAACCGGTTAGACAATATCTGGCAGACAAAAGATTTATCCTTCTGCTTCGTATATTGGTGTAGCATTAAACCTTTAAATGGGTTGGAGTACTATATAAATTACTGAATTATATCATTTTAATTAGGTAGTTTTTTGATGAAATACGTTACTGAATTTCCTCTGTATTTCTGTATGATTTTAATGTGAGTGGTATTTTGATATTTATATATATATATATAGAGAGAGAGAGAGAGAGAGCTTTAGGGATATATGCTGTTGGGGAGAGACATGAAAGCACTTCATTTGCGTAATGGGAGAAGTATATGTAGGAGTGACTAGAAGAAAAGACAACTGGGTAGTGGGCAGAGCAGAGGCCAAGTCGTTTGGGCTGTTCAAGGACTGAAGTGCTGAGGCCTCAGCTGAAGAGATTTTTGTCTGGTGTGGACCCTCTGTTTTTTAAAACTGACAGTTTTTCTGGAGGTTATCCCCCAGACCACCTGCCTATGAACTTAAGCTGACTTCTGTTGGATGGTGAAGAGAGAGGTCCTGAGGACTTTCCTTCCCACTGGAGGTCTGCTACTTCTGAGGGACTGTTACTGGGCCAGTTTCATCAAGAAGGCAGCACTTCTGGGACACTGCTGGATCTCTGGTTTGGGAAGGGAAAGTACTTTGGGGGTGGGGAGCACCATACCCTGTGTACAAAACTGTGTTTACTCTTATAATAAATAGTAATTTTGCTTAAGTCAAGGTGTGTGAGTGGGAGGGGGGATTTAAGAAAGCAGGCCTTAAGCCTCTTACTTGCCCTTACTTCCATCTGCCTGGGTTACATTTGTGGGGGCTCATCCAGGATATTTATATTATTGTACAGTGTAAATTGTGACTGAGGAGATTTTGGGCTGTATTTTTCACACACCTTGGATTATATATTGCATATATTGTACCTTGAAACATGGCCATTCAAATACTGGAAGGGTGGTGCAAGGGTCTGAATATTGATACTCAGATTGCTGAAGGATGTGATATTGAGATGGTAGAAGAAGAGGTACGCTCTATTGAAGCTTTGGGCCAGTGCAAAGTGCAGGGGCTGTTTTTCAGGCATGAAGACAATGCTTATGCTGCATTAATTGAGTTGCACATACCTGCAGGACAGTTACAGATTCCTGGAAGTATTCCAACTAAGTATGGGGAATGGGTATTTGTAAGACACAGTACCCAAAATGTGGAATTTGTAACAAAACTTTCAATATTTGTAGAAAAAGGAAGAAGACCTTTCTTCTGCTATAAGTGTGGTAAGGATGGGCATATATCTCTTCGGTGTCAAGAAGAAGAGAACCCTTCATTAGTAATGCAAAAACTTTGTGGCGTATGGGAAATTGAGGAAAACGACAGACAGGCTTGGTGAAAGGGCTATCCAAGTCTGAAAAAAAGAGTGGCCCTGACACGGAAGGCAAGAAAGATGACACTAAAGTTGTTTCTCCAGGGTTCCCTGCTGGACTAGTGGGACCCCGTGCAGAGATCCAAAGGAAGCTTGAGGCCCAAGAATGTAAGGCTGTGCTAGACAGTGGATCTCAAGTCACCATCATTTTCAAATCCACTTAGGACAAAATGATGTCACAGATACCAATCCATCTTCTTGAAGGACTCAACCTACAGGGTCTCAGTGAATCAAATTGTCCTTATCTGGGCTATGTCATTGCCCAGTTGGAGTTTCCTGAGGAAGCTGTAGGACTTAAGGAGATAATGGATACAATGGCCTTGGTTTGTCCAGACCCCGGAGGGTTTCCAGCTCCTCCTGTGATCATTGAGACCAACTCCCATCTTTTCAGACCACTTGTAAAGTACTGTCAGCAGCAAGCTGGGCAACAGTTTTTGGACACATTAAAAATGCATTCATTGTGTGCAGCAGTTTATCGGCGCTTCATACAAGGTGATTAAGAACTTGAACAGCCAGTGGGGACTTTAGAATATATGGGGATAAGCTCTATTGTGATACCTGCAGGGTCTGAGAAGCAACTTCAAGCACATGTATCTACCTCCAAAACACAGAGGGACTGTTCTTCTAGACCATCCTGGAGATCCAGGGTTGCCTACTGGATTATTAATCCTGGCTGGATTTATTGATCTCTCGGCTTGGCTTCGCGAACGAAGTTTTAAGAAGGGTGCAATAGTCCACGTCTGCTGCAGGCTCGCTGGTGGCTGACAAGACCAATGCGGGACAGGCAGGTCCGGCCACAGTGGCTGCAGGGAAAAGTCTGATTTAGGGTTGGTGCTGTAGCAGTGCGATTCTTCCTCAATCTCCTTTTGTCCTCAAGACCAGCTATGCGTGCGTTCTCAAAAGAAGAGACAGCCTGGTGGATGGTGTGCCTCCATGCTTTGCGATCTGAGGCTAGGTCAGACCACTGGTGATGGTTGATGCGACAGGTGCCAAGGGATTTCTTCAAGGAGTCCTTGTACCTCTTCTTTGGTGCCCCTCTATTTCGATGGCCGGTGGAGAGTTCGCCATACAGGGCAATCTTGGGAAGGCGGTGGTTTTCCATCCTAGAAATATGCCCTGCCCAGCGCAGCTGCGTCTTCAACAGCAGTGCCTCGATGCTGGTAACCTCCGCCCGCTTGAGAACTTCAGTGTTGGTCACAAAGTCACTCCAGTGGATGTTGAGGATGGTGCGAAGGCAGCACTGATGAAAGCGCTCAAGGAGGCGCAGGTGATGACGGTATAAAACCCACGATTCGGAGCCGTAGATGAGGGTTGTCATCACAACCGCTTTGTAAACATTGATCTTTGTGCCTTTTTTCAGATGCTTGTTGCTCCACACTCGGCCAAATGCACGGCCAAATGCACAGTTTGCCTTTGCCAGCCTGTTGTCAATCTCCTTGTCGATCTTGGCATCTGAGGAGATGATGCACCCCAGGTAGCTGAACTGCTGGACTGTCTTCAGAACTGATTCACCCACAGTGATGCAGGGAGGGTGATAATCTTCCTGGGGTGCAGGCTGGTGGAGAACTTCTGTCTTCTTCAGACTAACTTCTAGGCCGAATAGCTTGGCAGCCTCTGCAAAGCAGGACGTCATATGCTGTAGAGCTGATACCAAGTGGGAGACGAGTGCAGCATCATCAGCAAACAGTAGCTCTCAGATGAGTTTTTCCATTGTCTTGGAGTGTGCCTTTAGTCGCCTCAGGTTGAACAGGCTGCCATCGGTGCGATAGCGGATGTAGACACCATCGCCATCATCTAGATCTACTGCGGCTCTTTGAAGCATCATGCTAAAGAAGATCGTAAAGAGAGTTGGCGCGAGAACGCAGCCTTGCTTTACACCTGTGCCTATTGGGAACGGCTCCGAGAGGTCGTTGCAGTGTCTGACTTGGCCTCGCTGGTCTTCGTGTAGCTGGATGATCATGCTGAGGAACCTTGGGGGACATCCTAAACGTTCCAAGATTTGCCACAGGCCTTTCCTGCTAACGGTATCGAAAGCTTTGGTAAGTTCTTCTGCAATGGTGGGCACCAGTCTGTTCAGGAGTATTCTGGCAAGGATTTTGCCTGCGATGGAGAGCAGGGTTATCCCCCGGTAGTTGGAGCAGTCTGACTTTCCCCCTTTGTTCTTGTATAGGGTGATGATGATTGCATCGCGAAAGTCCTGTGGTAATTTGCCTTGTTCCCAGCAGGCGACAAGTACTTTGTGAAGTGAGCTATGTAGTACTGTGCCCCCATGCTTCCAGATCTCTGGTGGAATTCCATCAACTCCCGCTGCCTTGCCACTTTTCAGTTGCTTGATGGCTTTAACAGTCTCTTCTAGAGTGGGGATCTCATCCAACTCTGTTTTCACCGGTTGAAGTGGGGTGAGGTGGATTGCTGAATCTTGAACTACGCGGGGTTAGTACAGATTCAGAAAAAATAAGTGCTCTCACTCAATGGCCACGTCCTCGGCATTATAAAGATCTGAAGACCTTTTTAGGGTTTTCTGGTTATTATAGGCAGTTTGTCCATGGCTACTCTGCTATTATGAAACCCCTAAATGATTTAACCAGTCAACTAAGATGATCCCTCGAAGTGGCAAGAAAAAGAGGTTTATGAAAGGGACCATAGAGGAACTTTATCACGACCCTTTAGAACCTTTTAGGGAACGATGGGATGAACATTGTGAGAGGGCATTTAAAGAGATTTTCAAATGTCTAACAGAAGCCCCAGTCTTTGCATATGCAGACCCCAGTAAACCATTCATTCTGCATACAGATGCCAGCACAAATGGACTGGGTGCAGTATTGTATCAAGGGACTTATGGGAAGAAACAGCCAATTGCTTTTGCAAGCAGGGGACTCACCCATAGTGAGACCAGATACCATATACACAGACTGGAGTTTCTTGCTCTAAAGTGGGCTATCACTGAGAAATTCCGAGACTACTTATATGGGGCTAAATTTCAGGTCTGAACTGACAATAACCCACTTACCCATGTGCTCACAACTGCCAAGTTAGATGGTACTGGTCACAGATGGGTGGCTGCCCTGTCCAACTATGACTTCAGCATTCACTATCAAGTTGGAAAGGCTAACAGGGATGCAGATGCCTTATCCCGACGGCAGCAAGATGACAGGCTGGTAGTAATTCCTGCTGAAGGCGTAAGGACTTTGTGTGGAGAAGATGGGCTGAAAGATGTCTGTCATCAGCAGGAGCCCTAGACGGTGATGTTGCAGAGAATCTGGGTTTGCTACCTGAAACTATACCTTCTGTGTCTGTCAACTACGTTGCACTACAACAGTCACCATTACCACACTTAAATGCTACAGATTGGAGTGAGGCTCAGCAGAAAGATCCTGATATTAGAGACATTTTCTTTCTTGTGAAAAGGAATGAACAGAATCTATCAAACAATGTGACCCTGTCAGCTGGGGCCATTTTCTTGTGGAGAGAAAGAAGGAAATTAAAGATCATTAATGGAGTATTATATCGAGTCATATCTGAACCAGTAAGAGGGCAGAGCAAGCAACTGATCTTGCCCAGACAGTATCGATGGACTGCAATGCGTGCTTTACATGATGATTTAGGACATTTGGGAATTGAAAGGACACTAGAGCTACTTGGGGACAGATTCTATTGGCCTCAGATGGCAAAAGATGTAGCCAAGAAGTGCCAGACCTGTGCACGCTGTGTTCAACGGAAAACCCTGCCCATTAAGGCAGCTTCTCTAGAGACCATTAGCACCTCTGGCCCAATGGAAGTGGTGTGCATTGACTTTTTATCTGTAGAATCTGATAGGCAGAATTATGGAAATATTCTGGTTGTGACAGATCATTTTACATACTATGCCCAAGCTTATCCAACGAGAGACTAGAAAGCAAGCACTGTTGGAAAAGTACTTTGGGAGAATTTTTTTTTCTCTATGGATTGCCATCAAGGATTCATTCTGATCAAGGGCCAGATTTTAAGAGCCGTCTGTTGAAAGAAGTACTGAGCCTGGCAGGAGTCAAGAAGTCAAGGACTATCCCATATCACCCTCAGGGTGATCCCCAACCAGAAAGATTCAACCGCACTTTGCTAAATATGTTAGGCACCCTCCAGGCTGACCAGAAAACCAAATAGATCCAGTATATAGCCTTCCTGGTGCATGCCTACAATGCCACCCACAATGATTCCATAGGATTTACACCATACTTCCTGATGTTTGGGGGAAATCTGTGTTTTGGTGTGTCTGAGGATGGAGATGATACTCGGACTCATCTTCAATACATGGAAAGGATGAAGCAACAATTGCAGGAGGCCTATCAGCTAGCCACAGCAGCTGCCCGGAAAAGCACTAATTGCAACAAACATCGCTATGATGCCCGAGTGCGGGCACATGAACTTCTACAAGGGGACCGAGTACTGATCAGAAACCTAGGTCTCCCTGGAAAGCACAAATTGGCTGATAGATGGAAGGCACTGCCATATGTTGTAGTCGATAAGCTGGGAACTTTGCCAGTCTATAGGGGCAAGCCTGAAGATAGCAATGAACCTGTGAAAATGCTTCACAGAAATCACTTGCTTCCAGTTGGACAGCTGCAAGGCATACCTGAAGCAGAACTATCTAGAGTCCAGCTTCAGGCTGAAAGGACAGTGAACACTAGCAGGAAAATGAGAAGACAGGGAAACCTGCCTGCTCAGCATTTACAGTTTGGAGAGAACGCTGATACTTCTGAATCGGAGGATGATGGGTTACAGGGACCTGCCTTGGGGGATGAGATGTGGCCTAAGCAAGTAGATCTGCTGGACAGGATGCCCCCATGTGATGCAACCCAAGGGAGCAGTGTGCCCTGCCCTCTAAATACAGAAACTGAGCCCTTTTTGCCACAAGCAGTACTGCAGAATTCAACAGCCTCTGAAAATGTAAATGCTGATACAAATCACTCTCCAGTCATGGTAAATGTTGAAGAAGAGAATGTAGATACGCAGAACAGACCTATATTCGGCAGTGAGACATCTGATGAAGGCCCCTCTGCACTGACCCAAAGTCCAGTAAATGAGGAAGTAACAGCCTCACCCACTATTAGGAGATCCAGCAGAGAAATACGACCTGTAAGAATATTCACTTATGATAAACCTGGTGTTTCAAGTTATGTACCTGTTCACCCTCTGAAAACATTTGTTACTAGAGTTTGGGCATGGGTTGATGCAGTTTAGACATGTAAAATTGTGTTCCTATAATATAGTTTTGCCAGGACGGCCAAATTATGGCTGTGGGAGAGAAATGTAGAGCTTTAGGGATATATGCTGTTGGGGAAAGAAGTGAAAGCACTTCATTTGCCTATTGGGGGGAGTGTATTTAGCAGTGATTAGAAGAAAAGACGACTGGGTAGTGGGAGGAGCAGAGGCCTAGTCATTTGGGCTCTCCAAGGACTGAAGTGCTGAGGCCTCAGCTGAAGAGATTTTTGTCTGGTGTGGGCCCTCTGTTTTTTGGAACTGACTGTTTTTCTGGAGGTTAGCCCCCAGACCACCTGCCTATGAACTTAAGCTGACTTCTTCTGTTGGATGGTGAGGAGAGAGGCCCTGAGGACTTTCCTTCCCACTGGAGGCCTGCTGTTTCTGAGGGACTGCAACTGGGCCAGCTTCATCACTTCTGGAACACTGACTGCTAGTTTGGGAAGGGAAAGTACTTTGGGGGTGGGGAGCACCATACCCTGTGTACAAAACTGTGTTTACTCTTATAATAAATAGTAATTTTGCTTAAGTCAAGGTGTGTGAGTGGGAGGCGGGATTTAAGAAAGCAGGCCTTAAGCCTTGTACTTTCCCTTACTTCCATCTGCCTGGGTTACACACACACACACACACACACAAATATATATATATATAAAGGTAAAGGTAGTCCCCTGTGCATGCACCAGTTGTTTCCAACTGGGGTGACGTTGCTTTCACAGCGTTTTCACGGCAGACTTTTTATGGGGTGGTTTGCCATTTCCTTCCCCAGTCATCTACACTTTCCCCCCAGCAAGCTGGGTACTCATTTTGCCGATCTTGGAAGGATGGAAGGCTGAGTCAACCTAGAGCTGGCTACCTGAACTCAGCTTCCACCGGGATCGAATTCAGGTCGTGAGCAGGGAGCTCAGACTGCAGTACTGCAGCTTTACCACTCTGCGCCACGGGGCATATATATACTTTTTATTAAAATTAAAAATGAGTAGAAAAAAGTTCTAGATGATTTTTAAATGGATCCTGCTGCATTCAGATGGTTTTTATATTGAAGCGTCACAAAATCATCTCTAATATTGCAACATATATTTGTTTTTATCAAGTGCTTCATTGCACTGTCATGGTTCAAAAATGCACTAGAAAAATGGATTCTCATGATTCTTAAATGAAGTCCACTGAAATCCACTGTAAAATCATTACTGTCAGTATGTCTAGAATAAACCACAAAATCAAGGATCCAACCATTTGTGGCTAATAGAATTTATATATGTTTTCTACTAAAATCCACCATAAATTTACACATATATCAATGCCTGTTGCCTGACTAGTATTTTGTGGCAGTGTCGTGGAACAAAAACAAGAATCTAAGGCATAGACACTCATGGTTTTTCTGTGGATCCACATAGATACAAAATCCACTGTAAAAATCATACCTCACCAATATCCATAAACTGTGCAAAAAGAAGCACAGATCCTGCGGCACTGTAAAAATACATAGCTAGGACTGCATCATTGTGATTGTTACATGAATTCAAGACATGAAATATAAGATGATGTACATATCCATCTATTAAACCACAACCTCCCCTTCCAAATATGACATGTCATGCTGTTGCCCTGGCACTAAGCATATGCCTAAGATGCTGAGCCTCATGAGTTTTATTGAAGATCTCCCCCAAACTGAACGTAAAGTCTAGGATCACATCTGTGTTCTCAAATTTCACTATAAAAATCATGGATGTAGTGCTCAAAACATGATGACTTCTCATGGATCATGAATATCTCCTAACAGATATTTGTCCCATAAAAGGACTGTATAATGACATATCTATTCTACACAGACGGTGCTGTAAATAGTATGGCTCCAGCAGGGCTTTTTTCTGGGGGAATGGAATTCTCCCTAAGAGGCGGAGGACATCTTGGGTGTTTTCCCACCGTCCAATCAGGGAGGCAGGAATCTAAAAGATCTTCCCCTTCCCGTGGCTGTGGGAACCACCCTTCAGTTCTGTTCCTGCCTCAACAGGGAGAGCAAGTGTTTAGAATAGGCTCCTATTCTTTTCTTAGAGACTAATTTCTTAAAAAAAAAAAAACTTTCCTCAGATCTTTTTCTTCTCCTTCCTATCCTAATCTAATTATTCTACTTTACCCTTCGTCTAAATACTGCAGCCTTTTGTTCACTCACCAGCTCTTCTTCTTTTTGCTACTCCTCCCCCCCCTTTCCATTTTCCTTCGGAGAGAGGAGCGGCGCCGCGGAAACTGTGAGCGAAACGCAAGCCGCGGCGCGAATAGAGGCCAGATGGCACGTCGGGGGAGAGATCCCTTTTTAGATGACGACTCGGCGCCCGACGCATCACGCGGGGCCGAAAGGCCGCTTCCCGGAGCCGGCATGACCTTGGGGCTTGCCTCGGCTGCCGGCAACGTGCCCTGTAGGGGCAGAAGAAAAGACGAAAGGAAGCGGCGCTGGTCTTATTCTGCAGCGGAGGAGGCCTCCTCAGAGCTGCATTCCGGCCACGACGGCCATTTTGAGCGCCACAAAAAGGCGCGAAAGGAAGCGGGCCTGCAGGCCGACAGCCTCCAGTGGCGGGGGACGATGGATGCCAATCTCCAGGCGGGAGACCCCAGCGCCTTCAGTGACCAGCCAACTCAGGAAGCTCCGCAGACCTACCAGCCCCAGAGGGGCTCTGGTAACGTACCCACCATGGGGCCCTCTTTGTTTGCAGAATTTTTAGACTCCATAAAACAAACTGTGGGTGCAGCAGTTATGGCAGCCACCCACAAGAGACCAAGGTCCCCTAGCCATGCTTCCTCCTCCAGATCCCCATCTCCCAAGAGATCCAGGGGGCATTCTAAGGCTCCAAGGGGTTCCTCAGCCAGTGATTTCCGGGAGGGTGAGAGGCTCCCATATGAAGCTCTATCGGAGGAGTCTTATGGGGAAGAACGGGAGGAGGGTGAATTCCTCTCAGATGAAGAAATAGAGAGCACTACTGTGCCAGAACCCTCCTCACGCCTTTTCAAACCAGAGGAGTTTCAATCTCTTCTTCCCAAAGTGCTAGCTGCACTGGACCTTCAGGGGTCACCTGAGGAACAGGAATCAACAAGTTCCCTGACTAACCCCAAAAATAAGCCCAAGGGAAACGCAGAGTTCTTCCCGAGGCACCGTGCTTCGGACAACGTCTTCCCCTTCCCAGAGTTCTTTGAACGTCATTTAAAAGCTGAATGGGCCAAACCAAGTGTCAGCAAGCAGGTTCCCAATTCTGTCAAAAAATTGTATGAGCTTCCCTCATTTGCTAACGATATGTTACAGGTTCCCCTGGTAGATGCTCCCGTGGCAGCCCTACAGTCCCAGGGGTTGCTAGCTGAGGACGGTCAGGGTTCAGTCCGCGGCAGTTGGGACAGGAAAATCGACCTGGCCTTGAGGAGGAGCCACGAGGCCACAGCCCTGGCCATCAAGGCAACTACTGCTACTTCTATTGTGGCTAGTGCAGCAATGGTGTGGGTCAGACGCTTAGCACAACTCGTACCAGACACGGATAAGAGGATTCTGGAGGGCACCAGCAGACTCATGCGGGCGGCAGAGTTCTCAGCGGACGCCTCACTGGACTCTCTTTCGTTCTCAGCCAGGGCGATGGCAGCTAACACCGTCGCGAGAAGGGGCTTATGGCTGAGAGCGTGGCCAGCCGACAATCACTCAAAATCCATCGTGTCAGGCTATCCCTTTCAAGGAGAGAAGCTATTCGGGGACTCACTGGAGAAGATCCTGGTGGAGACGCGAGACAAAAAGAAAGCAATGCCAAAGTTTCTGAGACGCCCCGACAGACGGGGGTTCGGTTCTAGTTCCTTTCGTAACACAGCCAACTTCTCCAAGCCTAAACAAGAATACAGAAGACAATCCTGGAGTCAATCCAAACAAACTTTCCGCAAGAACTTCTCCAACCCCCGATTCCAGAGGAACCAGCCCAACCGATCGGACAAGTTTGAGAAGGGCCCCAAGCCCAGTAAGGCATGACTGGGATCTCATCCCAGTAGGGGGCCGCTTGCTTCACTTCCATCAAGCCTGGAGGGAGTCACGGGCGGACTCATGGACTCTGGACATTGTTACTCGGGGCTACCCGATAGAATTCAAGCGCTCACCCCCAGACCGCTTTATCGTTTCTCCTCTTCGCTCGAACCCGGGTCGGAGGAATGTTACCCTCAGGGCTATAGACCACCTCCTAGAGATCGCAGCTATAGAACAAGTTCCCTTGAATCAGAGATATCAAGGTGTCTATTCTATCTTCTTCACAGTGCCCAAAAGGAACGGGGACTGGAGGGCGATCCTGGACTTAAAATTCCTGAACAAGAACATCAAACTTCGACACTTCAGAATGGAGTCCATCAGGTCCATTACAGAAGCCCTACATCACCAAGATTACATGGCATCACTGGATCTAACGGAGGCTTATTTGCACATTCCGATCCTACCCGCGCATCGCAGATTTCTTCGTTTTTGCGTGAACAGATCACACTACCAATTCAGGGCCCTTCCATTCGGCCTGGCGACGGCACCGCGGGTGTTCACCAAGGTCCTGGTGAATCCGATAGCACACCTCAGACAGAGGGGAATCCACGTGCACCCCTATCTCGACGACCTGTTGATAAGATCTTCGTCGAGGAGGGAAGCGGAATTGGACGTCCAGTGCACTGTCAATTGCTTTCAACAGCAAGGGTTCTTAATAAACCTATCCAAAAGCCAATTGCATCCGACCCAGAGACTGGAACATTTGGGCATGATAATCGACACCAACTTGAACTCCATATTCCTTCCGGAGGACAAGATCTCAAAGACCAAGACACTGGTACAGCAGGTGATTCAGGGATCATCATCAACGCTCCTGACACTAGCAAGGCTCATGGGTCTCCTGATCTCGAATCTCGAGGCATTACAGTGGGGTCGCCATCACACCAGACTGTTGCAAATGTTTCTACGACCCTATCAACTCCGCATCATGGAGAGATGTGCCATCTCACTGACGGTACCGATGAAGGTCAAGGAGAGTCTTCTGTGGTGGACCAAGACCACCAACCTTCGGCAGGGAAGAATCTACGCCGCAGAGAGAGAACTACAACTGTTCTCAGACGCCAGCCTCTCAGGTTGGGGGGCTACTCTCAACGAGGTTCCCACACAGGGACTGTGGTCAGCCAAGGAGTCGACTCTTCCAATCAACCTTCTGGAGCTCCGGGCCATACGATTGGCACTACTCTACTTTCAGGTCCAGGTATCGGGACAGCACGTGCTAGTGCGAACGGACAATATAGCGGCGAAAGCCTACTTAAACAATCAAGGGGGGTCCAGGTCCAGTTCCCTTTACAAGGAGGCTGCGAAGTTATTCGAATGGGCGGAACTCCATTTAAAATCAATAAGAGCGGAGCACATCAAGGGGGCCTGCAATGTCCAAGCAGACTGGCTCAGTCGGGAGAGCATTCAAGCAGGGGAGTGGTCGCTCAACAGGGCCTTGTTTCTGAAGATAGTGAACCATTTCGGCCCACCTTCACTGGATCTCTTTGCGTCTCACCAGAATCACCAGCTCCCTCGGTTCTTCACGAGGTACTACCACAGTCGGGCGGAGGCCACAGACGCCTTAACATCTCCATGGCCGCAGGATCTCCTATACGCCTTTCCCCCGATACCGGTCATTCCCAAGTTGCTCAGGAAGATCAGCCGGCTGGGGGCCGAGGTCATACTAGTTGCACCCTGGTGGCCTCGTCGTCCTTGGTTTTCTTCAATTCAGCAGATGTCGATAGAAGAACCTCTCCACCTACCAGTTCAACCAGACATGCTATTGCAGGGACCAGTATGGCACCCCCATCCCGAATGGCTGAGTCTGACCGTGTGGAGGTTGAGAGGAGATCACTATTAGACCTAGGCTATTCTAGTGATGTGACCAATACAATTCTAGCTTCCAGAAGAGAATCCACTACACGGATCTATAACGCGTCTTGGAAGGCCTTCCACAGGTGGTGTAGGAGAAAACAGGTGGACCCGCTACAGCCTACGGTCCCTAGGATCCTACAATTTCTTCAAGACGGCCTCCGATCCGGACTGAAACCTGCTACTCTCAGATGACAGGTCGCGGCCCTGGCATCAGTTCTCCAACAGGCAGATGGCGTACATCTGCCATCCCATCTGCACCTCCGACGGTTCCTTAGAGGGGCTTCCTTGAGCTCTCCACCACAAATGCATCGCTTTCCAACTTGGCGACTGAACACGGTGCTCTCGGCTCTAACCAATCCACCCTTCGAACCATTAATGTCCGTACCATTAAGGATAATGCGCATGAAGACGATTTTCCTGGTGGCAATAACCTCGGCCAGGAGGATCTCGGAAATCGGTGCGCTGTCGGTCAGGAAGGAACTTTGCGTATTTCATAAGGACAAGGTTGTTCTTTACCCGGATCCCACTTTCCGCCCGAAGATTTCCTCTAGATTCCACCAGAGCCAGGAGATCAACCTACCATCGTTTTGTCCAGATCCCAAGCACCCGAAGGAGCGCACGTGGCATACCTTGGACGTGCGCAGGGCACTCTAGATTCCACCAGAGCCAGGAGATCAACCTACCATCGTTTTGTCCAGATCCCAAGCACCCGAAGGAGCGCACGTGGCATACCTTGGACGTGCGCAGGGCACTCAAGATCTACTTGATTAGGACTGAGACATTTCGTAAATCTGACGCCATGTTTGTCAATGTGGCAGAACCCAGAATGGGACAGAAGATGTCCAAGTCTGCCATCAGTTATGCAATCAAGCAGTGCATAACGGAGGCATACAAGGCGTTACACCTCAAAGTTCCACAAGGAATCACGGCACATTCGACCAGGAGTTCAGCGGCCAACGCGGCCTTCAATAAGAACGCCTCTGTCGAGGAGGTGTGCAAGGCAGCTACGTGGTCTTCAATATCCACCTTTATTCGGCACTATAAGCTGAATGGCTACGCATCAGCAGACGCCGCCTTCGGCAGGCGAATCCTTCAACACGTCCTGCCCGAGTAGGGCGACCCCACCCTGCTTAACAATACTGCTCTGGGAGCACCCAAGATGTCCTCCGCCTCTTAGGGAGAACGACTCTTGGCACTTACCGTGAGGGGTCCTTCTCCTAAGAGGACAGGAGGACATCTTGCCCTCCCATCTATCGCCCTACCTTGGGCAGCCTGTTCCTACTCCTTCATTCTACACCTATTGCTGGTACTTTCTACTAATTATGTCCATTGTCATGGACCTGTTTTTTCTCTCTTACGTTCCTTTTTAGGATTTACCTTGAATTTCAATCCGCCACGTTTAGGCAGTTGTACCTGACGTACCGTTAACTGTTTGCATGAGAAGTTCTTTTTTTACTAGATATAGGATTTTCGTACTGCTTCTTGGAGTCACCCGAACTGAAGGGTGGTTCCCACAGCCACAGGAAGGGGAAGATCTTTTAGATTCCTGCCTCCCTGATTGGACGGTGGGAAAACACCCAAGATGTCCTCCTGTCCTCTTAGAAGAAGGACCCCTCACGGTAAGTGCCAAGGGTCGTTCTGGAACCTCTTTGTGGAAACAGAATTCTCAAAAAATGTTTAAAAGTTCATGGGGGCACCCATGTGTTTCTCCATTTCCTTCTTGAGAGTTCCGGCACCTCTTTTTCTAGGAAAAAAGCCCTGGCTCAAACACTTTATGCTGTTGCTCTTGCACAAGAACACAGATGCTTGTATTGGTCTTTGTTGTTGATTCTCCAAATTTTTAGCCAATCAGTTCAAATCCTCCTTTCTATTCACCAATTGCTTCATGCTCACTGTTTGCTCACAGCTCATGTTTGTGTGAAATTTTTACTTTTAATATACTGGACCTTACATTGCTGCCATCTCCAAAAAAATGTTTTGTGAGAAAGAGTTCGTAACAGAGGGTTTTTTATACATATGTACACCAAAATATCCATCATCTAATTATATTTCACACCTATCTCCTTAGATTTAATTTCAGAATTCAGAAAATGGTCCACTGCCTCATGACCTCGATGTGGTATATGGATCTTCATGACACATAATTTTATTATCCTATAAATCTGAGCAAAATTGCATTGTAAAAATCTCACATCAAATACATTGTAGTACTGATGTAGTGCAATATCTAGATTCAAGGTAAAGATGTTAAAGAATAATGCTTTTTGCTGTGTCCCATGAACATTGGTCAAATCCATGCCCAGAGCATATACTATTAAAATGCTGTATTCAGCACCATTCTGGTTGATGCAATATTATAGATTTGATAACCTGTTTTTAAAAAATTAAAGATCAATGATTATCCTTGTTTATGTGCAGCTTTTGTGCCCTGTTGAATCCACAAAGCACTGTGATCCCCGTCATGGACATTACTGTGATGCAGGAGTTATAGTACAGTGCATGTAAAATTCATAAGTTTCCATGAACATTTTTGTGCTACGATGGCACTATGAATCTGTGTTCTTTGAATTGACAGTAGATTTGAGCATTACATGTATAAATTATGAGGATCTATACCACTGATCTATGTTTTTGAGCCACAACAACACTATAGAGTAGTAGGATATATACTGTAGAGTAATAGAGTTGAACTGTGATTGGATAATTTGTTGGGTAGAGGATATATGTTAAAAACTTTAGATCCGTGAGAATGCATGTAGATCAAGCTTTTTCTTTTTTCTATCATGGACTGCAAATGCTGCCACTCTTATGGTGCTGTAACTCTGAAATTCAGAGTTGAGTAGTTGTTGATGTTGGGCCTGACCCTTCCATGGCAGGAGGGAGAGAGTCAGGGGTGAACAGAGAGGTCAAAATAGCCCTAAAAAGCAACCACCCCTTGTCTTTTAGAGGAGGGGTGGCCAACGGTAGCTCTCCAGATGTTTTTTGCCTACAACTCCCATCGGTCTCAGTCAGCATGGCCAATGGCTGGGGCTGATGGGAGTTGTAGGCAAAGAACATCTGGAGAACATCAGGCCACCCCTGTTTTAGAGACAGAAACCAAGCTTTGAAGACTGGCAGTATTGTTGTAGACACAGTGACCACTGAGATTGCCTTTCTTAAAGGTACAGATATTCCTATTATTATTTTTTTTGGGGGGGGGGAGTTTAACCTCCTCACTTGTATTTATTTTATGCTGTTTTTAGATTTCAGATTTTTCTGCAAATTTGGTGCTTTCTCAGGTTTGTAGAACAATCTGTCTTTTCTGTTAGTGATTCTAGCATCTGGACATAAGAATCCATATACTTTGCCATATTGAAAATTAGCTATATTGATGCCTCGTGCTCCAAGAAGCTAAAGGATTGAGCCAAGGAGAAAAGGATTCTTAATTCTCTTGTTATGATAGATGAAGGTAGGATGTCCAGAGTTCGCCTACACTTCTCTGAACTTAACAGAGAAGAGTCAGGGCATGCCTCACCCTGCGTGGTGGAGCAACAAGGATCCATTTCATATCAGAGGCTCCTCAAGGATGTGTTGACTTACAGTATGATGTAGATATGCTTGACCCTGCCTTCATCCCCAAAAAGCCACACCACCCAACTGGTGAGAGTAGGGAAAAGAGAGGCAGAAGCAAGTGGTTGAGACCAGCTGATCAGGCCATCTGGGTCTCATCTTGGGAGATGGTGGGAATTTCCCTGTTAACAGCGGCAGGGCTCTTTCTCCCAGATGATAGTGCTTGTTGTGATGTTGTAGGCCAACTCTGGGGCTATACCAATCACAGGGTAGAACTCAAAAAATGAGCTCAGACAGTTGAGAGGGTAAGTGGATAGTCTTTGATAGCTTTTTAAAAAGCCAGCCAGGAGGAAAGCCAAAAAGAAGATGGGAGTGACTGAATTCCTTCCTCAAGTTTGTTCTACTTGCATCAAGGCCAGCTTTCCTAGAGGAATAGATGGAACCCCTGACTCATCACCTCACAAACATAGAAGCCTGTTTTTGAAGACCAGCAGTCTCAGAAAGCCTCAGTCATTCAACCAAGCCATAACATTCTTTTGTTACACATAGGAAGTAAGAACCCCGTTTATAATGACTGATGAGGACAGCACATTTGTCATACTGTCCAAAAAAGGCAAACTAGATTACTTGTAATATCTCAAACTGGGTTCCTAAAAAGCAATAGTGCACAACGTGAGTTAATTGGTTAGATGCAGGCCTGGTGAGAAAGGGGCAAGGGGGATCAGCCCCCATTACAGGATAGGGCACATTGAACCCCTTCTAGCTGCGGGGTCCAAGAGAAATGAACACAAGACAGTAGGAACTTGTAAAGCATAGGATGGTCATTGCAACTTCAACTCAGTTTCCTGTCTGTTCCCTGCAACTGGAGCTTGCACAAGGGAGCTGAGAGCCCAAGATCACCCAGGAACCTGGAGATCTGAACCTGGGTTTCCCAGATCCTAGTCCAATACTTTAATCTGGTGCTTCCATTGCAAATAGGGTAGGAGGTGGTGGAGATAATCTGAGCAGGATATTCCTTTTGACCCTGGAACTCCCATTCTGAAGCTGGTAGACAATTTTGAGATTCCTAGGCTGAGAACAGACAGGCATTCTGGGGCAGCTGGGAGGTGTCCCGAAGTGGGGCGGCACAAAAAGAGCCATCCCGGAGCCTCACCACGCTCACCTGCATGCCGCGGGCATCCCGCCTGTGAGGTGGCTGGGTGCCACTGCATGGGAAGGTGACCCAGAAGCCGGATTCCTTTGTTTTCCCTGGGGAGGGGGAAGCGCTGGTGCACATAAGCGCACCAGCACTCTAATCAGTTTTTTTTTTTTAAACGGAACAGCTTGGGGTGGCTTGACAGCTCCAAACTGCCAAGTCACCTCGTGTGTGCCCTTCCCCATCCAGATGGCAATCCAGTGACTGACGTCCGCCTCAAATATTTGAGCCCAGTGGAGCGGCCTGAAGGATGTGGTGAGTACGGGATGGGGACGCCCGGCAGATGTTTGCTTGCGGAGGGATTTTTTGGGCTGACTTCAGAGGTGTCTTTGAGTCGGCCCAAAGTGCCCGTCTGTAATCAGCTGTTGTTTTGTTTTCAGTTATGCCCGCCACAAATAGACAGACAGATATGTGGATCCTTTTATTACTATAGATTCATTGTAACAGCAAGCAAAGTGATTTGTTTTGTTATGGTACTTAGTTTGGATAAGGTCATATTGGTGGGGACAGATGGAATATTTGTCCAGGGGCTCACACTGGCTCTAGGTGTAGCCCTCCATGGATCTGCTGTTTCACATGGGAGGTGTGAATATTCCCCACATATAGTATATGCAGCGGCGTCACTGGGGCGGGGCCAAGGGGGCCATCGGCCCTCCCCCAGAGCATTCTCATTGGCCCCAGGCACTGACCCATGCCCCCCCCCAACAGGAAGGGGCTGGAAGGGGGATCCATTCCTTTACATGCGAGGGCACAGGCTGCAGAGAACTCTCTTTAGCGCCTGCTCGCGTTTGTTCCCCGCCCTCTTTGCCCGACGCTAAAATGCTGCAATCCTCATAGCTTATCAGGAAAGGCAAACCCTTCCTTTGGAATTCCTGTTTGCTTAGAAATAAACTGCAAGTGCTGCGGCTTGCCACGGGACTTTGCAACCTCTTTTGCAGCGCGCGGTAAGCAAACCTCGGCCTTCTTCTAAGGCTTGCACGGTGAACAAACCTCGGCCTTCTCCTAAAGTTTGCACTCACTCGTCCCAAAAAAGCCTCCAAGCGCAAACTCCGAGAAACTAACTAGGCCGTGAGCAATGCGCCTTCCAGAGCCCAGCCTTCCCTGTGTGTCTGCGCGTCTCTTGATTGGCAACGCCACGTTCCCAGCGGATTGGTCGGATCTCCCGGAGTCGGAGACGAACCACAAATGGGAAATGGGCACGGGGAGAAGGAGGGCGGGCTCAGAACGTTCCCCGGGAGGACCCGTCGCTGGAGGATCCCGGGAAGCCGATCTTCCAAACTGGGGGTTTTGCAAACTCACTTTTTTTCTCTGCAATCGTCTTTTTCCGCCGCTGCGGGCGCTTTGAGAGCAGGTAAAGGGAAGCGGTGGGCAGGCCGAGGCGCTTTTCCTCTGGGAGGAAAGCCTTGTTGAGATGCCCAACTCGGGTCCTTGGTTCACCTGGCTGGGCCGGGTGCGAGGAGAGGGGAGATTCCCTTCTTTGCCCGGTGTGTGCGGAGGGGGTGACGCAGCCCTCCAAAAGGGGTGATGCCCAATGGGGGGGGGTGACTTGAATCAGTTACACCCCAGGGTGCAACCCACCCTAGTGACGCCTCTGAGTATATGTACCACATATGTATATATCTAAGTACCAGCATTGCTCCATCTTTGGATACTCAGATCTGGAGATTTAAATCTCTGGATAATTAAACACTGCCAGGCCCAGAAGCAACCACTGGCATGGTCTCCCATCCAGCTTGCACAGCTCACACAGGCCCAGCAATGACCACCTGATGACTCAACTATTTGACAGCAGCCACCACACAAAGGCCACCGTGGTATAATGGTAAGAAAATCAGACTAGTATTTAGGAGACCCATGTTCAAATCCCCACTCTTCCATGAACGGGTGAACATGGGCTTGTTGTGAGGATAAAATGGAGGAGATATGAACAATATAAGTTTCCTTGGGTATAAGTGAATTAAATAAATAATAAAGCTTAAGCACAGAAGGAAGTATCAGGAAGAGAAGACAGCAGGCAAAGGAGAGAACATAAGGGGGCTGCCAGGAGGAAGAAAATAAGATATAGTGTTAGGAAGAGGATAGAGCTTCATATAAATTGCCTAATGAAAGTAAATCAATACAGAAGATAGTAGATTAGCTTTCCAATAATAGAACATTTATGACATGGAAGGACATTTACAAATAAGTTCCACACAAGCAGTCTGAAGTATTAGTTGTAATATGTCTCCTATATAGATAGGATCAAAATTCATACACAAAATTGGCTCATACTGAGTCATACCCCTGGTCTGTCATGATCAGTATTGTGTAGGCTGACCAACAGCAGTTCTCTGTGGTCTCAAGTAGAAGTATTTCACATCACCTATCACCTGATCCAGCTGGAAATGCCAGAGATTGATCTTGGGAACTTTATGGATGCAAAAGAGATACTCTGGCACTGATGAACAGCCCAACATTTCACATATATTTTCATATAATTACATATGAAATTGTTATACATTATAATGGGGAAAAATCTATAGGATTTAAATATATAAATTCTGCTTGAATACTACTCTGGATGATGGTGCCATAGGCCCATTTACCAGTCATAAGAAAATTAAAGCATCCATTGTAGATCAGACCAGCAGTCCAGCCAGTTCAGCATCCTGTTTCATACAGTGACCAGCCAGAAGTTCTAGCCTGCAAGAAAGAAAGACATAGGCCAAAGCCTACCCTTTTCTTGTTGCTCCCTCAGAGGGTTACCTCCTCTGAACATGGAAATCGCTCACACCAAGTCATCAGGTGTAGATACCAGCCACTTTTCTTAAAGAACTAGATGACCTGTGTTTTTGTTTGTTTTTAAGCCATGATGCAGCAGAAAGTTTTCTGGTACACCATCAGGTTAAAAAGATACCCTACCCACTCGTGTTATTGTATACGTAGTACTTTTGTATTCAGATCTCCTTGCTTAGCAGAATTTATTGTCAGGGAGTTGTAATCAAAATCTCCAAATCAAGCATCATTCCTTTTGTAAAAAATATCCTTTTTTAGGAATAGATTTTTTTTTAGTAGATAAATTCTGTTTATAACTATTGGAGCAGTGGCTGGTACAGAAATCTATCAAGGTGGTATTCCATTTATATAGAAGTAAGTCCCACTGAAGTCCATGGAAATTGCCTGCAAGTAAATCAGCTTAGACTTGCCTAAATTGGCTTAGATTCAAATACATTGTTTTAAACAGCCAAAACTATTGTGCTTCAGAATGGCAAACTCTAGGCATACCATATCTTCTTAATCAAATAACCCACCCATTTAATATCACCTTCAAGATAAAGTCTGGCTCCATATTATTCTATTTAAACATGTTTTCTGTCCTGAAATAAAATGCTCAAGGTCAAAAACGCATTGAGATGGTTAAACTAAAACTGAAATCAGGAAACTCTAACTGAACTTACCTTGTTGGTTTATTTTACAATATAAAAACCTATTAAGATGATTACTGTAGTGTATATCATCGTAACTGCTGCAAAGAAAAGGCATATAAAAGTTGAAACTAGCTGGCTAATTGATAGAACTTCTCAATAGTAAAATGGTTAATACCTCTAAACTGCATAGTAACTTAACTGGCTAGCTGGTAGAACTTTTCTGTAGTAAAACTGTGAGTACTCCGCCCCTCCTCCAACTGAGACCCCCTTGGTTAGTGGGGTCCCCCTCTTATTTTGGATTTAGTTGTTTTATTAGGCACTCCCTGTTACAACCTAAGTGTCAAAGGGATCTGAAACTTGAGAAGCCTCATAAAGACACCTGGGTATAGCAAGGACACTGAGAAATCCCAGAGATGGAAAGGAACAGTGCGCTGGAATTGCAAACTAAGTGCAATTTCTCCGAGCTCAGGGTTGTCACTAACAGTAAGACTTCTCAATAAGACTTCATTCTCAATAACAAAAGACTTTTCAACACGGAATATCCTAGCATATCCCAGAGGTGCCTGCCCAGTCAAAGGAAGTTGCTGTTAGATTAGCCAATGCCCAGTTCCTCTTTTTCCTTGTTGCCCAAGAAGGGCACTCAAGTCAAGCTCCATCTTATTTCAGGAACTATTTTGACTTACCCAAATGTTTGTGTCAATTTCGGATTTAGGTTTCTTGAACCTCATTAAAGTATAAGGTTTGGATCCAGTAGCATCTTTAAGCAGGACCTTCTTTGAGCAGAAACTCTCAGGAATGCAGTGTCGGCTGGCTTGGCATCAAGGGGTGTGGTCTAATATGCAAATGAGTTCCTGCTGGACTTTTTCTACCAAAACCCCCCTGCCTTTAAGACCAAAAAAAGTTTTATTCTGGGTATATGCTTTCATGTATATGCATACTTCTTCAGATAACACTTCTTAGCTGAAGAAATGTACATAAATAGGAAATTTATAAAAGGTGGGGTTTTTAAAAAAGTAATTATGAAGATAGAATGCCAGCTGCGGGTTGGGGGCTATCCAGCATATTGCATTAAGTACAACATGTATGACTATCTGCTAGCTGGACAAAAGTCACTGGTGTGTGCTCAGTGCATGGAGCTCCTGGTTCTCAGAGAACCCTCAAAGCCAAGGTGGCTAACCTAGAGAAGTAGAAACAGTCAGGCACATGGATTAGACTTTCGAGAACTTGTTATATGTGTCCCATTTAGAAAATGGTAGCCCAGCCATAGTCAGAGAGGGTCAAGGGGAAGCAGGGCACCATGCTGAAGAAAGAGGGAATATTCCTGCAGAAGGGACGCCTTCTAGAGTTGGTAACAGATATTCTTTCACGTCAAAGAACTATTCCTGAGCAGGAGGGAGCTCTTGGTAGTTGGTGATTTAATCTTTAGAGTTGTAGATAGATGGGTTGCAGTAAACCTGTGTGCTGACCACATGGTGACTTGCCTGCTAGGTGCAAAGGTAGCAGACATTATGCATGGTTTAGATTGGGCCATAGACAGTGTGTGAAAGGAACTAATGGTCATGGTACATGTTTGTGCCAGTGATGTGAAGAAATGTAATTGTGTGGTCCTGGAGAAAAATTTTAGACTGCTAGACAGGAGACTCAAGGCTGCAACCTCCAAAGAACTTTCTCAGAAGTGCTGCCTGTTCCACACATAGGACCAGTTAGACTGGCACAAATTAGAACTCTCAATTCATGGATGAGACAATGGTGTAGGGAGGAAGGTATTAGGTTTATTAAGCACTAGAATTCTTTTTGGAACAAGCATGACCTGTATAAAAGAGAAGGTCTCCACTTATCCCAAGGAGGAACCAGGCTGCTGGTGCTTAAAATCAAAATGTGGCCAAGCAGTTTTTAAACTAAATCTTTTGGAGATGTAATGTCTCTGGTTCAGGATAGCTCATCTCTAAAATATGAAGAGGTAGTTGTTATCGTTCTAGAGGGATATAGTTTTGGACTGGGCACTGAGAGGGTGACAAACAATATCGACTGCCTGACAAGGTCTAGAGCAGGGGCATCAAACATATGGCCTGCAGGCTGGATCCAGCCCCCCAGAGGGCTCCAATCATGCCTGCCATTAAGTAGTCATAGTCTGCTTCCTTCTTCCTTGCCTGCTTTATTCAGTCGCCATTTTGTGTTTCTCCCCTGCAATCAGCCACCAGCAAAGCAGCCTCTCCCTGCACTTTCCCTCTTCCCCCTTCCTTTTCCCAAAGGGAGCAGAAGGGAGGGAGCCTCAGCCAATAGGGGAGCTTGGTTGTATAGCTCTGCTGTGTTGATTAAGTTTTCAGGATTTCAGTCAATCACACTGCAGAGCTACCGAGCCAAGCTTCTCTTCTTGCCATTGACTGAGGTTCCTTCCTCTCCTTGTCCCCTGGGGAAGGAAGGGAAGAGCCAGAACTTCCTTTGCCCAGTCCCCACCATCAGGAGAGATACAAAGAAAGCACTTGAAGACTAATTGCGTTTTATTGACGGTATGAGCTTTTTGCTTTGCTACAGAGAGAGAGAGAGAGAGAGAGGGAGGGAGTTTTGTTGGGCTGGTTATGGGTGCAACTGGGTTTCCTTTCTCTTTTTTTACTGTATTCATGCCCTCCAGTCTTTCTTACTAGGAAAGCATGTGAACTATTTAGAAGAGAAATAACAAGCCAGGATCAGACTGAGAGTGTGTGTCCAGGTTTACCCAGCAAATTTCCCTTGATTTTCTTTCACATTTTTGTTTGATCTTGGACTTCCCAGATAGTACGCTGATACTGACCACTTTATATACATGGTTATTTCTCTGCTCTTGCACTGCCACATAGGAGTTGTAGTCATTTTTCTGGCGAAAACTATAGTCTTGTAGACAAGCACATAACCCTCAAACACATGAAGCAACCTATGTACAGAAGCTCACAATACCCAGCTGCTTCATGTTTTCCTCTGGGTCTTAGGCTCAAAGCATTGACCATGAGATCTCTGTAATGAATGTCAATAAATTAAAAGTTCAGATGTGTTCACCTGAACAACACCTGAACAGTATATCCAAGACTGGTTCAGCACAGACATTACAGTTTTTGATTTATAACAATTTATAGCAAGCGGTGACAAATATCAGAGTCTGTAAAACAAAATATTGCACACATGCTAATGCTTTAAGCATATTTTATTTATAGTAAAAAATATCTTTAATTGTGTTTGTCTGTACCCTATATAAAGTTTATATGTATGCTACCTGGCATTACATTTTATGAAACATGGCCCATCCCGACAAAGTCTAATTTTGTCAAATCCAGACCTCATAGCAAATGAGTTTGACACCCCTGGTCTAGAGACTGCAGGAGTAGGGTTGCAGGCGTAATGTGTCTGGGAAATTATAAATCTTTATATAAAAATGTTAAACGTTTCTGAGGTAAAATGGGGACTCTGGAATATTAGTGGCAGAGGAAAACATAGACATTCTGTCCATTTCAGAAACTTGGTGGGATACAGTGAATCCTGGATATAAATTATATCAAAAGGATAGAGATAGAAGGGTCAGAGATGGAGTATCTCTATATGTCAGAGAGATTATACAGTCCAGTAAAATTGAGAAATATTTATTTAATTAATTTCTCTCCCACCCTCTCCACAAACAGATTCAGGGCAAGTTACAACATAAAATTATAACAGTAATTGTATAAAAACTTTAATGTCCACTTCTTGGACCTTAGACATGTTTGCCCTGGACCCCTTCAGACCTCAAGCCCAGGATTTCAGGTCATATATCCCTTCCCCAAAATTTCTCAATTTTCTTTTTTCTACCTTTTATAAGTGTGTCCTCGTGTTGGTGTGCGTATGTGTGGTTACTTTGGGAATTACTTCTTGGATGTTCTTTACATTTTTATTCATTTTATTTTATTTCGTATACAATAGAATTATTTGTTTGTATTTATGATCACTCTCACTCACTCTCTTGCATCCTAATTTTATTTTGCATCAACTCTTCTGCATCTATTTTGCATCAAACTGGCTTTTCCTTCAGCTCGCTCAGATATGTATAAGATGATGTCAGAAGCCTCCAAACAGCCAAAAGTCCCACCTACTCTTCAAGCTGCTTCCACCACTTAATTAAGAATGTATGAAGATCCTTCCAGGATCAGACTGGAGGTCCCTTTAGACTAGCCTCTGATATACCACAATGGCCAACAGATGCCTACAGAAAGTTGACAAGCAGTGCAAGAAGGCCCAAGCCCTCTTCTGTTAACAGCCAGTTCTGCTGTTCAAAGAGTTATTACTTGGGATCATGGAAGTTTGATTAAGCATTGGTGGAGCACCATGAATCTATGTAACCTATGTTTAAAGCCATCTAATCTTCATTTAAAGCAGCCACATCTTGCAGAAGTGAATTATACAAGTTCTTGCAAAGCCCTGATTATGGGGAAAGGAGTGGGGGGAATCCTTATCTGTGTATTTCTTCTCTACCCCACATATAATTTGATAAACCTCTATCCTGTCTTTTAGTCATCCTCTTATTTCTAAACCAAAAAGCCCCAAACACTTGAAGAAAAGTCCTTTTGATAATTTCATTTGTCCTTTTTTGAAACTTTTCTAGAACTAGATAGAGTACTAAATGTACCATAAATCTATATTCGACATCTTATTTTAAATCCCTCCCCTAGTAATTCCTAGCAAGAAAGGATTTTGCATACTTTTATTATTGTGGCATGTGAATGAATATTTTCATTCAACTAATTGTCATGACTCCAAGATAGGGCTGTCAACCCCCAGGTGGGGGCTGGAGATCTCCCAGAATTACAGCTGATCTCCTGCCTACATAAATAGATTATTTAAAACATTTATTCCACTTTTTCTGGAGAAAATGGCTCCTCTGAAAGGCGGACTGCATGGCATTAAACCCTACCAAGGTCCCTCCTGTCCCTAAAACTCACTCTTTGAGGGTCCACCCTCAAATCTCCAGGTATTTCCAAACCTAGAGTTGGCAACCCCTACTCCAATATCTTTTTCCTGGTTAGTTACAGCTAGTTAAGACCATATCAGTGCAAATGTAAAGCTGGAGGGGTTATTTGAGATGTGTGTGTGTGACCTGGTATTCATGAATTTATACTTACATACATTGAAATTTATCTTCAGTTACCCTGTTTGGAGAGATCCTTTTATTATCTGCTTTGGTTTTCATTACCTGGAATATTTTGATATCATTACAAATTTCCTTACTTTACTGTTTCTCCCTGATTCCAAATAATTTATGTACAAGTTAAATATCTCACATCTTAATGTAGATTTCTTACAGGACTCTACTGTTTACTTACTTTCACAATGAGAACTGTCCATTTACTTTTATTCTCTGCTTCTTTTTGTTTAATCAGTTACTAATCCCATTTTTATTACATGCCAATAGCTCTCTTTGTAGTCCCATGATTGCTGTACGCATGAGAGAAGGAAAAGCACCAACAAATTGCAAGCAATATAAACATGTGCAGAGAACAGATCTATATCTCCTCCTCCATACAGGCATGTGCAAAATAAAAAGAAATGTGCACACACAAAATAAGGGGAAAAGGCAAGTTTGCAAATAAAAGATTTCCATACATCTGCAAGAACAAATGCATGCAAATAGACAACTCAGGATCTTCAAGGAACAAACAAACTGAACATCTGGGGGAGGAGGGACAAAAAGGTGGGAAGAATAGAAAATTTGTTTTTGAACAAGCTCAACTGATGCAGACATGCATCCAGAAATACACAGAAGCAGGCCTTGGATTCAGCGGGAGCTCACAGGAGCACAGCTCCTGAACCTTTCTGACAGTTCCACCTCCTCCTTCCCACCTTGTCCATTGAATAGTAGGTGCAGCTGCATAACAATCCCTGGATAAACTCCACCACCTATTTTTCTACAAAGCGACCCCTGCACAGAAGCATATGCAACAGCACACACTCAAGGAAATGAGCACTTAGTAACCAATGCATTCCATGACTCCTGTGGTTAAATAGCAATAGCTTCACAGAGTCCCAGGAAAGAGAGACCTGAGCAGGGCGGGAATCTGGTTCTGCTTTGCCGGTAGGTGTCTGAAGAACAAGGTGAGGAGGACTATGCACTTCTTAGGTTAGTACATGTATCGAAAGGAAATCATTACTGAACTTTCTTCTCTCCTGGTCCTGGCCAGCAATCCTTTCATACAAGAAATTGATCTGATAATAGCAGAACCACAAGTGCCCCCCCCGCCCAAAAGGGCAAACATTTAAGATAAAGGGTCAATGTTTAAAAAATAAAATGAAAAATTCATCTTTTTTGTTTCTTAAATAAATCTTTCCTTGATGGTAAGCAGAGCTCAAATCATAATTATCCAGAATAATTGGGCATTGGCTCTAAGATTGACCAGTTTAACTGAAAGGCTAGTCTACATTTCTTTACAGGGTGTAAAAGATGACCTTGAAAACTGTAACTTCCTGAATCAGCATTTACAGAGTACACCAACAACCTTGACAGCAATGAGGAAATAAATTTTAACTGAATTGAATGGTACTTGAATTCCCCCCCACCCTGCAGTATGAAGTATTAGGCAAAGACATATAGACCTCCTTTCTTACTATACAAGGAGATATGTTAGTGATGCATGATCTTCACATCACTATTTAAAAAAAAACAAAAACGTTTGAGGTTATGCTCAATGTCTTCATAGAAAATTACAAATAAAAGTCTTTAAGGATTTATCTATACATTTAGCCATCCTGAGACTCTATAATTCAAAATTTTGTAATGAAATAACTGCTTCTTTTGTAAAAGGTTCTGTTTCTGTGGAATCCTAACATGTTACTGCCCTCCTGAATGTTCTTGAAATTTTCTGCCAAGCATTTTAAAAATGTTAAATTGTTTTTCTTTGTTAAGTGTTTTTAATGTTAAAGCATGCTTTCTCCCAATTGCATTCTGAAGTGGTGCAATTTTGAATGAACATGTTAGGAACATCCAGCACCGGATCCATGACAAGTCATATTAGATATTCCTGCTACTGCCACATGGCCCTTCTGCAGATGATAATAGCCTTTAACACATAATAAAAATTTAGATGCCTGAAGGGGAGCAGAATAGTATTTGCTGTATCCTATCCCAACTTCCACACACAGAACATTTCTTTGTGAACCTACAAGCATAAAATATGTGTGCCCTTGTGGGCCTCTTGACTATGTCTCACTTCCTACTTTTAATGACAGGCAGAAACCCAATTAATTGTCAGCTTGTGTTCTCCCTCCCTCCTCCTTTGAACAGCAAAGGAGACTGAAGTCTTCAAACAACTTCAGTTTGTTATGATGCCCGAATGCAGATTCCTTACCAACTTTCTTTTCCAGGATTCATGGTAGCAGTGGAAAGTGCCTTGAAACTGCAGCTGAAAAACCCATCGGGTTTTCAAGGCAAAACCTAACAAAGGTGGTTTGCCATTGCCTGTCTCTGCATCGCATCCCTGGACTTCCTTAGTGGACTATTCCCTTATTTATGAATACTGCCACACAATTCACTTGCCAGGTATGCAGACAATAAGTGAATGGTTCATGAGAGAAATTATTTTCTGCAATTGGTGACAAAAAGTTTGTCTGTAAATTCACAGAAGTTTGAGAGTACATGTGATGGACTGCACTTTTTAAAAACTTTAGAAGCACTGTACAAGCAGTTGAAGGACTGTGAAGGGTTAATTCTTCACAGAAACAAAGAGCCTTGAGTGATAGGCTGCTCTAAGCAATCTGATTGGTTAGCATCTGCTGAGCAGAGAAAGATTTGAGAGCTGCATGTTGAGGAAAGAGTCAGTCAGATTTCTGCCTTGACTGATTTCAGCCTTAGCTGAGGGCATTTTAACACAGATAGGAGAACTGGGAGAAAGTTGGCAAGGACGTTTGGGAAGTAGGTGAACACTCCTATTTGGGCCAAAGAAAGGGGCTAGATCTTTGAGAGAGAGAGAAGAAAATTCTCTACCAAGTCATACAGCAAGTTAGCTTTGAAGAGTGCAGAGATCCCTGATCTGGTGTTTTTAGAATCTGTCTTTAGAATAAATTAAAAACTGAAGATAAGCACTGGTGTTTCAAGAGAAAGGGTTTGGGTACTGGAAAGAGTGTACCAGCCTTCTGGAAATCAAGAGTTGGAGAATTCTCAAAAGAAATATTCTGGAATGTTTGGGAAAGCACTGGAACAAAAGCCTCTCAATAAAAAAATTCAATTAACAGAATAATTTAAGAAACTGTCATTGTTTAAAGCATAAGAACTAAAGTATGTGCATGTGCTGATTTTATTTCCAAGTTATATATATTGAGTTACCTCAGAAATTTTCAGCCCCTGATTTCACCTGACCTTTGTTAAATAAAACACTTTGTTATTTTTGAATTTCAAAATGCCTTGAGTGCCATTTAAGTTAAGTTAAAGAGGGACTTCCATTCCTTTCCTCAGGTTCCTGGACTGAGTCAACAGCCAGAATATCATATTGTAGCAGTGTGGGACAGCCATAGTTCTTCAGCAAAGAAGAAAACACATTACTAGAGTGGCTCAGTCAGTAAAGGGAAAGAAAAACGGAAAATCTTGCCTCTATGGGTGGGGAGTGGACAGGGACATCATAATATCCTTTGCAGAAACTTATTTTAAATATCCTATATTCTAATAGCGACATCTATCTTTGGATACTTAAATCCAGTGACTGGAGCTGCGAAGAGCAAGATCGATCTTTCTACAAACCAGAAAAGGTTTGCAGAAAAAAAATGTGACATCTAAATATATATATTGGGCAGCTTTAAAAAGCTGAAAATTATAAAAAGAAGTGACTGTAGCTTTAAAAAATGGATTCCCTCAGTGGCTATTGCTAGGCAACAATAGGATTCCAAGTTTGGTTCTGTTAATAAAAGGCAGGTGAAGAGGGCAGGACCCTATTCAGACCTATTTTGAGCTTTGAAGAAGGGATCCTTGGGGCCAGGCCTGACAAGGGTTGCCAGTTCCAGGTTGAGAAATTCTTAGAGATTTTGTGTTGGAGCGCATGATTTTGGGAAGGGAAAGGCCTTAGCTGGATATAATGTCAAAGAGTTCATCCTCCAAAGTAGCCAGTTTTCCCAGGGGCACAGATTCTTTTGTCTAGAGTTCAGTTGTAATTCAGTTGTAAGAGGATGTCCAGGTCCCACCTGGAGGTTGGTAACCTAAGTCTGGCAATGCCCTTTGAGTAACTTGATACTATCTGATTTGCATTATTCAACTAGGCTTGGCTGCTTGCTACTGTTGAACAGCAGCCACCCTATGAAACCCAGTGTGGCACAGCAGTTAGCTCTTCAGTGTAGAGTCTAAATGACCGACATTCAGATCCCCATCTTGCAGAAGCTGACTGATTTTGGACCAGTCACATATTTTCAACTTAACCTACCTCACAGGGTTGTGCAGTTAAAAGGAGGAGAAAATAATGTAAGCTGCTTTGGTCCTTAATGGGGAGAAATACTATAGTTTCCCTATGTAATTGCTGTGGGGGAGGGGTGGAGATGGAAAACTGGAGACAGAGGAGCTGATAAAGATAGGTTGGCTATTGGGCAGAAAGGAAATAGGGTTGCCAACTCCAGGTTGGGAAATTCCTGGACATTTGTGGTGTAGAGCCTGGGGGGGGGGGGCTTGGATTTGAGGATGGGAGAGACGTCAGACAGGAATAATGCCATAGACTCTATCCTCCAAACCTGTCATTTCCTCCACAAGAATTACCACTGCCAACTTCCAGGTGAGGGCAAACAAATAACTGAAAAATTAACGAAAATTATTTCAAACACTATTTAAAAACAACTTATAACAATATAATATCACTACATCAGTTACTATTACCTACAATACTATGATCACAATCCTAAAACAGAATACAAAAGATAAGAGTAAAGTTTAATCAGTTCATTCCAGTTTAGCGCAGACGTCCTCTTCCAACTTTTAAAATCCACAAAATTCACCCACTTCATTGGGTATTGCTAAAGTGCAGGTGCTCCAAAAATTATGTTGCGAACAATCTTTATGACTTCCAAGCTCTTCTCAAACGCCCACATCCAAGGCTTTACTCATAATAGCAAAAACATTCATAAGATAAGGTGGGTATAACATAAACCTCTAACAGGAACACGCATTTACTTCTGTTTCCGGGAAAAACCCTTCTTCAGAGAGGCATGTCCCACTCTTTTCTTCTGCGTCAAGATGCAATAGCTGCTTATCTTGGCACACACAGGCATTGTCTTGAAAACCTTCATATGTTAAAGTATCCCTGATGTTTCCAGGCTGGCTGCCAAATGACAGCTCTGGAGAAAACGGCTGCTTTGGAAGGTGGACTCTATGACATCATACCCTGCTGAGGTTGCTTCCCTCTCCAAGCCTTATCATCCCAAGGCTCCACCCCTAAATCTCCAGAAATTGTCTAATGTGCAGCTGATAATCCTAAAGGGAATTGATCTCTGTAACTGGGAGATCTATTGTGATTCCTGAGGAGCTCCCACTGCCACTGCTGCTGGGGGAGAGAAAGTAGGTGTACAGCTGGGAGCACTGCTGCCGCCACTGTTGCTGCTTTATAGGAAGCAGGGGAGAAAGGCAGGTGGCTGGAAGAGTGAGGGGGCAGAAAGAGAAAGGAAATGACATGCGTGTAGGATAGAGAGAGAGTAAGAAATGGGATGGCAAACGGGAGAAAAAGTGTGAGAGATGTGGGGGGGGGGGGGAGGAAGCAAAGGTAGGTAGAATGGGATAACTGCCCTGCAAGTTTCTTGCTGGTCCCCACTTGTCTGTATATAAGTATTACAGGGAATTAAAAGGAAACTGGCCATAAACTAAACTTTCTGTTTAAACATTCTTGATTTGAATCATTTTGACAGTAGCCTGTTCACCTTCAAAAGAACAAATTTTCTCCAAAAATATTAAATGGAAAAAAGTATAACAAGGAAGAAGTGAAATGGAAAATTGCTAAAGCCTAAGAACATAGCAGGCAGAAAGACAGCTTTTCCTCCTGAAAGCTGCGATATGAAAGGAAAGGAGGGGGGGCTTGCAGAGTGCGGGTGGAAGAACTGAGGCAAGGAAAAGCAGAACTGAAAACAGAATATGAAATAATTGATTTTCTTATGGAAAGATTGAAAAAAGAATTTTATGTAGGAGAGAATCTAGAGAGGCAGTTGCTATGCCATAAATACCTTTCTATAAAGTTGATTTTCCATAAAGTGCTTAAACATAATTGGTGTGGTCATCTGCTAGTGAGCTGGATTTTTTCCAGCTCATCTTACCATGGACTAGAGAGTTTCATTCCCCCTCCTTTTTAACCCTCAAAAACATAACTTAGTTTTTTTGTGGCATTAATCCCCGAAATGCTGCCTATAATGGCAGGGAGAGTAAGGGGGAACTTGGTACTTGGTGTTTCTGTCTTAACTTTAAAATAAAATAAAAAACTTTGAATATTTCATTCAGATCATTTTTTAAAACGGTTATAAAATCATGGAGTAGGAATTCCCCTTAATGTTTCTATATCATTTTTTAAATCCTATCCATGCTCCAAATACTTCAAGTCAGCATAGATGAGGCCATCCTAATATATCTTTAAAAAACCTGTGAGGTAGGTTAGACAAGGCTAGACTTAAGGCCAACCATTGTGCTTTTTGCTAAATAGTAATTCGAAGCCAGATCTCCCTGGTCAAAGATCAGATGATACAAAACAGTGAAGTTGGCATTATTTTGTTTAAACTATTCTGGTTTAATTTAGACCTAGTTATATTGTGTTAAGAAGAAATTTAGTTACAGATGTATCTTATGTTACAAGTGATTTAGATTTAACCATGAAGATGGTTAAATCAACTAATAAATGATTGCACTGGTGAGAATCTCATATAGCACCTCAGTGTTACCATCATCTTGGAAATTTAAATTATTCACATATACACCCATAAATCATAGTTCCGAGCCCCCAGTCTTCTAAATATCCTCATAGTTTCTCTCAAGCATACTAAATCCAACTTCCTGTGTTGCTTAAAGGGTTTCTAAAAATCTCTATACACTAAAGGTCTGTGTTGATTTTTCCAGTGATTTTTAAAGAGTAATTTGGTTTGCACAATGGTCTAGAAGGGGAAGGAAGAAATGGTTCAACCTACCTACCCACATGGTTTCATTAATCAAAACCATCTCCTTCACTTGCTGTTATTAGCCCTCGAAAACCAAACAACAGGTTAAAAATGGGTGTCCATACTTTTTTCTTTAAAGGGTTAATAGCAAAACAGGAGAGGAAATGCTTTCTATTATAAAAACAACTCTTTCATCCCTTTCACAGATGATCCTGTTTCATTAGTAGGGCCTTGTGTGACTGAATTTTCTCTGTAGAAAATGCAGAGAAATTTATGTTCCCAATCTATTTCCTCAGTGTACCTGAATGGCAAAAGGTCCTTAAGTGTTATCTCTGCTTCACACATTGGAACATGTATCTACATCCTTCAACAGTACTTCCTGCATCTTTCCCTCTTCTCCATTCTCTTGACTGTTCTACTACATTAGTAAGAACAGGAAAGACAGTAGAGAAGCCCTAACTTCAGCTGATGGAGACAGCCACTGGATGCTGATCAGTCTCTAGATGTTTTGAATCAGTACTTAAGACTAACATCTGTCCAACAGGCTAATGCTGACATCCTGTATCCCATAAATCAACAGCTTTATCAATCCCCTTTTATAATGGTTAGCCTTTGTGCTTGATAACAATCCCTGCAAAACATATTTTGGGAATCTTTGTTCACTTGTACAATCTATTCATACCACAAACACTAATCTCCTCCCTACATCTTTTTCGTTGTAAATTTGTGTGAATTGTGTATGCATGTGACTGCTACCTAATTAGTAGCTCTCACAGGTATTGTTTTAGTTCAAAGAATAGGTTTTTTAAATCAGCACATGTATTTTTGCCAGATACTAAATGCAAGAGAATGCAGCAATTTCCTTTTATACTTCTTTGGTATTGCTCTGCTTTTCCAACTAGTGCTGAGTTTTGTGGTTGCAAATCCAATTCCATGTCAGATCAGTGTTTAACTTCAAGACAGTGTGCTACTCAGTTCTTGAAAGTCAGCAATGTACTCCACTTTCTTCTCATTTGTAATAGTTTCATCTTCCCAGCAGATAAAAATATCACAAGTGCCTGTGTGGTTACATGTGTCATACATAAAACTCCTCTGCTTTTGCCATCATCTTCACACATTCCTCACATCCTTCTGTAATCTTTCAATAAGATCAGTTTCACTGGATGAAGACAGGCTACTACAAGACATCTTTGAAGACTAAGAGGTGAACACTAATTCTAACAATAAGTAAGGCACTGAAATTACTGTTATTTTCTTCCAAATAAGGATTGTGTTGGAAGTCTTTTGAGAAGATAGAAGTGGTTGCAACAAGTAGATTTTGGGCCAAAGTTTAAATACATTTCTATTTTATGTGTTCCCATACTTTCCAACAATGCAAGAGCTTTTGGCTGATGCAAGAAGCACCCTCTACCATAAAACAGCTCTGGAATTAGCACAATGGAGTGATAGAATGGAAGCATGCTTTGTGGCTTTTAACTGATGTGAAACACTAAGAAATGAAAACTGTTCCAGTGATAGAAGATGGAGAGTAGGGGCTTTCCAATTGCCAACTGAAATAAATCAATGCTGTACAGAAAGTAGCAAATATATGATCAAAATGTTAAGCAAAAACAACAGGAAATCTGTGAGATATCTCATATAATGTGAGATTGATGGTTTTGTATTCTGATAGATATGGCCATTCCTTCATTGGAGTACAGTGGTTATTCATCAACTTTTTTCTTTTGCAGAGTAAATGGGGTTTTTAATAGGGTTACTTCAGATCCCCTTCTACTTTCTTTTATCTGTAAGAGTACAGAATGGTAAAATAACAGTCTTCTATTGGATTACATTTTCCAGATCACGTTGTTTATCACATGTACTTTTGTTTATTTTAACACCAAAATAGGTAACAAAATTCAGTCCAAATCAAAATTACAACCTTGTAAGACTTCAGTGTAGAATTGCAAGGTCCCATCATCTCCCCAGTGGGGGAATTGGGGGGGGGCATTCCAGGAGGGGGCAGAGCCCCCCCCCCAATGTGATGACATCAGAATGACATCTCACATCAGGGATGCAGCGCTGCATGTGCATTTCCCTGCCGCTTTCCCCCAACCATTTAAATTTGCCACTTGCAAGGCAGGATTTAATGGCCCCTCCTTGAAAAGACTGGGCAACCTGCCCAGCAAGCTGTGAATTTGCTGCTTGTGCGGGAAGGGACACATCATGCTCTCTCTTTTCAAGGAGGCCACAGATCACTGTTGGGGGTGGGGCTTCCCTCACTGGCCAGCTGACCAGCACCTTGGGGAGTCCTCAAAATCAGAGGACCCCATGCCCTAACCTGAGGAAAGGAGTAACTGCTTAGAATCGCACTGATAGCCATTTAGCTGCATGCACATTTTGTCATATACAAGTTTGGTCTTTACAGAATTCCATAGATGAATCATGTTGTGTTAAAGTTGTAGGATTAAATCAAATTCAGATGTCAAACCCCAGCCATGATTCTAACCTCAGCCTAGTATTATCATGAGAATAAATGGAAAAAGGAGAATCACATATGCTGTTCTGAGCTCTTTGCAAGAATGGCACTGTTAAAAAGCAAAACAAGATATAGCATTACAAAAACCCATGGCTTTCTGATAAATTCTCCATGTAGTATCTAATGTAATCATGATAATAGATATTGTTAAAGGAGGATGAGAATGTAAAATACAAAGTTGTGTTGAGTTCTGGGGTAAGTTTTTCAATAACACTGAGAAATTTTTTATCCTGTAGATACTGATGGATAGTTCAAACATTCTGTTTCACAAAAGGTATTTCTTTATGCTCAAAAATGGGCCTTGTAACCAAGGATAAATATAAACAAATCACCAGTTCTTGTAGAGAAAGAATTAGGAAAGCTAAAGCTCCATATAAGCTTAGCCTAGCCAAAGATGCTAAGAACAACCAAAAAGGGGTTATTTTCTTATGTTCAGAGTAAAAAAAAAAAGACCAAGGACATGGTAGGCCCATTGTGAGGGCAGGAAAGTGAAATTGTAACAGGTGATGAAGAAGGGCAGAATTGCTCAATTCATACTTTCCCTCTTTCTTTGAGGGAAACAGTGCTCAACATGGTAAAAACAGAACATATAATGAGGGTATGGAGTTGCAACCTAGGATAAGCATAGGAGTAGTACATAAACACCTAGTTTCTTTAAATGAAACCAAGTCCTCAGGGCGAGATTAACTGCAGCCAAGAGTACTAAAGGAGGTTTCAGATGTAATTTCTGGGCCTCTGGCCATTATTTTTAAGAATTCTTGGAGAACAGGTGAAATGCCAGAAGATTGGAGGCGGGCAAATGTTGTCCCCATCTTCAAGAAGGGGAAATAAGAGAATCCGGGTAACTACCGACCAGTCAGCTTGATGTCTATACCTGGAAAAGTTTTAGAACAAATCATCAGTCAGGCCTGGAACAAAAAAGAGCTCTTATGTACAAAATAAGAAAAAGAGCAAGACATAGTAGGCCATTGCAGGGATAGGAAAGCGAAATTGTAATGGGTGATGAAGAGGAGGCAGAACTGCTCAATTCCTACTTTTCCTCAGGTTTTGCTTGTGAGGTACTCAGGTACTCAGTCTGGCAAAAACAGAACACATGATGAGAAAGAGGAACTGCTGCCTAGGATTGGTTCAGGGGTAGTCCATTAACACCTACTTTCTTTAAATGAAACTAAGCCCTCGGGGTCAGATAAACTGCATCCAAGGGCACTAAAAGAACTTGCAGATGTAATTTCTGAGCCTCTGACCATTATTTTTGAGAATTAAGAACATAAGAGAAGCCATGTTAGATCAGGCCAATGGCCCATCCAGTCCAACACTCTGTGTCACACAGTGGCAAAAAAAAATTATATATATATATATATATATATATATATATATATATATATATATATATATATATATATATATATATATATATATATATATATATATATATATATATATATATATATATATATATATATATGCACACACACACACTGTGGCTAATAGCCACTGATGGACATATGTTCTCCATATTCTTGGAGAACAGGTGAAGTACTGAAAGACTGAAGATGGGTAAATGTTGTTCCCATCTTCAAGAAGGGTAAAAGGGAGGATCTGGGTAACTACCGACAAATCAGCTTGACGTCTATACCTGGAAAAATTTTAGAACAAATAAACAGTCAGGCCTGGAACATTTAGAAAGGATTACTGTGATTACTAAGAGCCAGCATGGGTTTCAAAGAACAAGTCATATTATACTAACCTTCTCTCTTTTATTGAGAAAGTGACCACCTTAATGCATCAGAAGAATGCTGTAGACATAGTTTATCTTGATTTCAGTAAGGCTTTTGATAAGGTTCCACATACTGTCCTTGTTGACAAGTTGGTAAAATGTGGTTTGGATCCTGTTACCCTTAGGTGGATCTGTAACTGGTTGACAGATCGCACCTAAAGCGTGCTTATGAATGGTTCCTCATCCTCTTGGAGAGGAGTGACTAGTGGAGTGTCTCAAGGATTTGTCCTGGGACCTGTTTTGTTCAATATCTTTATAAATGATTTGGATGAAGGAATAGAGGAAATGTTTATTAAATTTACAGATGATACTAAATTGGGAGGGGTTGCAAATACAGTAGAAGACAGAAACAGGAATCCAGATGATCTTGAAAGGCTGGAAAACTAGGCTGAAACCAATAAAATGAATTTTAACAAGGATAAATGTAAAGTTCTGCATTTAGGTAAGAAAAATTCCATACATGGTTATAGGATAGGAGAGACTTGTCTTAGCAGTAGTATGTACAAAAAGGATTTAGGGTCTTAGTGAACCATACGCTGAATATGAGTCAACATCGTGATGTGGTGGCTAAAAAGGCAAATGCAATATTGGTCTGTGTTAACAGAAGTATAGTGTCCTGATCACATGAAGTGATGGTATCACTTTGCTCTTCTCTGGTAAGACCTCATATGGAGTATTGTGTTCAGTTTTGGGCACCACATTTTAAGAGGGATATAAATAACTGGACTGGTACAGGGCTGCAGACTGTTAGTAACCGGGTTGCATAGCCTCACTGCCCCCACCCTCCCCCGCGGTGCCATGAAGCCCCACTGTCCCTTCCCGCGGCACCACCATCCAGTTTCACAATGTTAAGGCTGGGGAAGGGGTCATGAAGCACCTTCCGAGCTCTGTAAAGGCTGACCCCAGAAACTGGGCAAAACCGCAGCAGCCTGCTGAAAACAGCACTGTGCTGTGTTGCTATTTTAATTGTATTTCATTGGTTTTATTGTATTTGACTGATTTTATCTAAATATAATCTGCCCTGAGCCCATCTGGGAAAGGGCAGAATATAAATTTACCAAAATAAACTAAATAAATAAATAAAGCTATGCTGCCCTTGCCTCCTTCCTACTTCCTTCCTGGCGGGGGAAAGAAGTAGGAAGGAGGCAAGGGCAGCATGGCTTTTTCAGCGGGCCACTGGCTGCTGTGGTTTATTTTAATTTATTTACTTTCCATTTATATCCCGCCCATTCCGAACGGACTCAGGGTGGCTAACAATCATATAAAAACCAACATCTCAATTTCAAATATAAAACAATAAGACAGTCAATTATAATTTAAAACAATTTAAAACAAAGCATTGGTGCTATACAGAGTATACAGTTTATCTGTTGGTGGTCCTTCTGATGGAGTTGCCCAGTAGCATAAAAGTGGCAGCCTTCTCCCCTAGTCGTTATAGGCCTGTTTAAAAAGTTCAATTTTACAAGCTCTGCAGAATTGGGAGAGATCCCGCAGAGCTTTTATGGCTTCAGGGAGCGCATTCCACAGCATTGTTGCTGTCACTGAGAAGGCCCTGACCAGTGTAATGCCCAGCCTGGCCTCCCTTGGTCCGGGGATGGACAATAGATTTTTAGTTCCTGAATGCAGTGCTCTCTGGGGAACATATGGGGAAAGGCGGTCCCTTAGATAGACAGGTCCTTGGCCATATAGGGCTTTAAAGGGCAATACCAGCACTTTGAAACGGACTCGGAACACAATAGGCAGCCAGTGCAGCTCTTTCAGTGCAGCTCTGGTTGAATGTGCTCCCAGCTCTGGAAAGCGCTTCACAGCCCCTTCTCCAGCGTTAACACTGTGAAAACAGAGTGGGGAGGAGGCACCGCAGGAAAAGGCATCGTAGTGGGGCGGCGAGGCTTTGCAGCGCTGTGGGGAGTGGGGCGGTGAGGCCAAATTCAGTGCCCTCACCCTGCCGACCCTGGGGCCGCAGTGAGCCAGCCACCCTGGGGCTAGTCCCTGGTGGCAAAGAGGTTGGGGACCACTGATATAGAGGATGGTGCAGAATTGTTTTCTGTGGCCCCAGAAGGTAGGACCAGAATCACTGGGTTGAAATTAAATCAAAAGAATTTCTGGCTCAACATTAGGAAGAACTTCCTGACAGAGTGGTTCCTCAGTGGAACAGGCTTCCTTGGGAGGCGGTGGGCTCTCCTTTGGAGGTTTTTAAACAGAGGCTGGATGACCATCTGACAGCAATGCGGATCCTGTGATTTTTTGGGGGAGGGGTGTGGTATTTGTGAATTTCTTGCATTGTGCAGGGGATTGGACTAATGACCCTGGAGGTCCCTTCCAACTCTATGATTCTATAATTTGAAAAACAACTAAATTGAAATTTTCACACAATCTCCATGATGAATAGTTTTTCCCTCTTTCCTTTGTTATCCTTAACAGCATTATTAAAAAATTTTGCCTTAGATCTTATATTGGGGAAATTAGCAAAAAGGCAGAGACAGTGAGAGGAGGGGTAGTGAATGGAATCCAGCTACTGATGTTTACAGAGATTGTTCCTTAAAGAACCAAATTTGGAGCCAAGGACCAAGTAAATTTGTACTAAACTAGATGTAGTGATACCAAAAAATGTATCCCAAGGGTATGAGCTAATATGGTGAGCTAATATGACAATGGTATAATGGGATTTGAGGTTTTGCACAAAAGAAGTGTCTGGTGTTTCCCAAGTACCAGACAAAAGGCCAGGATGTTTCCTAATAGGTGTGGTGCACAGGGCACTGGAAGCTGATGACAAAAATGAACATGGTTGTCCGGGTTCCCTCCACTCACTGCCGTACGTGTTTGCCAGACACCCACCCACACTGCTGAGGTGTTCCCATGCCAACCAACATGCCAACTCTGCTGGAAGCTCAGCAGGTGGAGGGCAGGGGTGCCAGATGCAGAGAGGCCTCCCAGGAGCCTCTCACTATGCTCCTGTCCCTCACCAGTGTTCTTCAGCATGGCAATAAGCCCTTCGGAAGGCCCAGAAGCCACCATTACAGATGCTGCCAGCTCCTCCATCCACTGCTGGCCCCAGCAAAGGCTTCCCCAACACTTGCAATGGTTCTCTAGCTGCTCCCACTCAATTGCCACCCACATGGAGGAAAAGGTGGTTGGGATAGGCTGTACCAAATGTGGGCCTCATACTCCAGGACCTGGGAAGGGGCTCAGATCACCTCCTTCCTCCTGGCCAACAGCTGAAGTGCTATCTGGGCCAGTCAGTCCATAAGAGTTCTCAGGCAGCCCTTGCAGCCTGCCCTCCAGTACTGCCTGACCTCCTTTGGCTCCTTGCCACCTTGGGAGCTTTGTCACCTTGACCCTCCTCCATCCCTCTTCTCTGTCTCCTCCTTGCTAGACATGTGGTCCTTGTCAAGAGGTCCAAGGTTTTCATAGGAACACTTTGGCTGTGGAGATAGACCATGACAATGGCAGAGTTGCTCTCTTCCATGGATGCAGGGGTCATTACCTGGCTTCTCTGGCTACTACTATATCCTGGGTCTCCTCGCCATCCTTAGAGGATGAGGTGGTGGCAGCATACCCACCCTGCAAGTTGCCTCTGGTACAGAGGAAAATTAGTGTGGACATTGGGGGCCACTGGGAGGCTGTGGGTGCCAGGATTTCACCTCCACAGCTAGGGGCAGACAACAGCAGAGACCATTTCACTCACCACTCAGAACCTCAATACCGCAGCCACCCATCACCATAGGGGGGGATCACTGACTGCATGATGGCCTCTGCTTCCAGCAGATTCTCCTCTATTGCTGGCTCATAAAACAAAACCTTTGGCCATGAGGGCTCAGACATGTTTCTGTGCGGATCTGAAGGAATTGTTCAAGTGCTTCAGAGTAGACATCTCCATCTGGACTCCATGTACCAGGACTGACACCCATTCTGCGGCCATGCACCAGAAGTCATGGCTTTGGGATCTGGAGGTGGGCCATCCCACCATGGGAAAAAGCCAATCCCCAACCTTGCTCCACCCCATGCTCATGCCACAGCCATTACCTGACAGGAGGTGGCTGCAGTCAGGAGCAATGAAGCACTTACAGAGGGGGTAGGTTGTGCCTGGGGGAAGAGGGCAGTGACCACATGGATGAGGGCAGTGACCACATGGCTGCCTGCAACCTTTTATGATTGCTGTCCCCCCTTTTTTTTCCAGGGCAAGAACCTGGGATGGTGCCCCCTCCTGTCTTTACCTCCCATGCTTGGAGTGTGGCACATTCACTTGCTACCTTCTAGGAAGGGCAAATGATAGAGTTTCGTGTCTGTGGATGTAGTGACAGCTCTCCCTGTCAGATTGGTACCTGCATGTGGGGAAGCACACAGTGGAGTATCTGCCGCTGTCCCTCATTGGTAACGTGTAGGGCATTTGGCAGTTGTGGATGCCCCATCTGGCAGTGAGATCCACAACTGCCAAATGCCCTACTAGTGGAATCTAGATCATCCACACTTAATCCAGTGTCCTGTCAGAACTTCCATGTATCTGGAGATACACTCTATCAGCAGCCACAGGGCATACTTCACCTGCAAGGGAAGGTTGGGGCACCAGGTGGGAGCATGCAGCACTCAGGTTGGACAGAATTCCCACCCACTGGCACATTTCATATATGGGGAACACTGCCAATTAGAAGGGCATACAGCCTGGTGTGGCAGTGCCACTTTTGGACTTCTCTTCTGGCAGCTGCGTTGAGTGGCTCCTAGTGCAGAGGGTCCATGTCTGTCTGAAGGAGTACTCCTGTTCTCCCAGTTGCCAGTTTCTGGAGCTACAGATGTTGTGTCCAGTGCAACTCAATGCCACTGTTGTTGGCCAAGGCAGGGAAGGGTTTTGGAGAAAGAGTTCCTTACTTAACTTTTCATGCATGGCATCCCAGAGGACAAACTGTGGTATCTGTGGGGCCTGTAGTATGGGAGAGGTCAGCCACAGAGTGTGGATGTTACTGTCCCAGTGGTTTCTCCCCCCCCCTCCACCTTGCCCAGTGGTACTAGGTGCCTTGTCTATATTTTGCTTACCACCAAGATGTGTGTGCACCAACCCTAAGTCTGCATGGAAGGGAGTTGTCAGACATCATCCTGTGCCACACAGCCTACTTCTGAAGATGTGGGTTGACATTCTGGAACCAATTGTAGGGTGGGCTATACCATCATTGGGTGCCTGACAGCGGGTGGAAATGGCAGGATGTTTGATGATTGAATGTGCAGTTGGTCAGTATCCTGAGCTGCTTGGGTTCCTGAGGGTGTGGCCACAGATGAATGGGGTGAGTGAAAAGGTAGTTACCATAGAAGTATGCCATCATTTTTGTTGATGCAATTTTATACCTGTTCTGGAGGGTATTCCCATGTCGAAAGTGCTTGTGGATCCAACTGGCTGGCGTCATACCTGCTGGCATGTCCACATTTCTGCCAGTGCAGGGGTTCATACTGTCACTCCACTGGTATGCTGCAGCAGTGCAGCTCTGCTGGTGCAAGTGCACCATGCAGCACTACTCATGCCCTTCACCAGCATAAATGCCCCTTACGCCAGCATGCATCCAAATTACTCATGGAGTCAGTCAGCTCTTTATTCCAATTTGCCTCCTCCAGGATTGCTCTGTTAATCCATGAATGAGCCATCACAGATCAAGAAAAAGAAGTACATTTTGCTTCAGTTAGATAGATTGTTATTTGATAAATTTGTTTTACAGTCATCTACAAACATCTAATTAAGGTTGCAATCACATGTACATTTACTCAGAAGTAAACCCCATTTAACAACAGCCTCCTGAAAATTAGACATTGGACCTCCTATAATAATTGTCTTTTTTCCTTACCTTAGATCAGGGGTGGCCAAACTTGCTTAATGTAAGAGCCACTTAGAATAAATGTCAGATGTTTGAGAGCCACAAGACATGAAAGTCAGAGGATGGAAGGAAGGAAGGAAGGAAGGAAGGAAGGAAGGAAGGAAGGAAGGAAAGAAGGAAGGAAGGAAGGAAGGAAGGAAGGAAGGAAGGAAGGAAGGAAGGAAGGAAGGAAGGAAGGAAGGAAGGAAGGAAGGAAGGAAGGAAGGAAGGAAGGAAGGAAGGAAGGAAGGAAGGAAGGAAGGAAGGAAAGAAACTTGGCTTGGAGAAGTGATTTAAAGAGAGAAATGCCTTCTTCAAACAGGCTGATGGGATAGTGGAAACTTCGACAGCCGCACAATATGTGTGAAAGAGCCACATGTGGCTCCCGAGCCACTTTGGCCACCCCTGCCTTAGATTATGCCTCACATCAGGGACGCAGATTTAGACAGAAAAGTTTCCTACAGGCTTCTAGACTGAAGTGTACATGACAGTGATGCCCTATCTACTACTACTACTACTACCACCATCACCACCTATTTCTACCCTGTGTAACACCAAAAGCAAAGCCAAACTGCTACTTGAGAAGACACAAAATACTCAAGATCAGTCTGACTGGTAAGTGGTTGTGTTTCAGACTAATTTACCCTGATCCATAGTATGTCTTCCTTGTCTGGTTTAAGTTTCAGTTTATTTGTTCATGGTTTGGTAACAAGAATAAGTTCTCCAATATAATAACAAGTGTGATTAACTTCCCTTCAATCATGCCTGTTCACTAGTGACATATATGTAACATGATCCACTGTGTAAAATTCAACCCCAAAGATCTGTAATCTTACAAATTCTTACAATTCTTCTCACAAGGGAATTGACGCTTTCCCATTGGAGTCTGCAATAGTACTCAGTTTTGAGAGACTGCTGTATAAACTGTTATTCCCAAATTGTTCATCCCCCACCCCTTCCAATGAAATAGACTTCAAATTGGATAAAAGTGAACTGGTCTTGCCCAACCATGAGGCAGAATTTTTACGCTCACTGAGTTTTGCAACTTTTCAAACCAGTCACCCATGAAGATGGAGTATGACTTTGCTAAGCTGCATATCTAAGCCACATGTTTTATACATTGTAAAATGGTATGCTTATGATGTTTGAGGAGCCCCTTTTCTTACATTTTCTAATTCAGTCACACTTAAAGAAAACTAGGTCATTCCCTTTTCAGCTGAGTTCTAGTGTAAAAATAATTACACTGCAGCAAAAGCACAGAATTCCTAGACTTTAATGCATGCCTTATAACTTTAACTTGAAGTTGATCATTTTGTTCCTTTTTTTTTTTTTTTGCTGTTTCTGCTAAAGTACATCAACTCTGCAATCCCATTTATAGCTGCCATTAGAAAGAAGTAACTGGATAGAATGTCAGTTGTAGTTAATTTACGCTGGGAGAGTGCTTTGGACATCTTAGCTATAGGATATTGGTGGAAGGAGGCTCTTCTGATATATGTATCAAAAAAGAAAGTTCTTCATTTTATGGTTTTTGGGTAAAAGAAGATTATATTGGATTTATATCCCGCCCTCCACTCCGAATCTCAAAGTCTCAGAGCAGCTCACAATCTCCTTTATCTCCCTCCCCACAACAGACACCCTGTGAGGTGGGTGGGACTGAGAGGATTCTCACAGCAGCTGCCCTTTCAAGGACAACTTCTGTCAGAGCTATGGTTGACCCAAGGCCATTCCAGTTGGTGCAAGTGGAAGAGTGGAGAATCAAATCCGGTTCTCCCAGATAAGAGTCCACACACTTAACTACTACACAAAACTGGGTACCTGTAAGACACAACATATAACATTTAAAAAAAAATGTCAGTGTAGAATAACCCAGTACTTAATACTGTCAAGCAACATGTAACATAGTTATTAAAATTATGCTCCAAACAACATACTTAAGGGACCCTATTCATACATTTTTAAAATGTATTTGTTGACTTGTTAGAATCCACCTTTCTCCCTAGAAAAAAAGCCCAGTAGGAACTTATTTGCATATTAGGCCACACCTCCTGACATCATTGTTTCACACAGGGCTTTTTCTAGAAAAAGCCTAGCAAGAAGTCATTTGCATATTAGGCCACACCCCTGATGCCAAGCCAGCCAGAACTGCATTCACTCCTGTGCATTCCCACTTTAAAAAAATGCCCTGCTCTCCTCCAATTTATCATCACAACAATCCTGTGAGGTAGATTAGGCTGAGACTGTGTGATTGGCTCAAGGTCACCAGGCAAGCTTCCATAACAGAGTGGAAATTTGAATCTGAGTCTCCCATGCAGGTAGACAACTTAATTTTAAATAAAATACACTTCAGTACATGTTCACTCAAAGGCAGAGATGTTCAATCACCTGTCTGTTTAGATTATTCAGTTACAAATTGCAATCAGTAACATCAAACAGTTGGAAAAATGTTAACTTTTTAAAGAGATTCAAAATTGTATTGCAAATACTCTGCTCAGGTACATTCTCACATTGTTTTCCCACCCCTATCCCTCATCTGTCATCTTTGTTACATGCTTATTTATTTGTATTTTAATATGCCACCTTCAGCCAAAAAGGCTCCTTAGAAGGAAAAATAATAATAAAATGGTGATAATAAACCATGAATTAAAAATTACCAAGAAAAACATCAAACACACTAAAAACAAACAAACAAACAAAAAACAGGCACAGTCCCACAGCCAGGTGCTTTCTTTGATTATTTCAGTCCTGCTGTGTTACATAGGGGAAACTGCATGACTTGTCCTGTTTCCCAATGCTATGTGTGCTTGTGGTATTGGGATCATTTTTACATACACTTGCATTGTTGCATGGGAAAAGTAGTTCTGCCCCATAAATTCTGAGAATGCACTAGCATGCTGAGTGCTATAGACCATCAATGGCACAAGAGCAAAGGCTGCATATGCACTCCAATATAGCTGGTTTCAAATGAGACACATAATCTGCCCACACATAATCTAGGGCAGGGGTGTCGAACTCATTTGTTATGAGGGCTGGATCTGACATAAATTAAATCTTGTTGGGCCAGGCCATGTGTGTATCTATTTAAGATTAGTAAACAGAGATATAAACTTTATAAAGGACACAGACAAACACAATTAAATACTTTTTAAAAAAAACTTAAAAAACATGTTTAAAACATTAGCTCTTGGTGGTTTTAAAGGTGCTTTCTTTTTACCTTTCCCCATGGGATCCAGGGAACTGGGCAAAGGAAGCGCTGGCTCTTTCCTTTCTTTCCCAGGGGACCAGGAGGAGGAGGAGACTCAGGCAATAGAAGGAAGAGAGGCGTGGCTCAGTAGCTCTGCTGTGCGATTGAGAGAGCCTGGCAAAGCAAGCTATCCCCCCCTTCCTCCCCAAAGGGGAAGTCTCAGCCAATGGAGAAAATAGAGGCTTTGCTTTGTAGCTCCTGTGCGATTGAGCAAGCCTGGCAAAGCAAGCTGTTATGCAGAAGGAAGCAAGAGAGAGGGAGAAGGAAGCAGATGAAAGCCAGTAGCTCAGGGGCCTGATAGGAGCCCTCCAAGGGCCTGATTCAGTCCCTGGGCCATATGTTTGACACCCCTGCTCTAAGGTATATGTAATCCAAGCAGATTAGTACATAGTGAATTGTACTGACTGTGGTGGGTTGTCTCCTGGCTGGGTCATCTGCACAGACTCGCAGCCAGTGCTTCACCAGCTGCACTAACTTCCAGTTGAGTACTGGATCAAGTTCAAGGTTATGGTATTAACCTTTAATGCCCTATTTGGTCTAAGGCTGTCATATCTGCAGAACTGGCTCACTCCATATGTTCTCTGGAAAGCCTTGTGCTCTTCAGAATAGCATATTCTGATGGTCCCTGGCTCCAAAGACATGCACTTTGCTTCAATTAGGGCCAGGGCCTTTTCAGCTCTGGCCCTGGCCTGGTGGAATGCTCTTCTAGATGAGATTAGGATCTTGCAAGACTTATTACAATTCTGCAGGGCCTATAAAATGGAGTTTTTCCTCCAGGCCTTTGATTGAGGTGGCAGGTGTCGAGTTACATCTCCTGCTCCACCCCATTCTTCTTTATCTACATGTAGATACATTACTAGCAGCCCCATGATGCAGAGTGGTAAAACTGCAGTAATGCAGTCTGAGCTCTCTGCTCACGACTTGAGTTCAATCCCGGCAGAAGCTGGGTTCAAGTATGAACTTGAACATATGAAGCTGCCTTATATTGAATCAGACCCTTGGTCCATCAAAGTCAGTATTGTCTACTCAGACTGGCAGTGGCTCTCCAGGGTCTCAAACTGAGGCTTTTCACTCCTACCTGCCTGGACCCTTTTTAGTTGGAGATGCCGGGGATTGAACCTGGGACCTTCTGCTTACCAAGCAGAAGCTCTACCACTGAGCCACCGTCCCTTCCCTAGAGGTAGCTGGCTCCAGGTTGACTCAGCCTTCCATCCTTCTGAGGTTGGTAAAAATGAGTACCCAGCTTGCTGGGGAGAAAGTGTAGATGACTGGGCAAGGCAATGGCAAACCACCCCGTAAAAAGTCTTCCGTGAAAACATCATGATGCGACGTCACCCCAGAGTCAGAAATGACTGGTGCTTGCACAGGGGACTAACTGACTGGGCTCAGTCAACTATTTGAAACCAGAACATGTTTATTGAGAAACAGACACAACACAAACTGGCAGAGAGCAATATATATACAATTAGAACATAGAAAACCACACCCCCTCAGGCAGGCGCTAACCAAACCCACTACATCCTCTAGGATCCTTTATTTGCATTTTCCTCTGAAATGCCTTGTTTCCCAATTGTCCAGTTCTAGCAGAACAGCCAATCAGAATATAGGCATCAGAATCCTGACCTGTAATGGATGTTTGCTTCAAGCTCAGTCATTAACCTAGTACATAACGCTTAGCACATAACAGATACTCACCCAACTGTCGTATCCATCTGGACATACAAGCTTATTTGTGGACTGATCACTATCTTATTTATTTTTATTTTATTATTTTAGTATATTTCTATTCCGCCCATTCCTCGTAGGGTTCAGGGCGGAGTACAACATATGATAAAACAATAAAATACAATAAAATCATTCTATAAACAGACAACTCAACAGCACTCAGATTACCATGTCATCACATATTGCCCAGCCTAGCCATCTCACATCATGATATCTCATACAGATGGCAGTTTTTATTCCATCTCCTAGCACAGTTGACAGTGCTGGCTAGGAGTTATGTTAGTTTTTAAATTAGATTATTACTAGATTATTGAAATGTATTTTAATTGTTTTTATTTGGATGTAACCCACCCTGAGCCTGCTTGCAGGAGAGGGCAAAATAGAAATGTGATAAAATAAATTAATAATAAATAAATGCATTAAGAGTGGCTGCTTGGCCAGCTGTGAAACTGATTGACATTCAACACACACAAAATTGGGCAAAACTCTGCTCATTTTGAATGGGCATTGCAAACAAATAAATCTGACTTTTGAACATCTGTGAACCTCTGGACTATGCATCTGCTTTCCTAAGGGCTGCTTCTGAGAAGGAGTTGTGAATGGTTCTGGTGAAAGGTTGCACTGAACAGCTTATTGACTCCTTTAAACTCTGTTATAAGGTTTGTGTACATCTGTTTGTTTGTTTGTTTGTTTTCTCTTTCTATATAAATAGTTTCTGTATAAACTATTTATTTGAACAAGGAAGAAGTATGTCATTACACAAGATAGATAAATAATTTCATATACCTAGCTGGCTGCTCTGTAGAACTATACTGTTTGATTATACAAGGTCAGGTAGCAAATTGGGTAAACTGTGCATGTATGAACATGAAAGGTGAGTGAAGGGAAGAAGAGCAGGAGGGAGGCTGATCTTGAGAATTTATCAAAAGGAGTTCTCTGAAGAAAGATGAATTCTTTCATCATCTGAAGCAATAATTGGTTGCTTGTGGATGGCTCCTCAGAGAATCACATTCTAGCAACAATACCAGAATGATATTGTTTGTCACATCAAAGACACAGGTGGATATTTTGGAGGTCGATAAAATGACTATTATAAATGTTGATAACTTCTAATGAAATCAGATACCAGATTGGACTGGTTTTGCTAGTCTGACAGAAGTAATGAATTATTGTGGAGACAATGATGAAGCTAGCTCAATGAAAATGGAATATTCTAATTGTTTGTTGAAACAAGGATATGCACTCTGTACAATTTTTGTTGTGCAGTGTAGAGTGTAAAATTGTTAGTGATTCATGCAGTCTTGTGGAGACAGAAGAAGTCATGTTAGATTATGCTAATAAAGAGATGAAGTTATGAAGATAAAATGCCTATCAGTACAAACTTAACTAAAACGAATTTGACTAAATTATTGTTAGAAATATGACTCTGGTTAGAGACTGGTATTTTAAAAGCTATCTAATGTTATCAAACCATCCAATAACTGTTGGTTTGACATGCTCTTTAAAGATATTCAAAACAGTCTTTGTTCTTGTCATGGTTAAAAACTCATGAGGAACTTGTACTGCTGTGGGTGGTGGAATAAGTAACAGACCTCTGGCTGTGTTGGAATTGACATATTTTGGAAATTCCTTCAGCAGTAGGAAAAAGGACAAATGGTTAGAACAGAGAAATGGTTCTTATGGCTTGCTTTCACTTGTGCAGCACAGGTTTCTGTTGTGCAGGAAGCACTGTTTTCTGGCAGGCTCTCAGAGTCCTTCCATGAGCAGAAATATACCTAGTGTCAGAGGAGTAGGCTCCACATTGTATGAAGAGCTCCACAATGTATGAACTCAATTTTCATGAATTATGAAGAGCTGCACAATAGGGTTGTTAAGAGAAATTCTCTTAATTCCTTTTTTACTTCATTTTCTCATAAAATCCAACAAATTATCATGTATTTATATACTTCAACAGTACCTCCTGCATTTTCCTCCCTTCCCCATTCTCTTTCCTGTTCTACTACAATAATAAGAACAGAAAAGACTCAGGGAAGGGCACAAATTATCATTACTAAAGTGTATTCTTATGTCTAGTTAGTTACTCCAGTCTAAATTTATTGAAATTAATGGACTTTAACTGAGTTAACTGCATAAAATTGCACTACTAATCTTGTTAAAAGGACACATTAGTGGTGAAAGGAATCCTTGGCCACTTCTTTTACTTGGACATCTGAAAGCAATGTGAGGTCTACAATTGACCTGTAATTCATTTTAGAGTACAACTCTAATGCGGGGATTAACCTTCAGTTTGTTAGATCTCATTCAGTTCATCACATTGGTCAGCTGTCTTCCTGATTGTAGCAACAAACAAGAAAAATAGCTATATGCCATACTGCTATGAACTCACAATCCAATCTAAATCAGTATAAAATGAAAGTGCGTAAAAATGAGCACTATGTTCAAACATAGTGGTTTTGCCTTCTGTCTATGTATCCACACATGTATTTTGTTTGTAATATAACACATAAGTAGAATAAATTTAATAAGTGAACATCATCATCATGTGAATACATAACACTACAAAATGATGGCCAGAGTTAGATGTTTCTAGAAGCTTTGGAAGCTCTAGGTCCATTACATTTTCTAGTCAATTATCTGGCCCACTATCATCTGTCATTTTTTTTAACACAGCGGCAATATAGCAGTAACAAAAAGCTAGTGGCACAATTGTCTTCTTGCAACCCCCTCCCCCGCCGAATTTATATGTATTGTGAAGTGCTGTCCAAGAACAATAACAGTGGCAGTGAGAACTTTACATTATCATTTAGGTTTAAACGTGACAATAAATCCTGATTTGTCAGGAGAAGTGACAGACCCATCAGTAAAAATGCATCAGAAAATAATTATCTGCTGTGCTACTGCATGCTATCAAGATGAAATTAAATAAGTTATTTATTTTGGAGGAAGAGAGCTGCCCTATAAAGAAGAAAAAAGCACTTATTTTAATCACACATCAAAATGAGAAAAAAAATTTAACCTCTTGTATCCTGATTGCTTCACAATGGGTGAAAAATGTTTACAAACTGCTACTGAGAAGCCGCTTGCTCCAGAGTGTTACTATCCAAAAGAATGATTATAGAGCGATGAGAACCTATTCTCTTGGTAGGCCACGGAAAAAGCCTAGAAAGACCAGCTGTGTCTCCATTGCCATGAACAAGATATCAAGAATAGGTCTTGTAGGAACAAAAGGGGCAAAAAAAAAATCTGTTGCATTATATTCTTTGTTAGGGTTGTCAGGTCTCCCTGGCCACCAACAGGGGATGGAGGTAGGGGTGCCAGATCTAGGTTGGGAAACTACTGGAGATTTGGGTTTGGAACCAGGGGAGGATAAGAACCTCAGTTGGTACAATGCCATAGAGTCCACACTCCAAAGTATTCATTTTATCCAGGAGAGCGGATCTCTGAGTCTGGAGATAAACTGTAATTCCAGGGGATCCCAAGGTTCCACCTGGAGGCTGGCATCCCTACCTTGCTCAGTCAGGACTTTTCATGCAGCATCAATGAGATGGTCATCTGTTGGGATGCTTTCAGGACTGTTGTCTTTATCCCTTCCCTCCATCGCACTATGTGACTTTCAAGGGTTATAATCTCAACTATCTCATTCATCAGGACGATTTTCACATGCAGAAATACAGTTGCAGCCATTGTTACATGCAGGACTTTTTTGTAGAAAAAGCCTAGCAAGAACTCATTTACATATTAGGCCACACACCCTGACACCAAGCCAGTCAGAACTACATTCCTGTGCATTCATGCTCAAAAAAAGCCCTAGTTACATGCAATTATTCTAATTTGTACATCCTGAATTTATAGATATTATTTTGGGCCTGTACATATGAAAATGAGCCTATAAGGGGAGGGGAGGATATAAATCTAATGAAATAAATAAATAAGCAAAATGTCTATCATGTTTCAATTTATTTTAATTTTGCCTCATATTATTTCAATAGTAATCTTTTCCACTTATGCATACTTTCTCTTCTTTCAGTGAGGCAATGTTCAGGCTGTGGTATAGTGTGAAAATTAAGTTCATATTAATAGTATGTATTATATTGTAATATAAGCTTTCCCAGTAAAACAGGAAACAGAACGCTAAGAAGTGACAGATTTCAGGATGTGGTGTGAACTGAGCCACTTCTTCATATTTTTCAGTAGCAGATGTGCTATATATACTCTGGATTATTTTCCCCCCAAGAATATAAAGAAAAGTGTATATCAAGTGTGCAAATTAGCAATTTCCCTCCTCATCAGTTTGAACTGTAAATTTAAAAGGCCAATTCGTTTCATACTATGACAGGTAGGAGGATCTTCATTTATGACTTCAACCACCTGTATTCTGATTTAATAATGGAAACAAGAAGCATGCAGAAAAAATTAAGGAAAAATGACTTTTGTTATTCATCTTATAAAATGCCTGGTGGAAAGAAATCTAACTTCCTGGCCCTAGTAACCCCAGAGGAAAATCCAAGTGTTCCTTATAAAACCTTTGTTTCTCTAACATCGATCCTGGTTTTGTCAGGAATAGCAGTTTATTCCTCAACATATATGAAAAATACTTTTCCAATTGGGGAAAAAAAAAATCAGAAACAAATTTCAGTAAACAAAGTATGGTTTCTGTGTACTGTAACCAGAACAGCCAATGAAGATTGTGAGGTTTTTAGTGGAGGTATAAAATTCCAGTAAAAGAGACTGCCCGCCTGTGATAAGAAGTGGTATAGCCCAGCAAACAGATAAATCACGTGAGTTTAATCCCACTCCACTGTGTATCATTCTCCACATATGTCCTTGTGCAGATGAGCCAAATATAGATGTAGCGGGCAATAAATCTTCATCATGCATAGGCCACTTTGAACAAAAAGAGGGCAAAAAAAAGTACATTGTAAGTCAATATTTTCATTGATCTTACTGGTGTGTAGAATTTAGATCACTGATTCAGACTGTTTCCTTTCTTTTCGTTCTTATAGCCCCAGGGTGAATTTCACTCAGAAATAGCCTTTCACACATTACCCATTCCCTGTACTGCAAGTTTGTACTGCAATTATGCTGCTAGGTCAAAGGGCAGCAGGCACAAGCAAACAAGCTGTTTCCTGAGTCATACTTTGCACAGTCATTTTGAGCAATGAATTTGCACCAACTTCCCTTTCTCAGGAAAATTACAAGACAAAGTATACATTTCCTGTAACCATTCAAGTTATTATGAGTTATAAGTTAAATGTCTCTATGATTGTATGTAAGTGATTGGTACTGCACTCCACTGATGCATGACCATGTACAGTAAACTGAATAATAATAAAATAATCCTGTAAGAAATACAGAATACCATCATTGTTTGGTTAGATTTATCTGTAGTATGTCTGAAGGAAATTTATTTTCATATGTACTTTCCAGAAATGCATCTGAATTCCACACCATAGAGAATCTGGAGGTCATTTAATCTTTTTTCCCCAGCATTGGTGTGGCAACTGGTCTGATTTCTCGATATTTTTAAATTTAAAAATAATTAAATGGCAAAATCCCAGCCTGCAAAGAAACAGAAAGAAGATTGGGAGCACATACAGCCTTGGCTGCGGAAGCTGCACTGGCTGCCGATAGTGTACCGGATTCGCTACAAGGTGCTGGTTATCACCTTTAAAGCCCTATATGGCCAAGGACCTGTCTACCTTAGGGACCGTCTCATTCCCTGAGGGTATTTAAATCAGGGACACAGAACCTGTTATCGATCCCTGGGCCGAGGGAGACAAGACTGAAAACCACTCAGGAGAGAGCCTTCTCTATAGTGATCCCCTATCGGTGAAACCAACTTCCGGAAGAAGTAAGAGCCTTGCGGGACCTTGTCCGTTCCCCAAGGCTTGCAAGACAGCTTTATTTCAACTTGCTTTTAATTGATAGCTACATATGAGGATACTCAAGAAGACTGAAATTATTGGAATTTACCATTAGCACCAAATTGTTTAAATATGTTTTAATTGTTATACTGTTTAAGGTTTTAATTAGTTAATACTCAATATTTGTAAATGTTTTATTGTTGTAAGCCACCCTGAGCCTGCAGGGAGGGTGGGATATAAATCCAATAAAATAAATAAATAAATAAAATAAAGATACTTCTACTGAGCGTTAGTTTTTAACCTTATCCTCTTTCCTACCATCCTCCACAGCTACATAACTAGTTCCCCAGATGCCTCTTCTTATAAGATCTTAATGGTTTCATATTCTTCAGAGGAACGGTATCATGCTGAATATTGACAATTATCACAATTGTCACCCTCTTAGACATTGGGAAACCCTTGGGGGACTTGCAGATGGGCTGGGGAGGAAGTGGGACTGGGAGGGGTGTGGAGCTTCTGTCATGTAGACAAAACCAAACAGACAGAGACACAGTTGTGGCACAACACAGACTTTATAGAACTGCAAACCATGGCAAGGTATGAAAACTCCATTTGCTTCCTCCCTGGGGCCATAGACAAGAGGACTGAGAGGTGGGGGAGGAAGTGGGACTTGCCACATCCACAAGTTTCCTTGTTGAGTCTCTACTTGCAGGCAAGTAAAACAGAAATATATCCAGCAAGGGCAATTAGACACAAGTGCCATGCTGGGTTGATTCATGGATGTGTTGTCCTGACAGGGTCTGCAAATGCAGCCCTCTGGGGGGGGCGGGGGTTGGGGCTCAGCTTTGCTATGAATACCCCTTGAGGCACATGATGGTACCATATAATTGCAATCAATGTTCTATGTCGAAGTGCTCTTGGATTGCTGTCAGTTCATCCACAGCAGCCCCTGCAATTACTGCTCAAGGCTCTGATTCTGCAAGGAAATGAGTTAAAGGGCTACATGGCAATGTAGTTCACTGTATGGTGGAGCAGCTGCAAGACCCGCCCCCCCCAACCAAAGACATGCCTTGTCCTCTGAGAACCTTGGGATGCAGTACAGAAGCAGAACTGTTTGTCAATATAAATGTTGGAAAATCTGGTTCCTAAATATACAGCTTCTCAGAAAGTTGGAAGAAGAGATCGAAATGTGGAATATACTTAGGAAACGTATCCAGCTGAGCTTCTTTTACAGTGATATTCTGCTCCAGCATTATTCAAGTCTATGTATGGAAGCCTATGGACACTTTCTTGTGACTGGAGTATTTGAATTGTTTGCTGCTTAATTGTATGCAGCCTATTTCTGTATCTTGTATGGATATACTTGGCCCCATGAGTGCTGTCAGGATTGTAGGTTCTTTGCTATAAGGGTTTGTACTACAAACCTTAATGTGTATGTATATGATGAAACCTTAATGTGTATAATGATGAAACAAGACAAATGCCTCAAGTGACAAGAGTGGGGGAGCAGGTTTGGGATCCTTGCCCTTGCTACATGTCAGTGTGTGCTTGTGCCTTTGGGTTGAGCATCCAAAAGTGGGGTAGGGTTCTGAAATGGAAGAGTTCAGCCACAGAATATAGAGTTAGTGCTAATACTCAAGGAGGAGAACAAAGTGCTCACTCTATGTGCTAAGTGCCATCTCTTCTGTTTTCCCACCACCAAAGTGCCTCGCTGCTTGCTCTAAGCCTACATGGCAGGGAGCTCTGAGATGGAGTCTCATGCTGCACATCCTAACTACTGAATTATAAAATGTTCTGACTGAAGTTTTTGTAGGTTGGGGGGGGCTGTGAGTGGGGGCTTGGCTGCCATAGGGAGGGAGATGATTAGCTAAGTCTGAAGTCAGCATCTGAGCTCCTCTGAGTCTAACTGCCATGGCTACAGCAGCAGGGGGACAACTTGAGATTTCAGTTAAATTGGCACCTATGGGCCACATCATGTTTTCTGTTGGCATAACACTCTGCCTCTGGCAGGGGGCATTCCCAGACTAAAGGGCTCTAGGAGCCAACTAATTCTGGCCATGCCTCCAAACTGCTCACAACCACACCAATGACTTATGCCTCAGTTGTGCCAACAAGCAGTCATTGTGGCCCTCCACCAGCACCCAAGAGCAGTGGAGCAGTGCTGGGCCCTACATCACTGTAACTCGCCCTTATATTGGTGTATTTTGAACATATGCTGATGCAAAGGTCAGTTAATACCCTGGGTGCTTTCAGCCCCTCCCTTAGGACTGTGCTGTTAATTATTATTTTCTAAAATAAAGACCACAGCATTATTTGTAAAACTATTAACCTTTGACAAACTTTGCTGTAGTTGTTATAAAAGTATTATTTTAATTCTGTGCTCAGGTGTATAGCTGTGTTGGTCTGAAGCAATATAACAAAGTTTGAGTCCATTGTCACCTTTAAGACTAACAAAGTTTAATTTTGGGTATAAGCACTTGTGTACATGCACACTTCTGAAATGTGCATGTATGTGAAAGCTTATACTCAGAATTAAACTTTGTTGTTCTTAAAGGTACCACTGAACTCTATTCTATGCTGTGATCTGTAAAATAAGTTTGCAGTTCTTAATAGACCATGTTCTTTTTGCTAGAGTGGGTGTCTTGCAAAAGCTAAGCAAATAAAAAGTGGCTTGTCTTTTATTTACCTTACAGCAGGTGAACAAATTAAGTGACAGTGAAATAAATTATTTTTCTGCCAGCTCATCAATGTTCCTTATCAAAGTAAGGAAGCAATGAAATAATAGATTTGACTTTGCAAGTAGGAGAAATTTTTTTAAAAAATGAATGTCACCAGTGCTGAGGGCAGCTGCATAGAGATTGTATGGGTCAAGTTAAAACACTGTAGGATTATATTGTTATAAATACAGCTTTTTCAGTATTTGCCTTATAATCAGCCTATGCTTCTCTTCTAATTGAGTGATGTGTACATAAAAAAGTCTTCTTAGCAATTATGTTAAATGGGTACGTAAGATAAAAGTTTAAGGGTTGCGTGTAACTGTCTGTATCATATCAACTGCATAGCCTGTCTCAAATGCAGATTTTAAGATGTTGCAAAGTGGAGCCACAAGAGAACTCTATCATGACAAAATAAGGAGCTAGAGCTTGAGGCAATAATGGTGAGTTTGGGGATGATCAGTCTATTAGACAATGACATAATGAGGAGGATAATACTAAAAAAAATGCACCATAGAATCATAGGGCGTTTTCGCACTGACCTTCAAGTGGCGCGACGACCCTCTTCACACCGGAGGATCTGCGCGGATTTCGCACAAGAAGCGCCGGCGCACCCAAAAGAGCCGGCGACTTCCGTCGCAAAAGCCGCTCAAACGTTTTCCTGCTTCTTGGCGGTTTCCGTTTGAGCGGGTTTCGCGACGAAAGTCGCCGGCTCTTTTGGGTGCGCCGGCGCTTCTTGTGCGAAATCCGCGCAGATCCTCCGGTGTGAAGAGGGTCGTCGCGCCACTTGAAGGTCAGTGCGAAAACGCCCATAGCGTTGGAATGGACTTCCAGGGACCTCTAGTCCAACCCCCTGCACAGCACAAGAAATTCACAAGTACCTCTCCCCTAAAAACATGTTGAGTGACCTCTAATCCAAGCCCAGAAGATGTCCCTCCCCCCCCCAAAAAAAACCCCTTTCCAAAATTCCTGGCAAAACTGGCCTGGAGAAAAATTGCTCCCTGACCCCAAGGTGACAAGCGGCATTTCCCTGGGCATGCAAGAAGGCGCCATGAGAACTAAGCCCTGATGCAACCCTTCCTGCCCTCCTTCACAGAATCAGCATTGACATCAGATGGCCATCTAGCCTCTGTTTAAGAAGGAGAGCCCACCCCTCCCTAGGAAGCCTGTTCTACTGAGGAACAGCTCTAGCTGTCAGGAAGTTCTTCCTAATGTTTAATTGAAAACTCTTTTGATTTAATTTCAACCCATTGGTTCTGGTCCAACCTTCTGGGGTCACAGAAAACAATTCCACACCATCCTCTAGATGACAGCCCTTCAAGTACTTGAATATGATGATCACATCACCTCTTAGTCATCTCCTCTCCAGGCTAAACATTACCCAGCTCCTTCAACCTTTCCTCCAAACTCCTCACCATCTTCATTGCCCACCTGTTGACATGTTCCAGCTTGTCTATATCCTTCTTAAAATGTGGTACCCAAAACTGAACACAATACTCTAGGAGAGGTCTAACCAGAGCATAGTAAAGCGATACCATCACTTCATGTGATATGGACACAATAGGTTTGTTGATACAGCCCAAAATCACAATTGCCTTTTTAGCTACCACATCACACTGTTGGCTCATGTTCAATGTAGGGTCCACTAAGATCCCTAGATCCTTTTCACATAAACTACTGCCAAGACAAGTCTTCCCCATTCTGTAATTATGCATTTTATTTTTCCGACCTATATGTAGAACTTTATATTTAAAATTCATTTTATTTGTTATAGCCCAGTTTTCCAGCCTATCAAGATCAACCTGTGTCCTGACTCTTTCTACTGTATTTGCTACTTCTCCCAATTTAGTATCATTTGCAAATTTAATAAGCATTCCCTCTATTCCTTCATCCAAATCATTTATAAAGATGTTGAACAAAACAGGTCCCAAGACAAATCCTTGAGGCACTCCACTTGTCACTACTCTCCAAAAGGATATGGAACCATTCACAAGCACTCTTTGGGTACTGTCAACTAGTTACAGATCTGAAAAGGTAAAGCTAGTTCCCTGTGCAAGCACCAGTCATTTCCGACTCTGGGATCTACCTAACTGTAATAGGTTCCAAACAACATTTTACCAGTTTGCCAACAAGACTACCATGTGGTGGAACCTTATTAAAAGCCTTACTGAAATTAAGATTTACTATGTCTACAGCATTCCCCTAATCCAGCAATGTAGTATCTTTCTCAAAAAAAGAGAGACAAGGTTAGTCTGACGTGACTTGTTCTTGAGAAACCCATGCTGGCTCATAGTAATCACAGCTGTCCTTCCTAAACAATCAAGGACAGACTATTTGATGATTTTTTAAAAAACTTTTCCAGGTATAGATGTCAAGCAGACAGGTCAGTAGTTACCCAGATCCTCCCTTTCCCCCTTCTTGAAGATGGGAACAACATTTACTCATATTCAGTCTTCCAGCACCTCACCTGTTCTCCAAGAATTCTCAAAAATAATGGTCAGAGGCTCAGATATTACATCTGCAAGTTCTTTTAGTGCCCTTGGAGGAAGTTCATCTGACCCTGAGGACTTAGTTTCATTTAAAGAAAGTAGGTGTTAATGGACTACCCCTGTGCTGATCCTAGGCAGCAATTCACCTCCCTCATCATATATTCTGTTTGTGCCAAACTGACCACCTTTTCCTCACAAGCAAAACCTGAGGAAAAGTAGGAATTGAGCAGTTCTGCCCCTCTTCATCATCCATTACAATTTCACTTTCCTGCCCCTGCAATGGGCCTACTATGTCTTGCTCTTTTTCTTATTTTGTACATAAGAGCTTTTTTTGTTGGTTCACCATCTCTCACCACCCTAAGCTCATACTGAGCTTTAGCTTTCCTAACTTTCTCTCCACAAGCACTAGTCCCTGGTTATAAGGCCCTCCTTCCATTTCCTAATGAGTCTTTTAAAAAATTTCTCAAGTCCTTAGAAAGCTGTTTATGGAGCCACCTTGGCTTCTTTAGGCTCCTCCCATTTTTCATTCTCATAGAAGTAATTTAAATATTTTGCTTTTAAGAAACTCCCGCCCCTCTTGAACTCCCTTCTCTTTAAGTATTTCTGACCATGGGATTCTTCTCACCATAACTTTACATTTGTCAAAATTTGCTTTCCTGAAGTCTAGCCTATATGTCTGACTATATACAATGTTTCCCTTCCCCAAGACTGTAAATTCCAAAATTACACAGTCACTACTACCCAGGGTGCCCACTACTTTCACCTCATCAACCAGATGTTCCCTGTAGGTGAGAATCAAGTCCAAGATAGCAGATCCCCTTGTTTTCCTCTCCACTTTTTGGAAAATGAAGCTGTCAGCAAAACAAGTCAAGAATTTGACCTTTTGTTTTTAGCAGAGTTGGACTTGCAATGGATATCCAGGTAATTGAAATCTCCACCATGTCTCGTCTCTTTGAGAACTTTTTAATCTGTTCTAGACGTGTCTGATAGCAAGTCCTCTTCCTGGCCTGGTGGACTATAGCAGACCTCCACCATATCACTATTATTACATTATTGTTAAAACTGAACATTACATGGTGATAAAGTCTGGGTTTCAGTCGTACAAGATTATTGTGACAGTTAATAGACTGTCTTAGCATTCCTAAAACAAACAGTTCACAGTACTGTAACACCTAGTATCATTTTGGAGTCCTCACTTGGGTGAGACTGGGAGATGGCTCTATTGTTCCGTGATGATGCATTTCATAATGTATTTTAGTTACCTGGAATACTTAGGGTGAATGAGAACTAGGTAGAGCACAGACAGTCTAACATTTAAGTATCTTTCAGTTTATCAGTAAGTTTTCACGGACTCTTCCTATTCTTGATCATGCACTTGTAACACAACATTGGATATAGTACTAAAAATTGGAAGAACAGTCACAATGGAAGATTTTGTGTTGAAAAATACACCCACAAACTTTTCTGCATTTATGAATTCACTCATCATATTTATACTTTGACATTCTTTTAATGAGGAGGATACATACATTTTCCCTATTGTATCCTCAAAACAAACAGCCTTGGAGACCCTGAGTGGACAGAAAGGCGGCGTACAAATTTTCTAAATAACTTTTAAAAAAGAGAATGTTTTCTCAAAGTTAATTCAAGGAGTGGTATTCTCTATTTAAAACCCATCATTCTATCTGGAACTCCACAGTGATTCTTTATTATACAGATAAAGCAGCTGATTCCACAATGGTTGGTGTAAGTTGAGTATAAGGTGAGTAAGGTGACCCCAGTAGTTGGTACACATGATGTATATATGACACCTTACTCCAGGATCAGAAACCACTGCTTATGCAGGGGCGTAGACTTTTCAATTTCCTGGGAGGGAGGGCTGCGGCCCAGCCAGAGGCATTTGATCCGGTGACATCATAGGGAGGAGCCAGTGACATCACAGGAAGGGGCCTCCATTATCACTACCTATGAATTTATAGAGAAGTTCCCTCTCCATAAATTTAGGGAGCACCCTCCCAACAATGCCCATGGACTGGGCCAATATAGGAAAAGGTGGGAGTTTGCCAGTGGTTATAGTGGTATCTCAGATGTCTCTTGCTGTGTCCTGTTTTTGAAATTCACTCTTAGAATAGTCACTTTTAAGATCTGCAAATATACATATCATGTGCATAGGACAAAACAATGGTCACAAATTTGACAGTAAAAGGCAATACAGAAAAGCTTTAGGGGAACATTTTATAAGTTTCCCTGGACATTCACTTGCAGGTGTCTTGTTTCTGCCTCATTAATAAAGTACGATTGTACTGAAATTGACAAAACTATGGCATCACAGATACCTTTGTTTGATAAATTCATGGGTCTCTGACCCAGGGCAGAATATAAAACAGTTTCTGGGTGCTCAATTTCTGAGTAATGTACAAAGTTCAGAGTTGGTGGCAATGTTCTTCTCACTTCAAACTCATATCCTACAAAGTGAGTACAAGTACATTTTGAGGCAATTCAGAACAGTGCCCATGGCCCCATACCACCTAGGATTTTATATACCTTGGCCTCTTAGAACACTGCTTAGAAATTCCACCTTAAAAACACAGATATTCAGAACAAATCATTAATGAAAATCACATGATTCAATTTATGGAAAATGACTGCATTCCTGTGCATGGTATATTTCCGCTATTCAGGTTCAACTTTCTTTCTCAGCCAAGTTCTTTCTCAAACGCCCATTTTGGTATCTTAATTTGTGGCTACCAAATGGGCGTTTGAGAAAGAACTTGGCTGGAGGTTTCAGTTGACTTACGAGGAAGCTGCAGGAGCAGCGGAACGCAATCAAAGCCGGGGTTTGCGTGAAGGCTAGAATTTGTCCTTCAGAAGTCAACAAGCAACGGAGGGACTCCTGTGGAACTTTATTATTGAGTCTTAGTACTCAGTTTGGAAAACTCAGTGACTGTGTGGGGTCCTCCTTGGAATATTGTTTTGAGACTGTTGTTTGTTTTCTATCTATACTGTATGAATGTATGCCCACTCTTCTAGGCTGTTCATTTCATGATAATAGAACTTTGTATACACCAGTCAAGAGTGTTTGTTTGTGCACAATATTTTGTATTTTTGTATTTTATATGTTGTGCTGCCACTGTTCTTTTGCCTCTGGATGGGAGCCGCATTTCTTTAGATATTACTTTTAGAAATTACACTACAATCAAATATTCTCCCAATCCCCTGTTACCCCTTCTGCTCCCACAAGCATCCTCTCCTGCCATATCCCACTTCTCCACCCCAGCAGTTGACATGCGCTGCATGATTTGTAGCAAACCTTAAAGATTGCTTCATCTAAGTACAACACAGCTGTTAAGGTGCAGCTATTCAGAAACCCATGTAAACTGACACTGAATGTGTTTCTTCTAATAGATGCTCTTTGAATGAACTCATTAGCTATAACATTAAGATCATTTTCCTGAGAAATATGTTTATGTCCATGAAGAAGAGCCAAGTGATTGAGCCTATCCTGTCTCATGCTTGACCGTAGCTGCCTAGGTAGCGTTGCCAAGTCCAGTTCAGGAAATATCTCGGGACTTTGGGAATGGAGCCAGGAGAATTTGGAGTGGAGCCAGAAGACATTGTGATGAAGCCAGAAGCAAGGTTGTGATAAGCTCAATTGAGCTCCAAAAGGAGTTTTGGCCATCACATTTAAAGTGACTGCACACCTTTTCAGTGCCTTCCCTCCATTGGAAATGATGAAGGATAGGGGCACCTTCTTTTTGGGCTCATACAACTGGACTCCACACTCCAAACTTTTTGAAACCTTGGGGGTTGTTTTAAGGTGAGGCACTGGATGCTATCCTGAAAATTCGGTGCCTCTACCTCAAAAAACATCCCCTCCAGAGCTCCAGATACATACTTTATGGGAATCGATCTCCATAGGGAATAATGCAGTGTCCAGCAGACATTTCCCTCCCCCCCCCGCTATTTTCTGATGACCCTGAAGCAGGGGGAGGGCCTCCAAACTGGGGGATCCCCTGTCCCCAACTGGGGATTGGGCAAACTGGAAACTGCAGTGTACTGATTAGCAAACACTAGAAATAAACCACTGCGTTTTTATGTTGCAAATATATGCTTAAGCAATTTCTTTAATAATGATGCAGTTATATTATTATCATCACAAACCAGAATTCATTAAATGTCCATAGAAAAATCAAAAAGTTTTTTCACACCACTCTTGTAAGGTAGTACTTTCAAAATCAGAATGTTATTTCACATCACTCTTGTAAGGTAGTACTTTACAGTCCACTGTCTCAGTTCTCCTTTGCTTCAAAGACGTAGACAGTACCACACTTGTATATGATTCCTTCTTTGGGTAGCAGAACGAAGTCTGACAGATGCAGTGGCTACACAAGTCCTAGGTTCAGTTCTGTGTTTCGTTCGCCTTCCACTGGCCGCTTTCTTTTAGCATTGGAACCCGTGCTAAAGGCAATTGCTCACACATTACAATACAATGTTACTATGCAGCTTGCACGAATGGGGGGGGGGGCAAGCAGTTTGCATCATTCTCCTCTCTTCCTATGTGATCTGAACAACAACCCTGAGAGGCAGGTTAGGCTGGAAATCTATGCCTGGTCCAAAATCACCCAGTCAGCTGCCTTTCCTTTGTTGTCTTCCCACCCACCCAAGTGAAGGCATTCTCTCCCCTCCCCACCTCAAGGGGAGCTGATCTCTGCCATCTATTTGGGTAGCAGTTGTAATTCTGAGTGATCTCCAGCCCTCACCTTGAGATTGGCAACATTGTTACCCCAGGAGGAAAGGCCTTTCCCTCAGAGGCCTATGATGATCCCTTGGGAATTTCCCAGCAACCTGGAAAGTTACCACTAAAGGCCTCTAGGTGAGTGCTGCCGCCTGTTGCCAATCTCCAGGCGAGACCTGGAAATCTCTTAGAATTGTAATGTAATGTAATGTAATGTAAAATTTTATTTATATCCCGCCCTCCCCCGCCGAAGCAGGCTCAGGGCGGCTAACAGCATTTCAAGTAAACAATACAGTAATAAAAACATTAAATTCACATTAAAATTCACATTAAAATCAGTCAATAATCAATAATTAATTAAAACATTCCTAAATCAACACTGGCGGTAAACGTTATTAATCTGGCGGTAAACATTAATTCAGTTATTGGTGAACGCCTGTTTGAAGAAGGCGGTCTTGCAGGCCCTGCGGAACTGGTCTAAGTTCCGCAGGGCCCGCACCTCCTCTGGGAGTTGGTTCCAGAGTTGTGGGGCCACAACGGAAAAGGCCCGAGTGCGGGTGCTTTGAAGTTTAACTTCTTTTGGCCCAGGGATATTCAGTCTGCTTTTCCCCACTGACCTCAGTGCTCTCTGGGGCTCATATGGGGAGAGACGGTCCCTCAGGTAGGTCGGTCCTTGGCCATATAGGGCTTTAAAGGTTATGACCAGCACTTTGTACTGGATCCGGTATACGATTGGCAGCCAGTGCAGTCCGCGCAGCCCCGGCCGTATATGCTCCCATCTTGGGAGACCAAGTAACAGCCTGGCCGCCGCGTTCTGCACTAGCTGCAGCTCCCGGGTCCGGTACAGAGGCAGCCCCATGTAGAGAGCGTTACAGTAGTCCAGTCTTGAGGTGACCGTCACGTGGATCACCATTGCTAGGTCCTGACACTCTAGGAAAGGGGCCAGCTCCCTCGCCCGCCTCAGGTGGAAGAATGCTGATTTGGCAGTGGCTGTTATCTGGGCCTCCATTGATAATGAAGGCTCCAGTAAGACGCCCAGGCTCTTTACCCGCTGCGCCATCTTCAGCGGCGCCTCGTCAAAGGCCGGGAGAGATATTTCCTTCCCCAGAGTGCCACGACCCACATGGAGAACCTCTGTCTTCGCTGGATTTAACTTCAGCCCACTCAGTCTAAGCCATGTTGCAACAGCCCGCAAAGCCCGGTCCAGGTTCCCCGGGGCGGAGGCAGGCCGGCCGTCCATTAGTAGATAGAGCTGGGTGTCATCTGCGTATTGATGGCAACCCAGCCCAAATCTCCGGGCAATCTGGGCGAGGGGGCGCATATAGATGTTGAATAACATCGGGGAGAGAATTGCTCCCTGGGGCACCCCACAGTCTAGTGTGCGCCTCTGGGATCGCTCACCCCCAATTGCCACCCTCTGTCCCTGACCCATGAGGAAGGAGGAAAGCCATTGTAAGGCTAGCCCCTCAACCCCTATGTCGGCGAGGCGGTGGATCAGCAACCGATGGTCAACTGTATCAAATGCAGCCGACAGATCTAATAACATCAGTATTGCCGCACCGCCTCGATCCAGTTGCCGCTGGAGGTCATCCACCAAGGCGACCAGGACCGTCTCCGTCCCGTGGCCTGGTCGGAAGCCAGACTGGCACGGGTCTAAGACAGAAGCGTCATCTAGAAATCTCTGTAGCTGTAATGCCACTGCCCTCTCGATAGTTTTACCTAAAAATGGTAAATTGGACACCGGTCGGTAGTTTGCCAATTCGGCCGGGTCTGCTGTAGGTTTTTTCAAGAGGGGGCGGACCAAGGCCTCTTTCAGAGGCGTTGGAAAATGCCCCTCTAGGAGGGATCTATTTATGATGTCCCGTAGAGGACATCTAAGCTCCCTCTGGCAGGATTTAATCAGCCAAGAGGGGCAAGGGTCCAAATCACATGTTGTTGGGCGAGCAGCAGAGAGAATTCCATCAACTTCCTCCAGGCTGAGTGGGTCGAAGTGGTCCAGTACTAAATCTGAATTACAACTGCTATCCAAAGAGATGGCACAGATCAGCTCCCCTTGACATTGGGTGGGGTGGGGGACATCAAGTTAGGGCTTCAAAGTGGGATCTGCCAGACCCAGGTTCGTACTCCTAGTACAGATAATAAAGCAGACAGTCAACAAATGTGAGAACTGAGTTGGAGCCCAGTAGCACCTTTAACACCAACAAAGTGGGGGAGGTGTTTGTGAGTTTCCTGCCTTGTGCAGGGGGTTGGACTAGATAACCCTAGAGGTCCCTTCCAACTCTGTGATTCATAGTGCCTTCTTACCTTTTGATTTTGTTTCAGGCACTAGAGTTTCTGGGGTTACACACAGACACAGATATTTCTCTGACATGAGGCATGGATTTTTTTTGCTAGTGGGTTGTATGGGGTATAAATTCATACTTTCATACTTCCATACTTTCTTTGCCAACAGACACCAAACATATTTAAGTATTGATGTGTTCTGCATATCAAAACCTTAGTAATTAATCTAGAAAGTCCCAAGATACAGCAAACTTTTTTGCAGAAAACTTACCTTTGCTATGTCAATTGTCCTCCTTCAGCCCTCTAGACAGGCCAGATGAAAGGATAAAAAGCACCTTTTTCGTAGATTTGTGTGGACTCCACCCCTGTTGCCTCATCAAAGTTCTCTTTCCCCACCCACTTGACTGCTCAGGTCAAAACAGCTTTTCCCAGAGACAAAGATTCACACATGCTTATGTGTGTGGGAAGGGAGATGTTTACTGTAGCTGAATTAGCATTTGTGAAGAAGGTGCGAAAGTCTCTGACAACTGACTTCCTTCTTGGAAGCCAGAGGAAAAAACCACACAGGGGGAACAGCTGCTTTACCGCGTCACATGCCTTTGAGGGAGATAATTTCAAAGGAGTATTCCCAGTGGGGGCTTAGCCCCCAGGGAAAAAATTCGGGGTTGGGGCTGGAGCCCCAGAGCCCCCGCGTACTTTACACCTATGTGCATATGCATCGTTCTGGCTTATTTTTCTAGCTTTATCACTTTGTGGCTTTAAAAAGGGGGGGGGGGGCTGATTGCAAAAGAAAAGCAGGTTTTAAAGACTGCTTGTTTCTGACAATCTGGGAGATTTGGTGTCAATCTTCCCTTGAGTGCTCTGCAGAGCTAATGTGATTGGTTGCTCTACCACATTCTCTGATTGGCTAGCATAAGTTGAGGGAAACTATAACATCAACTGTTCTGGAGGGAAAAGAGTCAGTTGCTCTTTGGCAGTCCTGAATCAGCTGTCTTTTGTATATAGCAAGAGTCAGTGTTTCTGACAGGGTTAGTCAGAAAGATCCTTCTGAAGAGAGAAGAGACTTTGCCCTAACAGCATTTAAGCTACTCTGAAGAAAGACTGTTGTTTTAGTCCAGGAAGCTAAGAAAACTGCTTTACTCAGACAATAATACTGATTGATTTGGCAAGAGCTGATTGGGCAGTTAGGTGGAAACTCCCAATCAAGCCAAATAGGAAGAGTTACTATTGCTTTTTAATGGAAAAGTGCAATAGGGGTTGCTCTGAGGAGAATCTGGGTTTGTAGTAGAGAAAGAATAAGCTTTGGATAGTTCTACTAACCACTGGAGTTAGTAGAAAGCTGCAATATCTGAAGGAAGAAACCAGATTTCTAAAGGTTGAAATATAGGAACTATTAAAAAAAACCCTATTATCCAATAAAACATTATTAAAAACTTTATTATTGCTGAACTATGCTAAGAAAAGTACTTATGCTAAAGAACTAGACAACCTTGAAATAAAACTTGAAATACACACTCTTATATGATCTAAGATCTCTATTTTGTATATAATAAAGTTTTACCTCAGCTTTCCTAATCCTATCTACCTACCTATTGATAATTGATCACCTGCCCATTCAATAAAATATTCTTTCTGTTTTGAAAGTTACTTTGCCTCAAGTGTCATTTCAATAAATATGACAAGACAGCTCCTATATTTTCCCTCAAGTTCCTGTGCTGAGTAAAAGTTTAAACCAATATCTAAACAAAGGGTTTATTTCAATGTCAAAGCTATAAATGCTATTGTAGGGCGACTCAGTCACAGAGGGGAACTGAAGTTTTGGCAGGTAAATCTGCCCAAGAGTTTGGGAGATAGAGGGGTCTGTCTTAGGGGGATTATACAAATTCATAGAGGACAGGTGCCTGCTAGCCATGGTGAGTAAAGCAAACCTCCATATACCAAGGGTTCATCCCTATTGCCTAGTACCTGTACTGTAAATATGTAAAAATGAATTCTATCAAACACTGCAGAAGGAAAAAAAAGAGTTCTTTACAACATGCATAACATGAAACTGAAACACAGCATATTATATTTTCAGTGTCTTGTAGTATCACAGCATTCAGATGCTCATAACAGTTTTCAAAATCATGCCGCCCGCACCACAGGATCTTGCTCCTCTTTAATTTTCCCTAATTTGTGTAGTGAATAACCAAATACTCATAATGCAATTAGAAGATAATCAGGCTTGTAATTATGTTAATTGCTGGAGACTTACATCAATCCTCCAGCAAAGTGATAGGATTTCTCGGGAACTATTAACAAGGCAAGGCAGAAAAAAGAAAGGGAGGGAGAACTCAAGCAAGAGAGAAATGGGGGACTGAGTGAATTGATGAATAGCTTAGGCTTGTATCATTGAACAACAATGATAATGCCGTGATGCAACACGGGGAAAAGCATCCCAAGGGGAGAATGTTTTAAAAAGAGATACCAGCATGTTAACTTCTTTTTTCCTGCTAGTATTTGTAGTTGTGCTAAACTGTTAAATGTTTTGGAAGATTCACAGTTCAGAGAAATCTTTTCCTGGAGAAACTGGTTTCCTGAAAAGTTTGGGTTTTTTCCATGCCTATCACCTGACTGAAAATGCAGTAGGGTTGTTTTCACTCCCAATCATTTAAACTAATATTGTCGCATGGTAATGTTCAGTTATGCATGTAAGGTGCCCGAGCATTCATTGTTTCAGTTTTGCCTTGCATTGTCTGTGGATTTTGAAACAAGGTTGTTTACAAGATTATCAGTTTGATAGAAGTGCTTTTAAGAAATTAAACTATGATTATATTAGGGTTTGTAGAGTCTTTCGGGATCAAGTGCCGTGTTCTACTGGAGAAAGTTTTCCTTCCAGACGTTTCGTTCTCAGCTGCGGAGAACATCCTCAGTGGCGTTGCAGCCGGAGCAGGCGCTCAGACCTTCTTGCCGCAGCAGCCAAGAAGGTCTGAGCGCCTGCTCCGGCTGCAACGCCACTGAGGATGTTCTCCGCAGCTGAGAACGAAATGTCTGGAAGGAAAACTTTCTCCAGTAGAACACGGCACTTGATCCCGTAAGACTCTAGAAACCCTAATGATGTTACCAGCCGTGAAAACCTGAAATCTTTGATATGATTATATTTTCAGTTGTACTCAGTGACTACCAAATATTTCTTAACAATGTCTTCAAGTTACAAAGCAATCCTAAATCTTCTTAAGGTGCCACTCTTCAAATGAGTAAGATCAGCAACTGCCCATTCACACACATTTCCTGTGGAGATTTCCACCATGTGGAACTGTCTGCCTTAGGTCAGGAATGCCCAGCTCTTCTGTCATTTTGCAGAATATGCAAAATGGCAACGCTCCAGAGGACAATTTTTATGAAGGGATTAGAACTGTAGCAGAATGGAACAGCTCAAGGGGTTGGCTATATAATGGAATGGGATTATAGTCTATTGCAATGTTTATTGTTATGTTTCATCTTTCTTTACTGCATTTTCTTTGACCTTGCAACCCATTTTCTGTATTACGGCAGTTTAATGTCTCAGATCATTTTTTTTGTTGCTGCTTTTATTTTTGCTGTTATTGTTTGACTTCTGCATTGTTTACTGAAAGTCTTTGCTGTCAGATAAACTTGGGTTTTTTAATTTGTAATCCGCTTTGAGTTCAGCAAGAAAAGTGAGCTATTAATGAAGTAAATAAAATTAATATGATGTGGTGTACTGTGTCTGACTTTAAGGTGGGGGCCTTTTTTCTTGTTTAGGCCCTAAAGTGATTCACATCAATTATTAGCTTAACTGAAAGGATTTTAAAGTTTCCCTTCTATAAAAGGAAAAGTTAATGTTGACCACAGCTGATCTGTTTTCTTGTATATACTATGAATTTGTCAATAACAATTTCAGAAATAAATTATTTAGTTTTATTATGCAAATAAGACCTTCCAGGGGACATAAGAATTTGATATTATTTGACACCTCAATCAGTTGCCATCAGATATCCTGAACAGATATGAAAATTTATTACTTACTTTACAGAATGCCATGTCAATGCTTTCTTATTTCTTTTATTTTTTTAAATAATACTAGGAAGCATGATCCAGCCTGATATGAAATGGGATTTACATATATTTTGCAGTTTTTTTGGCTCCCTAACTACTTGTCCAAAGTCAAATAGAAGTAGAGTTGCCAAGTCCCTCCATTGCTGCGGTGTTCTTCTGTGCAATGATGTCACCCAGAAGTGATGTCATCATGTTGAGGACGTCACGTGGGAACACTCTAAGACTCGTGCTAAAAACACTGGAAATGAGCGTCCCTGTGTGAGCATCACACCAGAAATGAGTGTCCCCATGCAATGTCCCTGGCATGATGACATCACCACACCGGGGACATTGTGTGCGATGGGGCTCTTTGGGGGCGGGGATCTCCCTGGAGGCCTATTCCCTGTCAGCCAGTTGAGGCTCTCGGCAGGAACTTGACAGTCCTAAATAGATGGCTGTATAAAAAAACTTCCTGATCCCCTAATCAGACTTCTGGATGTTTTGTTGGTGGTCAAAAGCCAGCAAACATGGCCTTAAATTTCTTTCAGTTCTTTGCCTGTTATTGGATCATGCTGTAGAGCCACCTCACTTCCACCTGCTTTGAATTTCACTGTGCGTGCATCCTACTGATTCAGGAAACAACTAGATGTTAGGACATCTCAAGGTCTTAAGGCAGCCAGCTCCATTCCAGGATTAGGGGATCCCTGCTCCCTGCTGCTGATCAGCTGGATGGCAGGTGGGCTTAGTGGCAGCAGGGAGAGGTCTAGGCCAGCAATGCTGTGATCTCACCAGTGATGCAGTGACATTACTTCCAGCACTCACTGGAAGTGATATCAATGTTTTGCAATTGACACCAGAGGCTCTGGCATTTGTTCAGTGCCTAAAAAATGGGTGGTTCTGAAATGCTTCATCATGGTGGGCCTGAACAAGATTGGGTCCTTGCCACATTTTTAATTGCCTATTTTAGGCTATAAAATAGCAGCAGTGTCCCTGGGTCGAACCTGCAGATGCTGTCAGGTCTAGTTGTGCCTTCAACCTTACGGTCAACCTTCAGATAGGCTTGCCAATCCCCAGGTCCCAGTGGGGTTCTTCTGCTTTCCCAGGCTCCTTCCCACCCCCAGTCAGTTGGCCGGTGGGGGGAAGCCCCGCCCCCAGAGGACCATGTGCCTTTGGAGGCTTCAGTCTCTGATTGAAAGGCTTCCTCTTGGGATGGTGTGTCTGTGTTACTTTGAAGAAGTTGGCAGCAACTCATGAGTAGAGAGGCCAATCCCTCGCTTCAGTCGCCAGAAACGGGGCGGGGGGGAGGGAAACGTCTGCTGAGCACTTCATTATTCCCTATGTGGAGATCGATTCTCATAGGGTATAATGGGGAAATGATCTGGAGGTTTCAGGACCTCTGGGGGAGCTGTGTTTTGAGGTCGAGGCACCACATTTTCAGTATAGTATCTAGTGCCTCTTCCCAAAGTACCCCCCAAGTTTCAAAACGATTGGACCAGTGGGTCCAATTCTATGAGCCCCAAAAGAAGGTGCCCCTATCCTTCACTAATTCCTATGGAAGGAAGACATTTAAAAAGGTGTGCTGTCCCTTTAAATGTGATGGCCAGAACTCCCTTGGAGTTCAATTATGCTTGTCACACCCTTGTTCCTGGCTCCGCCACCAATGTCTCCTGGCTCCAGCTCCAAAGTCTCCTGGCTCCACCCCCAAAGTCCCCATATATTTCTTGAATTGGACTTGGCAACCCTACCTTCAGACAACCACTCAGTAGATTTTAACATAAATACAGAGAAAGCTGGAAAGCACAGGAAACACATCAAGAGTAATAATGCATTACCATAAAGAAGGCTCACTGCCAAGTTTCAGTAGAATTTTAATCAGATTATCGCAGTATTTTTTGACAACATTTCATATTAAATATCTGTTTTCCATTAGGGGCAACCTTCATTCACTACCAGCTTCTTCATCTTGATGTGAGTTGATTTTCTCCCAGGATCAAATATTCACACCTGATAGTTAATGTCTGGATCATAAAAATAGTAGGACATAACCATCTGCATATATATCTACTGAACTATTCTTGGCTGTGTTTTGAAGTTCAGTTAGCTACACCTTGCACACAACAACTGATTTTCATGCGGTCCAGGTGTTTTTATGAGGTCCAGATGAGAGCCAGTTGGTGTAGTCGTGGTTAAGTGTGCGGACTCTTAACTGGGAGAACCAGGTTTGATTCCCCACTTCTCCACATGCAACTGCTGAAGTGACCTTGTGTCAGTCATATAAGTCTGTCAAAAGCTGTTCTGGAAACAGCAGTTTCTGTCAGAACTCTCAGCCCCATATGCCTCATAGGGTATCTTTTGGGGGGAGAGGGAGGGGAAGGAAATTGTAAACTGTTCTGAGACTCTGAAAGAAGGCCAGGAGATCAATCCAATGTTGTCTTCTTTTATGTACAGGGCCTTCCTTATTATAAGATTAAAATTACTCTTAAAGCATCTTAAGTCATTTCTATATATACAATATATTCAAATGATGTCATTTTGTTCCTGATCAGAGTACCCATTTCATATATATTTGAGAATTTGTACTCTGTATCTCACATATGTTGAAATAATTCCCAAATCCTCTCAGCTTACCTTTTCCTCAATTAATGGAACATAAGAGTGCATCTTCCTGCTTTTTCTGGATTTATTTTTCACTCCTGCCCATACTAAGTGAAGTATAGGTGTGGTTTGTTGTTGGAACAGCTATGAGTTTTCTTTTGTAACGTCTCTTATTTATATAAAATACCCAAATTGTAATCATTTTAAATCTCATTTAGGGCTATTATCCTGACTACTTCTTTTCTCATCCTTGGAGTACTTCTAGATCATATGAAGAGTACAGAATTTATTCATGAATGCTGCAGTTCACAAAATAATTACAGCACTGTTGGATATTCCAACAAGATGGGACATAGACATAATACATAGAGCAATTTTGGTCCATATTGTATAAAAAGTATACAAACTACATAATTGTGAAAGTGTTACACGCCTTCCCTAGCATAAGTTCACACATCCTAAATGTAGTGCCGCAATTATGTATGCATCCTGCAATCTTAGTCAGCACACATAAATGTTATTACTAAATACATATAAGTATTATGAGATGCAGTCTGCTGAAAATCTTCCTTTAATTATATTGAAGCATTAAGCAGAAATCTAATAAGGATAATATAATAATCCATTATTATGAAATATCAGAAATTAGATCAAAGATTCTAATGTTCCAGTTTTCTTTCATGACCAAGCAAACTCTATATTACTTATTTGGTCATTCCAAAGACAGATATGTTGAGCAAAAACTTTATTAATGTATAATTCTAAAAGAACAAAGACATCTCTTTATTAGAATAAATTATAATACCTGTGAATAAACAATACATGTACAGTTGGAATTGGAGACTTATGATGTAAAAGTACACGTTTGAATAATACTTGAGAAACATTTCATATGCTGACCTCCCAAGTCAAGATCTTTCTATATTTCATTGCTTACATTCCTTTATTCATGTTTTCCTCCTGATTGAAGTATGGGATAGGAGGTCAGCCTGGTATTAAAATGGCTTTACTACTATTAAATATTTAACATATGTGCAGTGTTCAGTAACTAATTTCAGAATGAATAAAAGCTGTGCAAGACTGATCAGGTATTTAGCACTAAACAGCTAAAATGACCTAATATCACTAATTCAGTCCTATGCAGAGTTACCACGGTCTACGTTCACTGAATTCAGTCCTCTTACACTGGAGCAACTTTCCATATGATTGTGCTGTAAGATGGTTATTTCCCTTGCAACTGTACCTCTGCCTACGGAGACACTTTTTATCCCTTAACATGCCCATATGCAAGTTTTTTGTTCTGCATTAGATTAATGTAGTTATAATAATGCAATACAATAAATCTGGTGTTCCAACTGCGCTTCTCATATTTACTGATTCAAAACAGACAGTGCCATTTTCTACTGTGCAAGAACAAGGCACTTATTAAAAGGTCACAGGAAAACTGAAGAGAAATGTCAGGCCCACGGACTGACCTATTCAGAATACAAGCAGCCCTTCTTTGAAAAGACAACATCTACATTATGAACAGTGTAGATCTTACTATATTCATTGTATTTCATTAATGCTGTTAGTGTGAATAACACATTGAGAGAATCTTACCCTGCAAGAAATGGAGACGGCTTGATGGTTTATTGCATTCTGTAGCATTAAAATATAAAGGATTATTCAGCCACTGTTTCTTTACGTTTATGTGCAAGAGTAAATAAACAATTTTAGTACATTAAAAGTCTCCTGTACCTTAGCAGAAGCAAACCTTTTTATGTGGAAATGTGAAAGGGTGACATAAGAAAAGCTTCTGCATCACATAATGATTTTTCACACTTTTCAAGCTTATCAGTTTGCCTTTATTTTTTTAAAAAATGTTGCAATTGCATGTTCCAAGTCACTCAGCTTACACCTCATCTTTCATACTTTCTTCTTCTTTCATACCTAGTATGATACTTTAAACACATGCCAGCAACTTTTTCACATGTTCCTTAAGCTAGTGATTCTCTTAAGTTGGGTGTATGGTTTGTTGTTGTATATGATCAAATGGGATAGATAGATAGATAGATAGATAGATAGATAGATAGATAGATAGATAGATAGATAGATAGATAGATAGATAGATAGATAGATAGACAGACAGACAGACAGACAGACAGACAGGAGACAGGCAGGCAGGCAGGCAGGGAGGGAAGGATGATTGATAAGTTTTCCTCTCTTTGCTGATATCTTTATATTAGGAGTAGCACATGGTTTATACTGGAAGTGGCTGTTCTGCATCACCATCATTTTGCAAAATCTCCTTCCTCACTTTCATGTGTGGGATATGATGAAAAATTTTGCAGTCTATTGGACCAAATCATGTAGTGTAAGTGTTCTCTCCCATTCATTCTGTTCCACCCTACAATTTCCCCCACTATTGATGACAAGGATACAACCAGATGATCTATGGAAAGCATATGCAATAGCTTATGTCTTTATACAATTAAACTAAACAAAAGTGTGATTGTTTTTGACAAGAGATTACAATTAACCATTTTAATGAAGAAAATTCTTAGCTCAGCAAAGTTCTTAAGGTTATTAAAATAAGGCAAAATAAACTAACTCATGCTCCATTTTAGTCTGTAATATTGTATATTATCAGGTGTATAAATTAATTTAACAGATGCAGAAAGACCTTCAGGGTGTTGGGCTGGATTGTCTTGTAGCTGGAAAGAAGTACCGAAAACTGAACACTCATCAGAGTCATATTAAACTCAGAAATGTGTCTGCTGTGGTTTTAAAAGTGGGTATTACAGCTTTGGTCCAGGAACAACATTATAAGATTACATAACGAGACAGTATTAAAGAGCCAAAGAACACAGAAACATCTCTTCAAAACACTCAAAATGTACTACAGAGTACTTGTATAAAGTAACTTGAATTGCATGCAGGAGCTGCCAATATCCACAAGTACTAACAATGTATGTACTTTAGTTTGCAAAACTTTTCAATTAGGGACTTTCCAGAACATTATTTTAACAGCAAATGCACAGTGGTTTCTCAGTTGTTAACACAATCTAGATGGTTCCCCTTAAGAAATAATTAAGGCATTAGGAAATCTCATTTACCTATACTCAAAATGCAAATTTTGCTTGGGAAATTAAATTCCTGCTATCATGGTGCTTTCATTTTACTAGTAAATAATGCATAAAATGTACTTATGTAAGGATCATAGGCTTTTATTGGACAATGTCGCTGACATCACAGGAGTTGGATGAGTGACACAAATTCTCTTCCATGCTGTACAATGTTTTATATTTTTAATGTTATTTAAAAATTATTTTAAACAGCTTTAGGTTCCCAGTGTTGCACACAGGGCCAATTCAAACATGGATTGAACTGTGAATTGAATGAGAGGCAAGTATGTTATGATATACTGGATTCTGTATAGATGCCCAAAAAAGCACATTCTCAACCTACTAATTTGGTATTCAGTGGGATTTGCATTTATAGCTTTATAAAGATGTAATTGCTACAGTTCCTTCCTGAAGTAACTTCCTTAGATCATCTTTACACAAATACATCTTCCTTCTGGTGAAACTAGACTCAAGCACACACACAACATTTAAGATCTCATGAAGTTTCTTTACAGTTGGGAAAGCATAATACAGGAGGCATTTACAATCTCTGCTTCTATTAGGCGTTGCAAATGTAGAGATCCTCAATGTAAGATTGAAGTTATAGTTTGTACTGGGGTAGAGCAAAACTCTGATATCATTTCTTCAAAAAATTTACAACTGGAGAAAATTAATACACATTGGGTGGGGAAAACGCCCATACTTATTGCACTAATCTCATCCCTCAGATAAAATACAATATTCAACTACCATAGTAACACTCAAAACTCAATGAGCCAACTTTATTTTCCTGTTAACCCCTATGATGGGTTATTAAAATCTCATTACAAATTCTTGTCATTCGGAAAGTATTTTATGTCCTCCAATCACATTGTGCAGTTCTAGAATCATGTAATGTGATTCAGCACAAGAATATTCAACAGGGGATAACAAGATCCAGTAGACTAGAAAGTCAAATCATTTCAGTGTCCTGTCTTCAAATAATTTGTCATTTCTTGACTAACCCTGCTTTAGGCTTGTAAAATATATGAATAACCAGCCAATAGAAACATGTCATCAGAGGCAAAAAAAGCTTTCAACATAATTAAAGCTGGAGTCACTGAGAGAATATGTGGATAGTAATTATAGAAATATGTATCAAGGAGACCCTGGTGGATGGCAATATTCTGTGCATAGCTTGGCTCAATGACTTTCCAGTTGTTGTAAAATAATTTTAACTACAAAAATATCTACTGACAATAATGGCATAAGGACAACTCTTTCTTTTTTAAAAATAGCCTTCATCAGTATTTACATCTTTGTTGATTTAACTCATATCTATTCCATATCCAGTTATAAGCTACTGACATGCTCTCATCAGGTTTTATAGATGTATGGGACTGGGTTGAAACCATTGCGGGGGTGTGTGTGTGTCATATTTTTGGTACATGTAAAGCAAAAAAAAAAAAGGGGGGGGTGTCTTTTTTTTTATAGAACTTCACTAACTTCACTAACTTTACTGCAGTCTGCCAGCATTCTAGCCTAATACTATGTATTACTACTTAGCACATTATATACAGCAGCTCCTAAGGTTCAACACTTTGGTGTGATCAAAAGTCAGAACTCAGCTTGAGATCATGTTGATAAACAGGCTTGATTGTCAGTGGCTGGGTCATCAGAGACAAAGACTATGTTTTGTTCTTACTGAATTCTGGCCCTTTACTTTCCCCTAAGTATATGAGTGTTACTCAGTTCTGTGCAGAAAAAGCAAAGCAGTGCTTTGAAATTGGCTCACCTGATGTTCCTTTCAGGGATCCTGAATGGGGTAGCATCATGTTACTTTGGATTTTCCATGTAGAAGCACTACCCTTTCCTAGGGAAGTTTACAGGACTACATGAAGGGGGCTTCCTCAAAGCAAGGCTGAAATTTTCAGAATTTTAACTTGGTTCTTCCAGGGAACAGAGTAAAATTCCAAAGTGAGAAACTAGAACTAGGCTTACTATTCCCCAAGTCCAGGCAGGTGATCCTCTGCTTTTGTGTGCTCCTTCTTGCTGAGAGCCAGCTGACCAGTTGGAGAAACCCTGCCTCCAAACAGCAACATTCCTGTGCAGCATCCCCAATGCAGTGGCATCACATAGAAGTGATTTCATTGTGTTGGCAACAACAGATGTGATGCTCTGATTTTGTGCTGATTTTACCAGAGTTTTGCCCAAAAAGCAGAGCATTGTCCCAACATCACTGATGTGGTGACATCACTTCCAGGTGACATCAACGCATCTACAAATGGCTTTTCTAGTTCATTTTATGCTCTCAGCACAAATCTTCAAACACTATTTGATCCTTCTTTGTTTCCTGCTTTTGTGTTCCACTCACCTATGATTAACAGCACAGCACATCTTGTTTAGGTGTGCGATCAGTTTCTTATTGGACACTTGCACAAAAGCTTTCAATTTCTTACTCTTTGACATCTATGGTTGAGGCATAAACTTGAATGATGGCTATGCTGATAGGCTTTCCATAAAGTCTAATTGATATTATCTGGACAGACTTAAAAAAAAATTATTTCCGTTATTATATTATTCAATTTTACAACTTTTACAAAAAAGCATACAAAAGATGACAAGTTTTGCAAAAAAGCATATCAAATTTTTTAAATTTCAACTGAATACAATTAATTATATTATACCACATGGACTGAATATCATTGACAGTCTCATTTCTTTGAAGTGCTGTAAGTTTTATAATTAAATAGACCTCCTTTATTTTACCAATCCACTTGCTAATTTTGGGGGTCTCTTTTGATTTCCAATACCATGCAAAGATTAAATGTGCAACATCAAGTTTAAGACGATTGACTGGTCTTCCTTTGGAAGTCCAGGGACATAATTTAATAGCATGCATTCTGGGATATTCTCTACTACTCTTTCTAAAACAGCACTAATCAAAACTGCTACACTAAAAAAACCTGCTACATTCTTCCAATAGCTAGCCATGCTTAAACAAAACTGCCAGATATGGACAAAAGTGCAGGTTCTTTGTTATGAAACCAACCCAAACATGAATTATACACTTTAGCAGTTAATTTCAGAGTTAGATAAAACTGGTATACCGCCTTACATAAATTATCTATAAAATTAAAACAGACTGTGAACTTTAATCCTCTTGTTAATACAAATTCCTGTATTTTTTTTGGATATTTCATGTCCTAGGGCTAAATTCTACCTATGTTTAAACTTTGGTGTCTCTGTTGCATCTTGACTGATTACTTGTCTGCAAAGCTCAGAAAATAAATGTTTTGGATGTTGAACCATTTTATCATTTTCTTAATAAGTTGTCTGTCTTAGACTAATATCGTTATGAATTAGATCTGTTAAGTAGCAGTTGTAGCTTAGGATCTGACCATTACTTTTACTGTGAACAGTTTCATAGGTAATGAATTACTCAATATTATTAGAATTTTATAGTTGTCTAATTTACTTGTTTTTCTTATCTGGTCAGACTTTGCATCATAGCCTCTGGTTGCTTGTACTATATCTAACCTCACTATTTGGGGAGGGACGGTGGCTCAGTGGTAGAGCATCTGCTTGGGAAGCAGAAGGTCCCAGGTTCAATCCCTGGCATCTCCAAAAAAGGGTCCAGGCAAATAGGTGTGAAAAACCTCAGCTTGAGACCCCGGAGAGCCGCTGCCAGTCTGAGAAGACAATACTGACTTTGATGGACCAAAGGTCTGATTCAGTATAAGGCAGCTTCATATGTTCATATGTTCATTTCTTTTGTGATTCCCATTTCCAGAGTAAAACACTTGGTAATTTTCTGACTGAAAATGTCCTAATCCAGTCCACTTTAGTTCACTCCCTGCCAGGATTGCGATGTTTAAACATTCTGTGACACAAAGAGTTTCCCCCACAATGGTTAACTTGAATGGCAACAATCTCATTCACTCAACAGGTGTTACTAATGGGTCTCCTGGCCTACATAGTCCTTATCATCTTTAAGGCTATAATAGATAACAGGGTAATTAGTTTCTCATGAAAACCTGTAGTTACTGGATGGGAATGGGGAAGTCAGGAGTGCTGAGGTAACTTTCTCCAGATTCCAGAAAGACTGTATGCTGATTGAGTGTCATTTTCACCTGATGTTGCTTGACCAAAAATTGAGTAAGAATCTGGGAAAAAAGCTAGCTTGGATTCTTTAGAAGAAGACTGCTGATTTATACCGCACCCTTCTCTCTGAATCAGAGACTCAGAGCGGCTTACAATCTTCTATATCTTCTGCCCTCACAACAGACATCCTGTGAGGTGGGTGGGCTGAGAGGGCTCTCACAGCAGCTGCCCTTTCAAGGACAACTCCTGTGATAGCTATGGCTAACCCAAGGCCATTTCAGCAGTTGCAAATGGAGGAGTGGGAATCAAATCAAATCCAGTCCACTTTAGTTCACTCCCTGCCAGGATTGCGATTAAACATTCTGTGACACAAAGAGTTTCCCCCACAATGGTTAACTTGAATGGCAACAATCTCATTCACTCAACAGGTGTTACTAATGGGTCTCCTGGCCTACATAGTCCTTATCATCTTTAAGGCTATAATAGATAACAGGGTAATTAGTTTCTCATGAAAACCTGTAGTTACTGGATGGGAATGGGGAAGTCAGGAGTGCTGAGGTAACTTTCTCCAGATTCCAGAAAGACTGTATGCTGATTGAGTGTCATTTTCACCTGATGTTGCTTGACCAAAAATTGAGTAAGAATCTGGGAAAAAAAGCTAGCTTGGATTCTTTAGAAGAAGACTGCTGATTTATACCGCACCCTTCTCTCTGAATCAGAGACTCAGAGCGGCTTACAATCTTCTATATCTTCTGCCCTCACAACAGACATCCTGTGAGGTGGGTGGGCTGAGAGGGCTCTCACAGCAGCTGCCCTTTCAAGGACAACTCCTGTGATAGCTATGGCTAACCCAAGGCCATTTCAGCAGTTGCAAATGGAGGAGTGGGGAATCAAACCGGTTCTCCCAGATAAGAGTCGGCACACTTAACCACTATACCAAACTGGCTCTCTGATTCTGATGTACTAAAAGCCTGATCTATGTCACACTTGAATTGCAGTTGCCAGCAATGTAGAAAGCATCTGTGCTAAGGCCTTTTGATTCTTGGGCTTAAGGTTTGCGCCATCTAGCACAAGTTCTGGAAAGTGTTAGATAGTTAAGCTAGTTTTCTTGTTTTCCTGCTGTATGATTCTGAGATAATATATTGCTCAGTTTGAATCTTTAATTTTGTTAGAAATCAAATAAACTTCATAAACTTTTTTGGCTACTTGTATACAACTGCCCTGGGACCCCACAGGGTTCAGTCTTGAACTCCTTGACCCATTCCATTTCTTGTGTGACCAAACTTTTTATTTTGCAATATATTGAAATAAATTCATCTCTACAAATTCAAATATATTTCTCCAACATATTACATACTTTCCTCCCCCCCCCACTCTTATTCATGACCTCCGCCGGGACTTAACACAAATTAAAAGCATATTAAAGGTAAATTCACACTTGTAAAATCTTTTTAAAAAATTATCATTCACTAACCTATTCTCTAATAATCACTAACCTATTCTCTAATAATCACTTAGCACTTAAACACAACGCTCATAGTTATTGATTCAGTTCCAGAGTTCCCCCTATCTTAGTCTTATCTTAACTCTCATACATATATGTTTACCAAATAACCATATTCTACTAATGCTTTTATCACAATATCACAATTCCTCTTTATCATTAAAAGTTCAATTAATGCTATCAAACACTACTAAATATCTTTTCACCATTATAAAATTTTTATACAAAAAGTAAATTTTCAATAACCTCTTCTCTATAATTTGCTTGGTATTCATTACGCACAAAACTCATAGTTATAAAATCAGCTCCGGAATTCCAGCTATCTTAGTCTTATCTTAACTCATATATGTATAATTACCATGTAACTACATCTTACTAACTAAATAGTCACAATTCTTCTTTATCATTTAAGGTTCAATTAATGTTGTCATAAATGACTAAATGACTCTTCATCCTCCATTATATTTCCACGTAACTTTGGAATTTACTCCAGTCTTCTTTAAACTTCTCCAAATTATTGTCATTTAAGATTCTAGTAAGTTTGTCCATTTCACTCCAGTTAAGAACCTTTAAGGCCCAGTCCCATTTTTCAGGTATTCTATCTTGCTTCCACATTTGCGCATACAGTGTTCTCGCAGCTGAAAGCAAATACCACAACAATGTTCTGTCTTGCTTCGGAAAGCTTTCCATTTGTAATCCCACCAGAAAGACATCTGGTGCTCTCCTAATATTATAACCCAAGATTTTCAAGATCTCCTGTTGAATCATTATCCAAAATTGTTTCACTACATCCCTGGGTAGTTTACGCTTTCTGGTAAGCTCTGCATTGACTCTGTATGCATAATCACATAAACGCTCCATCTCCTCCGGATCTTCTTCCAAAAATTCAGCTGTAATTGTGACAATGTGAGTCTTCACATCCTCCTGTTCATTCTCAGGCACTCCCCTTAGCCGAATCATATTCTCCATCAACTTACAGTCTTGTAGTATTGCTTTTTCTTGCATTCTCTTAATGGTGGCATCTTGATCTCTAATTTTCACTTCTGTGTCAACAGTCTTTTTAGCTATTGCTTGGGACTCTTTCCTTAGGTCATCAATTTCCTTCTTAAATTCTTTCTTTACCTCTTCAGCACTGGAGTTTATTTCCTTAGTTAATTTCTTCTCACTTTCAGTTATTAAATCACTCATTGCCATCAATATTCTTCCTTCCATAGCGTACAGTTGATCATAAACTTGTTTAGACATTTTACCCTCTCTCACTAAGGCAGCTCTTAACCTTGTAATTCTTGATTCCAACTTTTACTCAGACATTACTGATTGTCCATTACAAATAATGGGTTTTTAATTGGTATCTTCAAACCCCAATCTGATAGTTGCATTTAACAGAACAGAGCATGCCCTTTTCAATAAGCCTAAAAACGCCGTCCTCAAAGCTTCCTAGCTCAAGATATTAATTTTTAAAGTTCCAAGCCTCTCTTTTAAAAAAGTTTTCCTTTTACCCTCTAGGGCTTATTTTCCAATTACAAGCACATAGTCTATGTTATTTAGCCCTTAGGGGATTGTTTATATATATTTTGAATCCTTTTATAGTCCACTTTCAAGTTATTTAGTGAAAATATTTTGGCCTTTCTGTAATTAGCCTCCAATGTTTCTCTATGGTTACTGACTCTTGCAAGTATCCGGATACTTATATGCTCTTCTTCTCTCCACACTTACTTCCTGACTCTCTAGCATTGAAATCTCATAATGATTGCAAAAAGCGTCACTTCCTGTTTTGAGGAGAGAGACTGCAGCTTTGTTATGACTGGGTTTTTTTTCCGAAGCCACAGGAATCCATAACAGCAAGTATTTTTCTGCACTTTTCTGCTTTCTTTTAAGTCCAAAGAAACCACTTTTACCCCCTTCCACTTCTCCTTGATTTTCCACTTTGAAAAATAGTTCTGGGTCCCAGATCTTCCCTTTTAACAAGCTTAAATTGCACCCGGAGTATCAGATAAGGATCGTTACCTTATTAACGATGTCTATTCTCTCATTATTCCCGTCCACTTTATCTCAGATGTTATTATAGTCCATAGGAAGTTGAAGCCTTAGTGAGTTTATGTCAATTTAATGACTCCAAGGATTTTTTGTAGGCGATAGAATGTAATTCTTCATCGGGGGAATCTTCAAAGCCAACCCCCCCCCCCTTCCTGGGATCATTCGTCAGCCAAAGTGAATCCCCCTCGAAATAAACATGCATGCCGTAGACAATTTCCTTTACTGGAAAAAGTAGACAGTAGGCTTTATAAAGCCTTTTCTGTCCAAACAAAGATCCTGGTCTGCTCCACACAGGGAAACAGGACAGCTTACCAAGCTTCAACCCCGGAAGCCCCCGACCCATTCCATTTCTTGTTTTACAATTTTGAGTTTACATTGATGCATACTAATATTTCATGTTCCTATTACATTGATGCATATAAATTTGATAAAATAAATAAATAACTATTATGATAAAATAAATAAATATTATGCATATTGAACACCTTTGGACTTTCTTTTGCATTCACTCACATCAACTTTAGTCATTTCAGCTTTGGTTTAGTTGCATAATTAAGCATAGTGCTATTCATAGTTGTCCTCAGCTCTTCCCCAGTAGCTGACTGAGCGCTACTCAGCCTTTGGTTCCTATCTTCCAGCACTATATTTTCTTTTGTTTTGGATAGTTTTATCATAAGATTTTCAGAATGATCAGAAGTGGTTTACCATTTCTTTCTTCTGTTAGCTGAGTGTGGCTGCTGTTGTTGAAAGATTCTCTGTCAGGGTCACTTTCCATTACTACTGCTTCTCTTCAAGGATTCCTCCACCCCATCACCATTGGAATTATCCATTTTCTTCTGCTGAGGTGGCTGTTAATTCCTGAATGGGATGGATTCATCTTAGTCTGGTGCCTCAGTTGTGACCATTGTGCCTTGAGTGACTTTGTAAGGAATTTAGCCTCTTGATAGAATCTAAATTCCTTATGGTATTGTTCTCAGCTTCACTGACACACAACCCCACCCCCCATCACATTAAGGTGTGCATACAAGAGGTGTGCATACAATAATTACTAAAATGGGCTTGTAACTATCTACTAGTAATACTAAATATTGTATTTAGTAATACAATAATTACTAAAATGGATTTGTAACTATCATAATTAATATGAAATGAAACAAAGTCCTCATCTAAATATCTTATAACAAAAAACAACCCTTGTGTTATTCTCTTTTTGTTCTGGTTTATTTCAGTATTGAATTTATTTCCGCTACTCATTTCACTTTTATAGCAGCTAGCATTTTTCTAATAAGGCTGGAGAGAAAGCTTTCTTGATTGCCCTCAAACTGTAGCAACTAGGATTACATAAATATGTGAGATATTGCCTTCCTTTCTCCTTCCAGTGTCTGTCCTGCTGTGTCAAATTTTTCCTTCCAGTCTGTATTCCTCTGTTTGCCTGCTACTGTCTAAGCTTTATCCCCCATCCAAGCATATTACCTCAAGGTCCTCCTCCTGCTGCCTGCTTGTTCAGATACCTTGCCCTCCTTCTGCCACCAAATGTCCTGGCCTTGTCAATCTGCCTCTTCCTTGGCAAACTTCCTTCCTTATTCAAGTGAAGTGGTTACAGTACTGTCTGTGCTGCTGTTTGGAAATATGTTTAGAATCAATTTTCCTATAGGCTTCCTTTTCTCAGAAAGGGAGTCTGTTATTTGATCTGGCTAGAATTTGGCAGTGTGGGTATCCTTAGAGTAATACTACAATCACCCTGAGATTTGTTCAATTTGGATGGAAAACTCTGAAAACTGTGCAAGTAAACACCCAGGAAAAAATGGGGGGAGGGGGAGTATTTTCCACTGAAACCAATTGGAAATGATGACAAGAAAGAATTATGGAAAATACTGTATAATTTTGAGGTGGCTCCTTTATTATAACCATCTCCCCCCCCCCCCCCGAAAGAGTTTGAAAGGAATCAAGGGCCTCAGGAGTGATCCTTGTGCTAGGAGATGTTCAAGCATACTTTTGATATGGAGATATTGAAACCATTGTATATTATGATTTAGTTTGTGTTCTAAATGAGTTTTTTTCCCAGGATCTTACTATTATTAACAAAATCAGCTACACAGGAGAAGCCTAAGTTAAACCATTCCTATCTGGGTTTTGATCTTTTCCCAGGATGAACCATTATTGGTTTAAATAAGTTGACAGGGAACCAGTATTCCTTGTTTTTTATCCCAGCCTTTAAGTGTATTGTACAGAAATGGATTATTAGAGATTTGTGGATGATGGCATTTGTATTTATTCCAAATTGCTTCATTGATTTGAAGGTTTATAGATTGTTTTTCTATTTTTTTATCCATTGTTCTTTCAGATTAGGGGTAAGTATTTAAATTATATTTGTCAAAGATACAGCCTCATAGTAGGATTTTAAGTTCAGAAAATCCAAGCCTCCTTGTTTGATTGGCCTAATCAGGGGTGTCAAACATGCAGCTCTTGGCCAGATGCAGCCCACACAGGGCTCAAATCCACTCTCTCCCTTGAGCAGTTTCTTGCTCCTGCTTTCTTTTCCAGGGCTGCTGCTGCAGTTGCACCATGTTTGCTTGTTTTCAACTTCTTGGCAGTTCTTTGCTTCCTGTTTCCTGCCTCTTCTCTCCCTCCCTCCCCACTCTCTATCACACACACACAAACAAACACACAGAGCTTCTGCTTCCTTCTCTGGGGCTGGTCATCTTCTTTTGGGGTTGAAGGGAGTGGGAGGAAAGAGAGAGAGAAAAAACAAAGTTGGACTCCCCTGAAGGCAGTTTCAAGACCAACAACATTATTCCAGGTATAAGCTTTTGTGTGCAAGCACACTTCTTCAGAAGGAGGGAGGAAGCAAGTGAGTGAGGGGCGGTGGGTGGATGGATGGATGGACTCTTCTGACAAGCACAATATACACTGAGGAAAATATTTTGGATTATTCTGAAAGGCTGTTGCTTTAAAAAAAAAAGATTGGATTTCTCTGTTCCTATCTGGATTTATTTTCTTTCAAAAAGACCCTGATTAGGAATTAGAACATATGGATTGGTCCTTATACCTTGGAGAGTGGAGTGATTTCAGATGCCGAATGATAATAGTACACATTGGAAATGAGACAGGAAAACTAGCTCTTAGTTCAGTCCAGAAAGCTGGGGCTTCATTATCAATCCCGCCTGTACCAAAACTCTGAAGTAGCACCATAAATGTAGTTTTAATTGTTAAGTTTTATTGTTTTCATTCTGTAATTTCATTTAAAGTTGTTGTTTTAATGATTGTTAGCCACCCTGAGTCCATTTGCAGAGAGGGTGGGATAGAAATCTAAAGTAAGTAAATAAATAAAATAAATAAATTGCTATATAACAGTCTCTATTTCTAATCTCCTTTTGAAATTCCTTTGTAAATGAATTAGCAACTGAATGTTGTCATTTCTAATGTCAGTCTTATGTCCATTTATTCTTTGCATTCTCCTGGATATCATCCTCCTGCATGGAATTGAGACCTAAATTTTCTGTCTTGTTACCAATGCTGGTATCGCCACACCTACTCCTCCTCTGCATATCACACCTAATTTTATTGTCATTCACCTGTTATTGACATTTGACATCTGAGATCACCTTTATAAAGTTTATATCTCTGGTACCTCATGTTTCATTTTATGACACACATGACCTGGCCCAACAAAGTGACATTTATGTCAGATCCAACCCTGACACCTTTGGGCTACATAGAATCTTGGAACTAACTCTGGGTTTCTTTTTCTGCCAGCCAAAAGAAAACAGTAGTTTTTGCCAGTTACATATTTTGGTTTCAGAAACTTCAACAGATAACATTCTAAGTAAGAACAGGATTTTTGGAAAAACAAAAATTTTAGTTAGAAAAACAAAAATGTTAATTAGTCTGGCCATGAAAAAGTTAGTTTCCCCCAATTTGATAATCACATTTTAATTTCTTGATATAATTTCCCAAAATTGCATTTCACCAAGTTTTGTAAATTCAATGGGATTTTAATTCAAAGGTACTTCCAGGAGTAATTGCTTTTGATATGGGATATTGTTATGTTATCTAAGTTGAAAGGATAAAGATCAGATTTAAATTGGCTAACATGTAGACCAGATACCAGGCTATTTTCAGTAAGGAGATTTTGTAATGCTGAGAGTGTTGCTTTTTAAAAAAAGATGGAATTGAGTGATATGATCTTAAGGTGGTAAGACATTATTGCACAACTCCTAGGCAAATAAATAGATTCAAGATCAGATCAGAATCAATTAATAAAATGTATATGTAGTATTAATTAATTTTAGAGATGCAGCAAATCAAATGTCTAATTCCTACCCTTCTATCTTGTCCTCCTACTCCAATCAAAGAAGACACTGGAAATGAAAATAAGAATAGTTTATCATAGCATTGAAAGCAGAATCTGTTATAAGTTGATTTCGTTTTGTGTTACTAAACAAAGTTTTGGTATATAAAGATAAGAACATAGTATTAACTATTCCTCTTCCCCTCCTACACCTCCCAACACTGTCTCAATCAATCAAATTCTTAACTATAATTAATTTTAGTGAACCCTTTACTCCCCCCCCCACACTCTCCCCTGAACTCTCCCCCAAACAATCAGGATATTAACTGTAATAAACATTATTGACTGAAATGGCCCCCAGCATCTAGAGCAAGTCTCTCTCTCTCTCTCATTAGTTTTGCACAGAGTGTTGCTTTCCTGTCTAGTTTGAAGAATACCCAAACAGGGAAGAAATGACATATTGTTTATGATTCTACTTCCTGGAGAATTGAGAAATGTCCATATTTTTAATTAATCAGTTTACTTCTTTTAGTTATGACTGACTAATCCAGATAGCACATAAGACAATCATGGAAAGAAATAAAAGTTAAAATTGTTTTGTATCTATCCAGAAAATGTTAATGCTATCTACAGTACAAGCCTAACATGAGTTATGATCTTCTAAAGCTATTGCCTTTGTCGGGCTTAAAAGGGTGTAATTTTGTTTAGGATTGCATTGTTATTGTAGTTATATTGTATAATATTTAAAGGCCTCAGACCAAGAGCTGTTGCTGCCCAACCCACCTCTCTTTGGGCTTATTGGGGACAGGGCTTTGTCCACCCACTGTCAGGTCTATGACTATCTTCAATAATAACAACTCTCCATTCCATCAGGATTAGTGTTTATTGTAAGACAGGATAGTACATTGGCAAGGCCAGTGACGAAATTAAGGCAGTTCACAGGTGAGTGAATATATATAGAAGCAGTTAGCCGTTGCATGCGCAGCTAACTTTCTGGTGTGAGATATGTTCAAAATACTAAATTGCTACAAGGCAGACATTCTCACACTACAATAGTAGTTAGCAAAACACTCTAACAGATAGTGATGACCTTGATGGTCAGACAGTGTTAGAGGGTGTCGCGCTCTGGGTACCTCCCCCGGTCTCCCGGCGCCGCCGTCGCCCCTCCCGGGCACTCTGGGGCGTTCCCCGGAGGTCTCAGAAACAGGGGTGGGAGCCAGGTTACTTCACCGCAGGCCCCCGTTCCCCTTCTGGCTGTGCTGCGGCTCCTGTCGCTCTCTCTCGGGAGGCAGCCTCCATAAACACTGGCCAGCTTCCTCCCTGACCTCCTCCTTCCCTCCCTTTATCCCCCCGTCTCAGTCCTCCCCCCTTCTGGGTTCTGCCCCTCTCTGGCTCCTCCCCCCCTTCAAAGCCCCAGACGCCCGGGAGAGGTGGGCCGGGGCTGGGCTGCCTGGGCGTGCCTCGGGCGTCTCGGACTTCTACAGCGTGCTGGGGTGTGGCGTCTCTCGCGACCACGGGTCAGGCGGCTCTCCTCCTCTCTGCCCAGTGCTGGGCTCAGCTTCTCCCTCCTGCTCCCCGACGTCTCACTCTGGCCAGGCTCCTCGGACCCGGAGATGGGCGCGGTGGCTGAGAGGTGCCGTTCGGGCGGCTGTTGGCACTCCATCAGCCCAGGTGAGGGGTGGGGCCGCCGCGGGGGCTTGGGAGGGCGTGGGAGGCTCTCGGGGCGGCGGCGGGGGCCGGGAGTGGCTGGCAGGCACCGGGGGGTCTCCCTTGCATAGTCCTTGCCTGGGCTGGGCGGGACAGAGGGCCTAAATACTTTTGTTTTCTCAGTAAGCATAGAAGCTGTTTTAGAACAAAACAGCAAGATGGCAAAACAGTAAAATGGCAAGAGATCTTAACACCCACCCCCCTGAATGAAACATAACACAGGATAGGGGTTAAATTGGGACTTTATTTACATATAAGTTTATCTGCACCAATCAGTTAACATATTAAAACAGATGTGGTATTGCCCTTGCAAAGCAAGCTTCTTAACAGGGCAAAACCACCATGGCTCAGAGCCAGATCCAAAACTTTCTCTTCATGGCCTGCATGCTAGTGCATAGAGGGGATGGAGAAGCACAGTCCAGCCAGAACTGCTAAGCCTGGAGACCACATGTTCTCCCATTTTGGGGACCCCCTTATCACTGATCTCAGGATGCTTGCCAAATCAAAATCCTGTCAACCCATGCTCTTCTTGCTACAGTGGAAGTTAGTCTGGGCTTAACACTCTTCCCACCCACTGCACACCAGCAACTCACAGGGCCTGGCCTGCAGATCAGCCAAGAAAATGTCAGTTCCAGTCTCAAACAAATAAATTCCATCGGACCTGAAAAGATGTGGCAATGTGAATTGGAACCCAGGGTGTGGAATCACTGCCCCCCCTCCAAGTCCACCAACCTGAGTCATGCCTTGTCTGCTTAGGATGGAGAATACACTCTCTTCCAGGCTTGCCTATGCAACGTATTAAACCAAACCCATATTGTGTCAGGGAACCAATGCTTAAGCTTTAGACCCTGCAGAATTTCAGCCAGCAGGGAGACAGCCAACCTGCTGTCCAGATCGATTTTGCCCAAATGGCTGACAACAAACTGGGGAGGCACTTCTGCTGATCCATGATCATGCCACCAATGCATTCTTCTCTTCTCCAGCCACCCAACAGAGGCATAGTCTCTGACACCTAGCTGGGAACTGATGTTGAAGCAGCTGGTCCTCCTACTTGACCAGTATACAATCAAATGCCCACAAATTGACATTCTGGGAACCTCAGTTCTTGAGCCCCACCCTGCAAAGAAACAAACTGTCAGTCATCATTGCTGATGCACATAGGCCCAATATACCCAGGGTCTCCACTGGCCCAAACTCTGAAGCTTGTTGGGGCTGAAGCTTATCCTGGCAGCTGTGGAAGCTACTCTAATGCAAAAAAAGTGGGTGTCAAAGCTCCCCCTGCCAGGCTGGCTATGTCCAAAGCCCTGCGGAGAACTGACCCAAACTGATATTGTGTCAGAGGCAAGCCACTTTTGTTTTGAAACAGCAGGACCAACCTCTAGCACATTGCCTGGAGCCAATACTCAAGCTCCCACACAGAGCATAAGCCCTCCTCCACACCCCTGTGAAGGGTCACTGATTGCCCTGCTTCCTTCTGATTTGTTTTAGACTACCACACCCTCATGGTGACAGCCCCACCTGAGAAGCTCACTTCTGAGTAATGCCCTGTTTCTGCTAGCCCAGAAGGACCTAACCAGCAATTCAGCTATCCTAAAATTCCACAAAGAAGGCTACCAAGGTGGCTGCTCTGAACAAGTTAAACTCCCAGTTTGATGAGAAGATGTCCCTGACCAGTCCAATTAAGATCTGGATGATATTCAGGGTAAAAGGCTGCCTGGTGTCAGGTGCTGGGGGTGCTAATTGGGCCCAGTCCTCCAGCATGTGCTGACACCTGAAATCCTGTGTGCTCCTCCAACCCCTGGGCTTTTGACTGAACGGTGATCGCCACCAGGTATTCCCTAATGGTTCTGACTGCCAGGCTTCTTCTCCTCAGAAAGACTGAAAAATGAAGCAGGAGGTCAGCTGGCCCCAGCCACTGCTAATCAAGCCCCTTGTCCTGCTGGAATCTGTGGAAAGTCTCTAGGTACCCCCTGTAAGATGCCCTGGTGTTAATGACACCGCAACTGCTCACTCAACTGCCAACATTCCATAATGCCTCAGCATTGGCTCCAGGTCCTGCCTCCTCCCTAATTTTGCCTCCTCCAGGGAGCTAACTTCCTGAAACAATCCCCCTGGAATTGAGACAAAGTGTCAGTGATTGTGTCAGTGATTCAGCTATCCTAAAATTCCACAAAGAAGGCTACCAAGGTGGCTGCTCTGAACAAGTTAAACTCCCAGTTTGATGAGAAGATGTCCCTGAACAGTCCATCATATGCTCTGTGACAAATAGTATGTTGTACTGCAAACAATTAAGGACAAATGCCCTAACCAGCCTCATGACCATTGGATATCATGACATCCACTTCTTGACCACCTGCACCTTGGCCTGATTGTCACACCAGAACTTAACCACCCTCCCGATAGATGTTGTTTACCTTGACTTCCAGAAAGCTTTTGATGAAGTTCTTCATCAAAGGCTCCTTAGAAAGCTTGAGAGTCATGGAGTAAAAGGACAGGTCCTCTTGTGGATCAAAAACTGGCTGAGTAATAGGAAGCAGAGAGTGAGTATAGATGGGCAGTCTTCACAGTGGAGGACGGTAAGCAGTGGAGTGCTGCAGGGCTCGGTACTGGGTCCCATGCTCTTTAACTTGTTTATAAATGATTTAAAGTTGGGAGTGAGCACTGAAGTGGCCAAGTTTGCGGATGACACTAAATTGTTCAGGGTGGTGAGAACCAGAGAGGATTGTGAGGAACTCCAAAGGGATCTGTTGAGGCTGGGTGAGTGGGCATCAACGTGGCAGATGCGGTTCAATGTGGCCAAGTGCAAAGTAATGCACATTGGGGCCAAGAATCCCAGCTACAAATACAAGTTGATGGGGTGTGAACTGACAGAGACTGACCAAGAGAGAGATCTTGGGGTCGTGGTAGATAACTCACTGAAAATGTCAAGACAGTGTGCGTTTGCAATGAAAAACACCAACGCCATGCTGGGAATTATTAGGAAGGGAATTGAAAACAAATCAGCCAGTATCATAATGCCCCTGTATAAATCGATGGTGCGGTCTCATTTGGAGTACTGTGTGCAGTTCTGGTTGCCGCACCTCAAAAAAGATATAATAGCATTGGAGAAAGTCCAGAAAAGGGCAACTAGAATGATTAAAGGGCTGGAACACTTTCCCTATGAAGAAAGGTTGAAACGCTTGGGACTCTTTAGCTTGGAGAAACGTTGACTGCGGGGTGACATGATAGAGGTTTACAAGATAATGCATGGGATGGAGAAAGTAGAGAAAGAAGTACTTTTCTCCCTTTCTCACAATACAAGAACTCGTGGGCATTCGATGAAATTGCTGAGCAGACAGGTTAAAACGGATAAAAGGAAGTACTTCTTCACCCAAAGGGTGATTAACATGTGGAATTCACTGCCATAGGAGGTGGTGGCGGCCACAAGCATAGCCACCTTCAAGAGGGGTTTAGATAAAAATATGGAGCAGAGGTCCATCAGTGGCTATTAGCCACAGTGTGTGTGTGTGTGTGTGTGTGTGTATGTATATATATATATATATATATATATATATATATATATATATATATATATATATATATATATATATATATATATAATTTTGCCACTGTGTGACACAGAGTGTTGGAGTGGATGGGCCATTGGCCTGATCTAACATGGCTTTTCTTATGTTCTTATGTTATCTCCTTTAGCTGTTGGTGCCACAAGTGAACTGACACAACCATTGGGAGAATTCCAGAAAGGTCTCTGGTAAGGCCAGACTCTGCCCATTCCAGTGGCCAACACTGCGTTCAGCGGCTGTCCTCCCAAAAGACTCCAAAACCCATTCTGCCAGAGACATCCAAAAAAATGTGCAGAGAGGCCTCCAACAGCATGGTGCTACACCAAAAGGACACACCATTGTACCCCTTCATAAAGTTCAACCACATGTACAGATCAGCCTTGGTCCTCCCAGAAACATGCACATGATGGTGATGGTTAGAAGCCCTCTTTAGTAAGTCAAAAATCCTGTGCACAAATGCCCTACCCCAGGGGTGTTGAACTCATTTGTCACAAGGGCCAGATCTGACATAAATGAGACTTTGTGGGGCCAGACCATGCCTATCATAAAATATGCCAGGTAGTAGAGATATAAACTTTATAAAGGATACAGATAAACACAATTAAATATACTATTTTTTACTTAAAATACAAACATCCTTAAAACTCTTATGATGTTTTGTTTGAAATGAAAAGGTGGGGGAATAGTGGAATTTGGCAATATAATTTTAAAAATAAAATATCAAGAAAAAGCACAAGGATAATAGCAGAAACTAAATATATAATCCACAAATATATAATACTCTGGGCTTAGGAAATGGCTGGTCATTGTAAGCTTCTCCCCCTGCCCCTAGGGCTAGTCAGATTTACAATGACTTTAGTGTTAATATCCCCCTTTGGCTGTGGGTTTCCAGGTTAGAGTACTCAGTAGGCCCAGTTCTAAGGTCCATTCAGTAGAGAAATGCTGGTTCAAAGCGTCAACCCTTTATTTGCAAGGATGTAACTGCAGGAAGCAACAGCTTCTAATTTACCATATAAATGCTGAAAAGTAAAACTGAGCTCCACTCCATTAAAATCCACTGCAGCACAGACACACTCATCATGGAAAGGGTGGAATGGAAAGGAAAGCAAGGAAAGCATGGAATGGATTTTCCATTAAAGTCTTTGTGCCCAGATAAACTATTCATTCCACATTTTTTTGTAGCTTTGCAAATCCATTCCACGTTTTCTTTGCATTCTGCATTTTCTTTGCAGCTTTGCAAGCCCAGAATTGCTTCCTGCTTCAGCCTGTCAAGAAAAGGAAGAAGGCAATAGGAACTTCAACAGCCTCAGAAATTCAAAAGGTGGGGAGTAGTAGCTAGGGGGCCCCTATCATCATCAAAGTGACAGCTGCTCCACCCACACATGCATGTCCTGCCCACACATGCACTTCCCGCCCACACAAAAAAGAACGTAGTATGTTTCCTTATGGGGGAGTGACGCAACAGTCCGCGAGGGGGCGGCTAGGGATCCGCCCCCCCAAGGAATGCCGGATGTTTTCTAAGGGGGAAAGGAGGGTCAGCCACTGGTGCAGCAGGCTTCATATTGTTTGAGGAAAAGCATGTTTTGCAACACAGACGTTATTTAGAGAATTGTGGAGATGCGACAGTTCTAAGCAACCATAGTTTGGAGAGGAGACATACCCAACGGATAAAATGATGGCCTTAAAACTGAGCACGGCTATCTTTATACGTGTAACACATCCCTTTAATATCAGGTTGCATCAGGTTGCATGTTGATACAACTCATGCTCTTTAACTTGTTCATTAATGATCCGGAGTTGGGAGTAAGCAGCAAAGTGGCCAAGTTTGCAGATGACACTAAATTGTTCAGGGTGGTGAGAACCAGAGAGGATTGCGATGCACTCCAAAGGGATCTGTTGAGGCTGGGTGAGTGGAGCGAGAACGTGGCAGATGAGGTTCAATGTGGCCAAGTGCAAAATAATGCACATTGGGGCCAAGAATCCCTGATACAAATACATGTTGATGGGTGTGTGAACTGATAGAGACTGACCAAGAGAGAGAGAGAGATCTTGGGGTCGTGGTAGATAATTCACTGAAAAAAATGTCAAGACAGTGTGCGATTGCGATAAAAAAGGCTAATGCCATGCTGGGAATTATTAGGAAAGGGATTGAATGAATGAATGAATGAATGAACTTTATTACAGTCATAGACCAATATAAAAACTATAACACATCATATAAAACCCTCCTAAAATACCTAAGATAGTATAAAATACCCTCCTAAAAAAACATAAAATACAATAAAATACATAAACATTTCCCCACCTATACAATCCAAGATAACTAAAATATAATTGAACCAATTTTAAAATTCAAGTCAGTTCCAATTTATATAAATCCTTTAAATCAGAGTATATAAAAACATTTATAAACTAAAATTCCAAGAGATCATACAAGACATGCAGTTTCTTGTTTCTTAGTATGGAACTTCACAAGATAATGGCAAAATTTGGCTATCTGTCTAGAGATAGTTGGACTTGCATCCACTGAGGGATTGAAAACAAAGCAGCCGGTATCATAATGCCCCCCTGTATAAATCAATGGTTCGGACTCATTTGGAATACTGAGTACAGTTCTGGTCACCGCACCACAAAAAGGGTATTATAGCATTGGAAAAAAGTGTAGAAAAGGGCAACTAGAACGTTTAAAGGTTTGGAACACTTTCCCTATAAAGAAAGGTTAAAACGCTTGGGGCTCTTTAGCTTGGAGAAACGTCGACTGCGGGGTGACACGATAGAAGTTTACAAGATTATGCATGGGATGGAGAAAACAGAGAAAGAGGTACTTTTCTCTCTTTCTCACAATACAAGAACTCGTGGGCATTCAATTAAATTGCTGATCAGTCAGGTTATAACAAATAAAAGGAAGTACTTCTTCATGTGGAATTCACCGCCGCAGGAGGTGGTGGCAGCTACAAGCATAGCCTGCTTTAAGAGGGGATTGTATAAAAATATGGAGCAGAGGTCCATCAGTGGCTATTAGCCACAGCATTTTATTGGAACAGTCTGGGGCAGTGATGCTCTGTATTCTTGGTGCTTGGGGTGGGGGGCAAAGTGGAAGGCCTTCTAGCACCACTTGTGAACCTTCTGATGGAACATGGGTTTTGTTTTTATTGCCACTGTGTGATACAGATCCAACAAGGCTTCTCTCATGTTCTTATTATGATCTGGAACTTGTGTTTTACAACTTGTTGCACGCTTAAAGTCACTGTTACTTACTTGATCCCTTTTTAAGATTGGCAATGTGTGGTGATTAACATGTGGAATTCACCGCCGCAAGAGTTAGTGGAGACTACAAGCATAGCCTGCTTCAAGAGGGGATTGGATAAAAATATGGAGCAGAGTTCCACCAGCGGCTATTAGCCACAGCATTTTATTGGAACAGTCTGGGGCAGTGATGCTCTGTATTCTTGGTGCTTGGGGGGCAATGTGGAAAGGCTTCAAGCACCACTTGTGAACCTTCTGATGGAACATGGGTTTTGTTTTCGTATTTTTGCCACTGTGTGATACAGAGTGTTGGCCTGATCCAACATGGCTTCTCTTATGCTCTTATGTTCTCAGTGTGTTTTACGGGGGGGGGGGGGACTGTTGCAAAGACATTCATGACTAGTTCTGCAACCCATTCTAATAACACTGCCCCATTAATTATTAATTGCAAACACCTACAGTTTCTTACTAACATTAAAACCTATCTTTCTAGCAGCTTCAGCAACTTCTTCTCAGACCATCATGAAAACTGTCTCTCGTCGTCTGCAAACATAGGGAAGTTACCAGTCTCTAGGCTGGAGAACCTAGCTCTGGCTGTCAAAACAAAACGCACAACCTTGCAAATGAGTTCTCACAGAACCGTGTCTGGGGAAAGTGAATTCCAAGGTATCGTTTCCCACTTCTAAGTCGGTCGATCTTATATATTGCTAATTGTGAGACAAAAGTATTTGACCCCTCAAACTATCCTAAAAGGTCAAGTGCTTAGACCAGTCAAGATAAACAGAGAGAGAACTGAGGAAATTAGGTTCTCACACGATATATTTTCAGAGTCAAGTTGCCATATATTTTCTGAGTCCCACACCCAAACAGATATAAACAGAAGCCAAAGCTAACAATACAACCAAAAGAATCTTGGCAAATAACAAAAAGATTTCTGTACATTGCCCTAAACAGGAAAGCCTTATAATTCTTATTAAGGATCTCCAAATATATCCAGCTCAAAGAAATCCACTGGCAGAATTTCTAGAGTCAGCATGTCATAGCGGCTAAAGTGACTGGAATCTGGGAGACCCAAATTTGAAACCCCCACTCTGCTAAAAAACCCTGCTAGGTGGTAATTTTGTTTTTTATTTATTAACTTACTCTGGCTTTATATCCCACCCTCTTCGCAAACGGACTCAGGGCGTAACCTGGGGCTAATCACTCTCTCTTTCAGCCTAACCTTACAGGGTTGTTATGAGGAGAAAATAGAGGAGGGAAAGTTTTTATAAGCGCTGTTGGCAGCCCCAGTTTGTATTGGCTGTGTCTGTTATATGTTTTAAAGTAATTAGTTTCCCTCACACTTCAAAGCAATGGGCATTTAAAAAAAAAATTAGTTCTGTGGTCTGAGAGTGCTTGCCACAATATGAATCACCCAATAAAGAAATTTTATTTTTTTTACACAATGTATAGTACTTGTTAAGCAGTTAGGCATTCACAACACTACCTTAGTAATATTTGCTTATAACATTGCAAATTATTGTGACTATCTGCATATCATAAATGGTATTACAGCTTCAATTTTTTATTTTGTTTTAATGTTGATATATATAAAATAGGTTTGATTGGTTCCAAATGCAACAAATAAAGAGCTTGGTGGAAAATGATGTTAAAACTGAAGGAATAAGAAAAGAGCAAACAGAATTGGAAAAAGTTCTGCATGGAGATAATGACAAGTTAATTTCAAAATTATATGAACTACTGTTAAAATGGTCTACTGAAGATGTAATAAAATCTCAAATGATAAAGTGGGCAATAAATGTAAATAAAGAAATACAGATGGTCACATGGGAATATTTGTGGAAGAACTCTATGAAACTCTTGACATGTCAGAGTATTAAGGAAAACTGTTATAAAATGATGTATAGATGGTATATGACTCCTAAAAAGGTGGCAAAATGAATAATATGTCAGATAGGTGTTGGAAATGTAAAAAACATGAAGGTTCTTTCTACCATATGTGGTGGACTTGTGAAAGAGCAAAACAGTATTGGCAAATGATTCAACAAGAAATTTCTAGGATCTTGGGTTATGAAGTAATGAAAGTTGCAGAGACTTTCCTGTTGGGATTACAAATGGAAAATTTTCCAAAAGAGGATAGAAGTATGATTTGGTACTTGCTTGCAGCTGCGAGGACATTGTATGCACAGTTGTGGAAGCAGGATAAAATACCAGAAAAATGGGACTGGATTGTAAAAGTTATGACAAGGAGTGAAATGGACAAATTAACAAGAATCTTAAAGGACTATGATTTAGAAGGTTTCAATAGAGATTGAAAGAAGTTTAGAAGATATATAGAAAAAGAATGGAAAATAAAAGGACATTGGGCGATTTTTGATAACAATTAAGAATTAGTAGAAAAAATGATTTATAACCTTTGCTTTTATTAGTTAAGTTTACCTTTAAATAATAGTATTTTAAGTAAATAAAACCGGCGGGGGTCAAGATTGGGGGGTAGTTGAAAAGTAATGTATGGGATTGGTAATAAGTGCTTATTGATGACTATGAGTATTGAATACTGTTACCATATATTACTAAATAAAACTGTTTGACACAATACTCTGTGAAAAAGGTTCATTCATAGAAAGGAGTCCAACTCTCCAACACTTCCTGTACAGGTTCAACATTTAGAAGCACTGTCATGATGTCTATTTCAGCCGTTTCAGGTATTTTCTATAGCTGAGGCTTACAACTTTTTCAACTGTTTGGCAAAATTATCCCAGCATTAGTTACCATATGTATTATCAATTGGTTACAATTCTTGTAAGGTTTTTTTGTGGAGTCATATTTAACAAAAATAATTTAGTTTTAGTTTTCATTTTAGAAAAAGAAAGACCATCTCAATGTGGATGAGTTTCTGGGGTTTGTGGTAAATATGCTGCAAAGCAATTGAGAAATACTCAGCACCGACACAGGGCGCTTAATTGTGACTGTTTCAAAGCCCCCCGAGGGGCGGTGCTCGCTGTTTTTTTTTTCAATTATTGAACTGTAAGGGATAGACTTGATTTTACAGCGAGCACCGCCCCTCGGGGGGCTTGGAAATGCAAAAGCTGCCACGTTGCAGTTGTGCAATATTATTTTGAATCCCATACACTGTTAAAAGTGACTCTCTCTCTCTCTGACTCTCTCTCTCTCTCTGTTCTCTGTTTTTCTTTCTTTATTCTTATCATTCTTTTTTTAAATACACATTATTGTTGTTTTAAGCAATAATTTTGATAAATAATGATACAACTGTATAGCTGTATAATTGTGACCAGACACACTGTTCATTTTTCATTTAAAGGTGGGGAGAAGTCAGCATTAATACAAAATTAAAAATTGAACGACGGAATTCCAGATCACCTTTGTTCGGTCCGGTATACGTCGTTCGACCAGGCGGTCAAGGTTATTCGGGGGTGCGGGTCAGGTGTGGAAATGCCGAAATGCGACATCAAGTCTGCATTTCAGCTGTTACCAGTGCACCTCGCGAACTTTGAGCTGTTAGGTTTTCAGTTTGAAGGGAATTTTTATTTGGATAGAGCATTACCTATGGAATGCTCGGTTTCCTGTGCTGCCTTTGAATGATTCAGTTCATTTTTGGAGTGGCTGCTAAAAGATTGGTCGAGCCGTGGTGAGATCGTTCATTATCTGGATGATTTCTTGTTCACGGGTGCGGCCGGTTCTGGGCATTGTGCTACGCTGCTGGACCTTTTTATTGTGATGGCGGGCGAGCTTGGGGTACATGAGAAGACGGAGGGCCCGGCGACCCGAATTACATTTTTAGGTATTGAGCTGGACACTATCCAACAAGCCTCGAGGCTGCCTGTGGAGAAGGTCCAGCAGCTTAGGGCACGGCTAGCAGCTTTAAAAGGGAAACGGAATGTTTCACTTTTGGAATTACAGCAACTCGTGGGGCATCTCAATTTTGCCTGTAGAGTGGTCGCCCCTGGCAGGGCATTCCTACGGCGCCTTTGTGATACCATGGGGACCCTTCGTCTACCCCACCACAGAGCACACATAACTGCGTGTATGCGTAGCGATTTGGAAGTGTGGGAAAACTTCTTGGAGGCATTTAACGGGGTTTCTTTTTGGCGGGAGGAGATGAAGGTTGAAGCCAACCTTCAAATTTCCTCAGACGCTGCCAGGTCTTCTGGTTTTGGTGTCTTATTCAGGAGGCAGTGGTGCGCGGAGCAATGGCCACAGGACTGGCTCGTCGGTGGCATTTGTAAAAATTTGACGTTTTTGGAATTTTTTCCGATCGTGGTGGCAGTCTGTATATGGGGAGAGCAGTTGGCCAACCAAGTCGTCCATTTTTGGTGTGACAACTTGTACACGTGATTAATTCTTTGTCTTCCAAAGAAGACAAGTCCAAGCCAAAGAAGACAAGAAGTCCAAGCCAATCATGGAACTTGTTAGGGTTTTTACCTTGCGTTGTCTCCATTTAAATATGTTGTTTGTAGCTAAACATGTGCACAGAGTTAATAATGGGGTGGCGGACACCCTGTCTTGCCGACAGATGGAGCGCTTTTGGCAGTTGGCCCCGGAGGCCGATCCTCACCCGTTCCAGATGCCTCCCGACCTGTGGCAGCTTGGCAAGCAGAAGCAGGTAGGGCAATCTTCTTAGCTTTGGCCCTGAGTACTCGGAGGGCTTATGATTGCGCCGCTTCCCAGTTCAAGGTATTCAGAAATGCCAAGGGGCTGGGAGTTATTTGGCCCATCCTGGTTGCACATTTGATGCAATTTTGCCTGCAGCAAAAAGCTAAGGGGATGTCAGTTAAGTCCATCTGCGGACAGCTGGCCGCCTTGTCATTTTTCAGCAAGGCTCAAGGTTTCCCAGCCACTGGGGACGATTTCAGGGTGAAAAAGATGCTGGAGGGCTGGTCCAGAGAGTGGGGAGCGAGGGCGGATGCCAGACAGCCCATCTCCCCTTTTATACTCAGACGTTTGGGTGGGATTTGGCCCGATGTTTGTAGTTCAGAGTATGAGGTCGTTCTGTTTCATGCAGCGGCACTCACGGCATTTTTCAGTGCCTTACGGATTTGCGAACTAGTACAGTTGTCATGTAAGGACCATCTGGTAGGGCCTTACAGAAGGGCGACGTTATATTTAAGGACGGGCATGCCTTGCTGCATGTACGCCGATCTAAAACGGATCAGAGGTGGAAGGGCACTACCATTAATCTTGTCCCCTGTCAAGAGCCTGGTTTATGTTCGGTACAGGCCTTGCAGGAATCTGTGAAGGTTCGAGGGACTGTTCAGGGGCCATTTTTCTGTCATTTTTTTTGGAGGGGGCCCTTACTAAGTACCAATTCTGGACAGTGACTACACGGGCACTGGCCAAGCTGTGATTGGGTGGTTTTAAGTTTGGAACCCATTCTTTCCGGATTGGGGCTGCTTCGACTGCTGCAGCTATGGGATATCCAGGACCGGCTATCCAACGTGTGGGAAGATGGAGATCGGTGTCTTATCGGACCTATGTGTGTCCATTGTTGTTTCCCTAGGGGATTGGTTGTTTGTTCATGTTCAGTTATTGACTGTGTTTTTTTATTCTAGGTGCTGTGGCTCGTCATGGGAGGCTGTGGATCATCGTATGCAGGCACAGCATGATTTTCTGGGCGGCCCATTTTGCCAGAAGATCATTGGTTGGCTCACAGTTGGGGCTGAGCGAGTGGGCTATGGTTGAGTGGCTGCGGCGACAGGAGCTCAGATGGTCTGGGCTGCTGCCATTGCTGTTTTGTGGAAGGGCCTGTCCCCCGCCCCATATATTGGTCATCCACCTCGGTGGGAATGACCTGGGCCTGTTGAAGGGAAAGGCCTTGTCTTTGCAGGCGGTGGCAGATCTGCGGGCCATTGTGAGGAGTTGGCCCGGGGTTCGGCTGATGTGGTCTGCTATCCTGCCTCGGAGAGTCTGGCGTGCCGCTTGGGATCCGGCTGGGATCGAGCAGGCCAGAAGGAAAGCGAATCGGGCTCTTCGGTTGGCCTTGGAAGGGGGTCTGGATACCTTTCTTCCCCACCCTACGGTTAGGGTGGATTGGGAGGAGCATGTCATGGGTGCTGGGGGCCCTGCAGAAGAAGCCGAGCCTGCAGAAGAAACTGTGCCCCTGCCACCTCCACCAGTGCCCCTGCCTCCTGCTGGAGAAGATCCAAGCCCCCCTGCCTCGCCCTCTCGGGTGGCTCGTGTGTGTGACCGCCTTCGTCAGGACCTCAGGGATCGGAGGAGGGTGGCACGCTCACGAGCAAGACGCTCCCTGAGTTTTGAAAGGATTCTGGCCCTTCTAGGAGTGAGGGTGCTTGAGTCTCAGCAGGATCCTGGCTGCCCTCTGAGTCAGCAATTAGCCCAAATGGGCAAGAGACAGCAGAGGGCTATATAGCTGTGGGCTTTGGGAGGAGGCTTTGTGGAAGCAACTAGTCACTTACCTGATGTTCTAGTATCCACTTCAGCTTCTGACTTCAGCTTCTGGACCCCCTGACTCTGGCATTGACTTCTGGACCCCCTGACTTTGGCTTCTGATCCTCTGACCTGCGATACCTGGACGGTGATTCGGTTTTGGCGCTTTGGACCCTCCTTGCTACCCGGCTACAGACCTTGGACTGACCCTGGACTTCGCCTGGCCTGGCCCCAGCCCGTGACACCACAAACACCCATTCCACAGGATGGATGCTGAAGCAAGTGGAACCGCAGGACTACTGGCTGCTCTCCAAGCCCAGGTACAGCAGCTGACACAGGCAGGAGTGCACTTGCAGCAACAACCTGTGGCCAGTGCTCCAGCCAAGTGCCCAGTTCCCCCACCTGACAGATTTGGGGGTGCTGTGGAAGAATTTCCTGCTTTCCTGGCGCAGTGTCGGCTGTACTTCGAGCTAAGGGCACGGGACTTTCCCAATGACAAAACTAAGGTGTGTTTCATCATTAGTCTGTTAAAGGGGCAAGCGGCCAAGTGGGCCACACCCCTACTGGTTGAGTCCTCTCCCCTGCTGACTGATTACCAGGGGTTTGAGGCCCACCTGTCTGCTGCCTTCTCAAACCCAGTCCAAGCAGCCACAGCTAACCGGAAAATCAGGGCCCTGAAACAAGGCAAATCCTCAGTGGCTCAGTATGCCACCGAATTCAAGCTCCTGGCCCAAGACTTGGCATGGAATGAGGCTGCCCAGATAGACCAGTTTACCGAGGGGTTGGCAGAGGAAGTCGTGGACGAACTGGCCAGGGTGGAGCAGCCACCCACGCTCCAAGAACTTATCACCCTCTGCCTCCGCATCGATGGCCGCCTGGAAAGTCGCCGCCAAGCCAAGTCCAGAAAGCACCAGCTCCCTGCGCCGTGCCACTCGGCTCCTCTCCCATCCCCAGCTAGTACCAGAGATGAGGGTGAGCCTATGCATCTTGGAGCTGCTCGACCCCGCCTGACTCCAGAAGAAAAGGCCAGACGCCGCATGCAGAATCTGTGCCTCTACTGTGGCACGGCAGGCCACTATGCCTCTGGATGCCCTGCTAAGCATCGGATACCTGGACCTTCGTTGCCACCGCCGCCAAAAGGGCAGCCCCAGGCATAAGTGGACCCTCCAGCCTGGGGCGACTAGCTGGGTCCCCCGAACAGCAGGCTGATACCCCGGGCCCATTCCTGCTACCAGTCAAACTCTGTCTGCCCGATGGACGCTGGCTGTTCGTGTATGCCATGCTGGACTCAGGAGCGGCCCACTGTTTTGTAGATGCTGCCTTTGTAAAGCAGCACCAGATCCCAGTGCAGACAAAGGAGATTCCGACGCTGGTGGAGGCTATTGACGGGCGCCTCCTCCGTTCTGGCCCAATCACCCAGGAGACCTGTCCCATCACCTTCCACGTCCAGCAGCACCAAGAACAGCTGCAGTTTGATGTCGCCCGCATGCCTCGCTTCCCGCTGATTCTAGGCCTTTCCTGGCTGAAGCTGCACAACCCCATCGTGGACTGGGCCCAGCAGGAACTATGCTTCCGAGACCCATGCCCCCATCTGACTCCTCCCACCACTCTAGCAGCCGGCATCCCGAGTGGTGGTCCTCAGCTCCCTCAGAAGTATGCGGATTTTGCCAATGTCTTTGAAGAGACAGGAGCTGATCAGCTTCCCCCTCACCGGCCCTATGACTGTGCCATTGATTTGGTACCTGGGGCCCCACTCCCGGTGGGGCATCTGTACCCAATGTCGGAGCCTGAGTTGGCAGCTCTGCGAGACTTCCTGGACAAGAACCTGAAACACGGATTAATCCGACCCTCAACCTCTCCCCTGTCTGCCCCAGTCCTCTTAGTGAAGAAGAAAAGTGGGGAGCTCTGGCTGTGCAATGACTACCAGGCCCTGAACAAGATCACCATCCATGACCGGTACCCTCTACCACTGATCCCTGAACTCTTGGATCGCTTGAAGGGGGCCCAAATCTACACCAAGCTGGACCTCTGTGGAGCGTACAATTTGGTGCACATACGGCCCGGAGACGAGTGGAAGACCGCGTTTGGGACCCGATATGGGCAGTAGGAGCACCTGGTGATGCCCTTCGGATTGACCAATGCCCCCGCTGTCTTCCAGAAGTTCATGAATGACGTATTCCGGGACCTGCTTGACCGCTTCGCGATCATATACCTAGATGACAACCTGATTTACTCCTGCAATCTTGCCCAGCATGCCGAGCACGTTCGCCAGGTCCTGCAGCGCCTACGAGCCCACGGCCTCTACGCCAAGCTGGAGAAGTGCGAATTTGACCTGCGTTCCGTCGAGTTCCTTGGTCACATTGTGTCACCACAGGGAATACTCATGGACCCCAGAAAAGTGGAAGCAGTCCTGACCTGGCAGGCTCCTTGGAATCACAAGGACCTGCAGCGGTTCCTTGTTTTCGCCAACTACTATCGGCAATTCATCCCAGCCTATGCATCCCTAACCACACCCCTGACTCAACTACTCCGCCCCAAAGAACCCTTCCACTGGTCCCCAGAGGCCGATAACGCCTTCTCCACCCTGAAGACCCGCTTTGCCACCGGGCCACTCCTGAGATACCCCGACCCCCAGCTTCCCTTTACGGTGGAAGCTGATGCCTCCAACGTGGCCCTAGGAGCAGTGCTGTCCCAGCGCGAGGAGCTGTCCCAGCTCCTCCAGCCCTGCGCCTATTACTCGCGCCAGCTCACTGCTGCAGAGAGGAACTATACAATCTGGGAGAGGGAGTTGCTCGCGATCAAGGTGGCTTTTGAGGTTTGGAGACATTACCTTGAAGGGGCTCGCCACCCTGTCCAAGTGCTCACTGACCACCGGAACTTGGAGCATCTCCAGACCACCCGCCGTCTCAACCAGCGCCAGATCCGGTGGTCCCTATTCTTCTCCCGCTTCGACTTCAGGATCACCTACATCCCCCATACCCAGAACTGGAAAGCCGATGCACTCTCGCGGAAACCGGAATACGCCCCTGCTTCAACTGAGACCGCGCCTGCTGCTCCCATCCTGCCGCCCTCAGTGTTTGCAGCCACCTCCACTTCACCAGCACTCGTGGGGGACATTCATGCTAGCCCGGCCAATGATCCCTGGGTCCAGCAACACCTCCAGGCACTCCAAGATGGCTCAACAGGCGGGTTCACGACTCGAGGCGGCCTCTTGCTACACCGCGAACACCTCTATGTGCCGCCCGGGCCCTTGCAGGTAGAAGTGCTACACCTGACCCACGACGGTTTACCCGCTGGGCACTTTGGACAGCATAGGACCACCCACTTGCTGACACGGGAATTCTGGTGGCCACGAGTTCGCTCCGATGTTGCCCGTTATGTCAACTCCTGTGACGTCTGCCGACGGGCCAAAGACATCCCAGCCAAACCCCCAGGATTGTTACAGCCCTTGCCCACACCCTCAGGACCCTGGGATACCATCTCGATGGACTTCATCACAGAACTTCCGCGATCCAAGGGTCAGACTTGTATCTTAGTGGTCGTCGACCTGTTTACAAAGATGGCCCACTTCATTCCGTGCCCGAAACTTCCCACAGCTCAGGAGACGGCCCAGCTCTACCTGCAACACATCTTTCGTCTGCACGGACTCCCAGCCCACCTAATCTTAGACCGGGACCCCCAGTTTTCCTCTCGGTTCTGGCAAGCCCTCCATTCCAGCCTGGGTACTCGAGTGCACCTGTCCTTGGCCTACCACCCACAGACGGGCCAAAGACATCCCAGCCAAACCCCCAGGATTGTTACAGCCCTTGCCCACACCCTCAGGACCCTGGGATACCATCTCGATGGACTTCATCACAGAACTTCCGCGATCCAAGGGTCAGACTTGTATCTTAGTGGTCGTCGACCTGTTTACAAAGATGGCCCACTTCATTCCGTGCCCGAAACTTCCCACAGCTCAGGAGACGGCCCAGCTCTACCTGCAACACATCTTTCGTCTGCACGGACTCCCAGCCCACCTAATCTTAGACCGGGGCCCCCAGTTTTCCTCTCGGTTCTGGCAAGCCTGGGTACTCGAGTGCACCTGTCCTTGGCCTACCACCCACAGACGGATGGTCAGACGGAGTGCACCAATGCCACGCTAGAGCAATTTCTCCGCTGTTACACCTGTCATCAGCAGGATGACTGGACCACCCTGTTGCCCCTAGCGGAGTTTGCGTACAACAACGCAGTCCATTCATCCACCCAAATGACCCCGTTTGCTGCAACCTACGGGTACCACCCTCGGTTCTTCCCAGCAATCCTGCCACCCACGAATGTCCCCGCCATTGATGCCTACCTGCAAGAACTCCGTGCCAGCCAAGACTTGCTCCGAGAACAGCTACAGCGGGCCAAGGAGGCATATAAACTGGCTGCGGACTGGAAGAGGCAAGAGGGCCCTCCAGTACAGCCGGGGTATCATGTGTGGCTCTCAACTCGCTACCTGCACCGGCCTGGTCAGTCTCAGAAGCTGGATGCGCGGTTCATTGGACCCTACCCCGTCATGGAACAAGTAAACCCCGTTGCCTTCAGGCTCCAGTTGCCACCCCACCTTCGCATTCACCCTGTGTTCCATTGCTCCCTCCTTGTTCCGGCTGCACCCCCTGACCCAGCTCGGCCTCCTTCTCCACCGCCGCCACCACTGGTGCTGGTGGATGACGAAGAAGAATATGAGGTGCGCCAAATCCTGGACTCCCGGTACCATCGTGGAGGCCTCCAGTACCTTGTGGACTGGGAGGGATACGGCCCGGAAGACCGGTCTTGGGAGCCTGTGTACAACCTTCATGCCCCGGACTTGGTGCAGCAATTCCACAATGACCACCCCGACCTCCCAGGCCCTTCGACGGAGGGGGGCTCTGGGGAAGGGGATAGTGTCATGGGTGCTGGGGGCCCTGCAGAAGAAGCCGAGCCTGCAAAAGAAACTGTGCCCCTGCCATCTGCACTAGTGCCCCTGCCTCCTGCTGGAGAAGATCCAAGCCCCCCTGCCTTGCTCTCTCGGGTGGCTCGTGTGTGTGACCGCCTTCGTCAGGATCTCAGGGATCGGAGGAGGGTGGCACGCTCACGAGCAAGACGCTCCCTGAGCCCTGAGTTTTGAAAGGATTCTGGCCCTTCTAGGAATGAAGGTGCTTGAGTCTCAGCAGGATCCTGGCTGCCCTCTGAGTCAGCAATTAGCCCAAAGGGGCAAGAGACAGCAGAGGGCTATATAGCTGTGGGCTTTGGGAGGAGGCTTTGTGGAAGCAACTAGTCACTTACCTGACGTTCTAGCAGCCACTTCAGCTTCTGACTTCAGCTTCTGGACCCCCTGACTCTGGCATTGACTTCTGGACCCCCTGACTTTGGCTTCTGATCCTCTGACCTGCGATACCTGGACGGTGATTCGGTTTTGGTGCTTTGGGCCCTCCTTGCTACCCGGCTACAGACCTTGGACTGACCCTGGACTTCGCCTGGCCTGGCCCCAGCCCGTGACAGAGCATTACCAGCCAGATGGAGTTCATCTGTCAAATGTGGGGAATCGGGCCTTCCTGTGCAACTTGCAGCAAGGTCTTCAGGAGGCTCTGGGCCTCCCGGGGGTCGCGAATGCCTAAGCAGAGGCTTGGCATTGGCGGTGTTGGAATGAGAAAGGGGTTTAGACCTTGCTGGTGAGCACCCAGGCCTATGCACCTGTGTTGGGCAGGCGATCCATGGGAAAAGCAGATGGGCTTTACGGCTTAATGTCATGGAATACGGATCAGATTTCATGCCTCCCCTTGGTCGCCTCCTTCTGGTGATCGGGGTGGGGTCAAGGGGAGGGCATGTGTGGTTGGTCGGCCTGGTTCTAGCCACAGTAGTTTGGCTAGGGCTGGGGGCAGGGTGGCTCGCCCTTTGTTGGACTTGGTGGGGTCAGGAGAAGACCCCAGGGCTCGTCCTATTAATGTTTACCTTGCCATGTTGTTTGTAATAAAGTGGCTCGTTTTCCCCAACATTCTTGTCCGCCTCTTTATTCCAAATGGGGGTGCAAAAGGAGAGATTTGGAGGGCGAGAACGAAGGGATCAGTGACTGTCCATCCATTTTCACAAGCAGTATTATTTCAACAATGCACTTGCAAGTGTGCAGCCTATATCCAAACTTAGAGTATGACTGTTAACAGGGCTTTTTTTTGGGGGGGGGGGATGCAGTGGAACAGAGTTCTGGAACCTCTTTGTGGAAACAAAATTCTCAAAAAATGTTTGAAAGTTCATGAGAGGCACCTGTGTGTTTCTCCTTTATTTCCCTCTTAAGAGTTCTGGCATTTCTTTTTTCCAGAAAAAAAGCCCTGACTGGCAAGGCAGTAGGCTAGTCTTGATGTAAAATATGCTAAATAATGACTGAGTTAAGATAATGTGTTCTTGAAGCTTTGATTTTAATAGAACTGGAAGGAAGATCAGGCAGGTAGAGAAAGATATATTATTTTAGTGTTACCTAATATGTGTAAGGAATTAATCTTATCACATTACACTTGGCTGAGTTTATACAAGATAAAAACCACAAACAAGCAATGCACAGTTAGTTGGTACATATTCTCCCCATTACAGCTGACAGGTTCATTAATCACACAGTGTATTTTACTATTAAGAGCTGTAAGAGAGATCAAATCTCCAGTAATTTTTCTTCTTCTCTTTCATTTGATAAGTGTGTTTGTTTTGGTATGCAGATAAAATATTGTGTCAGTAATAAGTAATCCTGTGAGGTTTACACTTCTCCAGTTTGAAGATTCATTCTTATTTCCAAAGTCAAATTCTATTGGAAATGCATCATTTCCTTGACCACTGGATTAAGTAAAATGCATATGCTGGGATCCTCACTGGGAAGATGCCATTGTGAATGAAGTGCCTGTGGATATGACCATAGTTTAGGTAACAGAATTCTTACTTGCTGCATGTTGAAAGCATTAGCAATGAATACCCCTATTCATAACACAGCTTTGATTCATAATTAAGTCCGCATGAAAATTATAGAGAAATCTGACATTCTTTGCAAGGTGAGCCCTAATACATGTGTCAAATTTTGCAAGTGTCACAAATTGTCTGCCAGGAAGGAGAGAAGCTCTAAAGGGTATCATGGCTATGCAACAATCATTTAATGATTTTAAAAGTTTGCAATCAATGTCCTTATTAAAAAAAAACAACACCTCACGGGATTTATGGGAATAAGCTGTCATTGGGTCAGAAAAGATCGCTGGGTAGAGCAGAAAGCCAGAAAAATTATTGGTGCTTGTGTGATTCTTGTTCTGGATTGTGCTGTGTTTCTTTTTTAAAAAATCACTTTCTAGACAAGTGCTGCAACGCTTGTATATTCAAATGACAGATCCAGTTAAAATAATGATTTAATCATAGAATATTTTGCCAACCTTTATTGAAACTATTTGGGTGGATTACTAACATTGCTGATAAAAGGAACAGAGGGATAGGGGGGGGGGATCCTATTGTTCTGAAAACAAAAGGATTAGTGTTTCTTTTGGTTCTTAGTTCAAGAAGGAAGAAAATTGGTACATGCTGCAACCACTATTCTAGTTGCTGCTGCTTTTCTTTCTATCTGCATATAAACATCTTTCTCTTTTCTCCACTGCTTGCTCCCTTGGCCTGCAGTTTGAACTGGTTTATGACCTGACCACAAAATTCAAAATGGAAGAGTGCTGGGAGAATTTTGTTAGTGTTTTGTGAAATATGCAATATATTTGCAATGTTAAATTAATGTTTTAGCTCTTCCATATTTCCAGGATTTTGAAGGAATCAACAATAATGTAAATGGAATATCACATATTTTATGGGATGGGTTTTGACTTGTACTTCCCTCAATAGCACTGATTCAACATAATCAACATGCCTTATTTCAGGGGGTATCAGTATTGGTGGTGTATGTCTATGCAGAATGGAAACTAAAATTTAGTACTTATGTATACTAAGACTAGAAATATCTGAGACATATTTATGACTTTCTTTTCAAAACATCAGAAGAGAAATCCATTTTATAATACCAACCAGAGTGCTGGTAAAGAGAAGAAGAAATTGGACTTATATCCCACCTGCGCTCTGAATCACAGAGTCTCAGAGCAGCTCACAATCTCCTTTACCTTCCTTCCCCACAACAAACATGATGTAAGGTAAGTAGGACTGAAAGAGCTCTCACAGAAGCTGCCCTTTCAAGGACAACTCTGCAAGAGCTATAGCTGACCAAGGCCATTCCAGCAACTGCAATTGGAGAAGTGGGGAATCAAACCTGGTTCTCTCAGATAAGAGTCTGTGCACTTAACTGGCTCTCAAGCCATACCACCTGTTTAATGGAATGGAAGGATATCAGAGTATCCCTTTAGAAATCTGAGGTAGTCTCATTGCAGAAAGGATGGATTTGTAGTGGATGGAAGTCAAAGTCGTAAGCTGGAAAAAGGGATGGGTCGTAATGAGACTGAGTACATGTTCATTTGTTTAGATTTATATGCTACTCATCCAGAGATCTGCTTGAGGTGGTTCACAAGGCTAAAAAGTATAATAAAATCATTTTAAAAAGACATCATTATCACTATTAAAACAAGTCCTAAAACTACAAGTCATAAAATAGCCCCCAGGCTACAAATATGCTATAAAACAGCTTAAAAATATGGAGCACTTTAGCTAAAAGCCCGGGTAAAGAAAACTGTTTTGGCATGCTGCCTTAAAAAGGCAACAGGTGAATCTTGAAGGGGAGAGCATTCCAAAGGCAAGATGCCACCACTGGAAAAAATCCTGCCTTTTATTGTCATCTTATTGTCACTTGCTTCACCACTACTAGTGGGGTCTCAGAATGCAGGATTAGGAACAGGATATCAATTTGAAGGCAAACAGTATGGGAAGGAAGCTGTCTTTGAATACCCCAGCCCACCACAATTTGTTTAGAGATTTATCTCTTTGATTCCTCTATGCTCAAGCTATGAAGGATTAAGCCTTTGCACAGGGAATCCATCTCGATCACGTCAAGACACATTGGAGAAAGTCCCAATCCAAGGTAATGGTGGGGGTCTGTGAGAATTTCCCCCTATAAAAAATAATTCTAATGTCTCCCCAATAACTATCTGGGAGTCAGGTAATACCTTCTTTAGAGGCAGGGCTTTTTTTTGGAGCAGGAACGCACAGGAACGCAGTTCCAACTGGCTTGGTGTCAGGGTGTGTGGCCTAGTATGTAAATGAGTTCCTGATGGGCTTTTCTGCAAAGAAGCCCCTTTTAAACCAATGGTGATGTCAGGGGGTGTGACCTAATATGCAAATGAGTTCTGCTGGGATTTTCTACGAAAAAAGCCCTATTTAGAGGCTTATGTATATGGGCAGCTGCTCATATATAAAAAAGCAAAGGAATAAAGAGAGACAGAGATGTTTAGATTAATTAAAGAGGTTGGGAAAGAAACACTAAAAAGACTATTATCCTCAATTCTTTAAGGAAATAAAGCAAGTACAAAAGGCACTGGAAGAATCTGAAATATAAAAAGTCTATACAATTTTATTTTTGCATGTCAATGCTTTTTCAAGGTAGGGAACAAAGCTAATGTTTCGTGCCAATACATTAATTAAAAAGAGGGGAGAACATAATTACTACTGTAAGAGATAATGCAAGTAAAACCAATACTTTCATTGCTAATTTTAAAATACCCAAGTTATCAGAAATGGATAGACTTCTCCAGAAATTTACTAACAGCCTTTGTGATTTCTATTTCACTACTGAAAGATAATGAAATAGAAATCACAAGGGCTGCTAGTAAATTTCTGGAGAAATCCATTAAAATCTATGTGGGACATGTTTCACTATAAATTTTATTAGCTTATTGTTCTTAATCTTAGACTGTATATCTTGTCTGTCCTTATTTCATGTTATGTCTGAATATGCCAATAAAAGGTATGATGATGATGATGATGATGATGATGATGATGATGATGACAGAACTGCTTTATTTCAGCCTACAAACCTAGAAGTGGTTAAAGAAGTTGTCAACATTTTTTCAAAGCATGTCTCCAGGGTTTGATGAAATCTATCCAGAGGTTTAGCAGTATTTCTTACAAGTAGTTACAAATCCATTCCTTGCTGCTATAAATAAATTTTATATTTCCAAGGCATTACCATCCCCTTGGTTTAAAACAACAATGATAGTTATTTTGAAACTAGTAGATTATTAAACTCTTTTCATCCTATTAGATTATTAAAGTACTAGGAATAGGCCCATTGTGAGGAAAAATACAGCAGGCTCTAGAAAGATAATCTTGGTGAGTGCCTTATTGCCCCCCCATTCGGAATAAAGAGACGGACAACAATGTGGGATAAAGGGCCACTTTATTTAAAATAACGGCAATGGGAATAAACATGGGGCCAGGTTGAGCCAGGGGTCCAAACGCAGACCACCTCCCCAACCTGAAACTGGGCGAGCCACAGGCCCCGGGAGTGAGCCGACCCAACGGCTCAAACCCGGCCGGCCAGGCACTAGATCCAGCTCACTGAGGTCCACCCTCACCCGTGCCGTGCAGCCTGGGCTGTGGACCACTCCCTAGAGACTGGATCACCAGGCTCCCTGGAGCCAACCTTGAGCCGTGCAGCTTAGGTCCCCCAGGGACGCCTTGCACCCCCAAAGGTGCATTGCCATGTGAGCTCACCAAATGCCCCCAAAAGAACATGTTCCCAACGGTAAAACCGCCAAGGACAGCGCCAAGTCTCTGCTTAGGCCACTGACCCCCCACCAGAAAGAACATGTTCCAGCCCATGCCTCAAGTCAGCCAAAAAGGCCTCATTGCCCTTTATCGATAAATGCACGCCGTCAGATCTGTACCAATCCATACATTTGGCCTTGATGGCTGGGTGGGGCACATAAACTCCGAGCCCGGCCTCCATATATAAACACAAGGCCCTATTGGCCTTCCTTCTGGCCCGCTCCAAACCCTCCGGGTCCCAGGCTGCCCTCCACACCCGGTGCGGCAACATGGCCGACCACAGGACGAGGACGCCAGGCCATCTTCGCTTAATCAAGGTGATGTCATCCTGGGCCTGAATTGATAGGGCCCTACCCTTCATTAGGCCCAAATCATTCTCCCCAGGTGAATCACCTGGATGTGCGGTGGCGGGCCCCTCCTCTCTCTAAATAGAAGTGAGAGGAGTCCCGCCCACTTCATGCCACGCCGTCCCTGCCACTCAATTGTGGCCTGCTCGCTCAGACCCAACTGAGATCCTCCCGGCATCCGACGTGCCTGATGTGCCGCCCAAAAGATGATACTGTGGCCGCAAATAAGGATCCTCCTTCTATGCGAGCCAGCCATAGCACCTAAGAAAGAAATAACAAATTCAGAACAGTTAACACCGTGAACAACCAAAGGTAGAAAAAACATCCCTAAATGATCTCAAGGAACCAGCGGCCTGATATAAGACTTAAAAGCCCGGGACTTCCACCGACCCACCCGACGTATGACATCACCTTCGTAGCCCATAGCAGCAGCAGTAGATGCTGCGCCTATGCGAAAAGAGTGAGTGCCAAACCTCGAGCCGGCAAGTCCCAACTTCTCCAGTGCCTGAGTGGTGATAGCCCAAAACTGAAACTTGGAAAGCGGGGAGGAGTCTTCATGGCGAAATAACAGGCCCTGATCCGTCCCACGTATTTCCAAATAACGTGCCAAAGCTAGGACAGGGCAAAACTCCTCCTCTGGACACGGGCCCAGCGTAATCACACAACCTTTTTGTGTTTGATCGGTCTTAGACCGCCGGACCCGAATGAGCGCCTGCCCCGTTTCCAGAGTAACATCATCCACCCTCAGGGCCCTATCAGAGCTGTCAGTCCGCGAACCTGCAACCAGCTCTGACACCCGCAGCACCCCGAAAAAAGCCGTCAACGCCGTGGCGTGAAATAGTACCCTTTCGTAACTGGATGCACACACCGAGACCCAGGTAGGGTGAAGTCCCCGTAAAATAGATGGCGAAATTGGAAGCCTGCCATCAACTTGGCGACCTGCCTCCCGAGACCACCCCTCCAGCATTTGGTTAATCCGAAAATCCTTGGTGCATCCATACACCCGCGGGACTTGCTAAAAAAGGCCAACCCCGCGAGCTGACCCCTAATGGACCTCACGGAGAGACCGCGATCCTTCTGCCAGACGCAGAACTGCAGCAACTGCTCAACCGGGACTGGCCATGTTTCATCCAGGCCGGCACCTACTCTAAACAACGCAAACTGCTTTGCCGCCCGATCATACAACCTCCTCGTACTGGGTGCAATTGCAAGATGGATGGCCCGGCTCACTTCCTCCTTCCAATTCGCCACAGCTCTGCTGGCATGGGCACTGGACAGCTGTCAGCCTCCGGGGTGAGCTGACGAAAGCGCTCCATCTGTTGGCGAGACAGAGCATCCGCCACCCCATTACTAGAGCCCGGTACGTGCCTGGCGGCAAACAACACATTCAATTTCAGGCAACGTAATGTAAAACGCCTAACCAAACTCATAACTGGAGGGGACCTGGAAGTGAGATTATTGACAACGTGGACAACCGCCATGTTGTCGCACCAGAAGTGCACCGTATGGTTGGCCAAAGAGCTCCCCCAAAGAAAAACTGCAACCACAATAGGGAAGAACTCTAAGAATGCCAAGTTGCGAATCAAATCAGAATTCCGCCACTCGGCTGGCCAAGGCTCAGCGCACCAGTGTCCCCGAAAATAAACACCAAAGCCAGTGGTGCCCGCAGCATCAGAGACAATCTGTAACTCGGCCTCCAAAAGCCTCCCGCCAAAAGGAAGTCCCTTTGAAGTGCTGAAGGAAATTCTCCCAAACTTCAAGGTCTTCCCGCATGCTCCTGTTCACCCGAGTAACGTGGTGAGGCAAACGCAACACCGTCATACCGTCACAAAATTGCCTTAAAAACGCCCTGCCGGGTGCCACCACCTTACATGCAAAATTCAGGTGGCCAACTAGCTGCTGGAGCTCCAGAAGCGAAACCTTCCTCCTTGCTTTCGTTGCTGCCACCTTTTCCCGCAGGCTACGCAACTTATCTTCTGGCAACCTAGAAGACTGCTGTAAGGTATCCAGCTCGATACCTAGAAAAGTCAACAAGGTCGAGGGGCCCTCAGTCTTTTCCGCTGCCAAAGGCACTCCCAACTCAGCGGCCAGACTCTCAAAAGACCTGAGTAGATAAGCGCATTGACCAGAACCCGTGGGGCCAGCGAACAGGAGGTCATCAAGGTAATGCGCCATATCGCGGATACCTGTCCTGTACTGCAATGCCCACTCCAAAAAGAAACTAAACCGCTCAAAGGCTGAACAAGACACAGAGCACCCCATAGGGAGGGCCCGGTCCATATAAAAACTGCCTTTGAAACAAAAGCCCAACAACTCAAAGTCCTACGGGTGCACGGGCAGCAATCTAAAGGCTGACTTAATGTCGCATTTAGCGAGCTCCGCCCCTACCCCGCAATGGTGAACTATGCGCACAGCCCGGTCAAAAAAGGTGTACCTAACCGAGCACAACTCGTCAGGAATGGCATCATTAACTGACCGGCCCCTAGGGTATGACAAATGATGGATTAGGCGGTACTCCCCCCTGGCCTTTTTAGGTACCACCCCGAGCGGGGAGACCCTCAAATTAGGCACAGGAGGTTCCGCAAAGGGCCCCAGAACGTGGCCTTCCGCACATTCCTTCCTAATTTTTTCGCGCACAACGTGTTCTAGCCCCCTCACGGACTTCAAATTGGAACACAAAAAGGGGGCTCGTGGACCTTGATAAGGTATCCGGAACACAAACATAAAACCTTGTAACAGATAATGCCTATCATCCGAAAGAGGATAACTTAACAACAACCTATTGAGGACTGGTATTCTGATGGGGCTGGGGCCCTTTTCCAGGTGGCGGATTGGGACCTCCAGGCCTCTTGAAGCCCCTTTTTGGCTTCGACCGACTACATGCCGTGAAAGCATGCGGTCCCCCACACACTGGACATTCGTGCCTGTATCGACAGTCCTTCCTGGCACAAGCCCCCTGGGAGGTAAACTCCCAACAAAGCAGCCGGGGTTGAACCGGCTGCCCCGCGGGGGCGCGGGGAACGGCAGGATGATTGGTCTTCTGGACAATGTGACCACTGTCCGATCTGTCGCCAGTGTTAGGCTTCGCGGGAGCCATCAGCTGTAACCAGAGCTGTTGGCTGATCTGATCCCACGGCAACCCGGGATTAACTGCCGCCCTCATGCGGAACGCCTCGTCATATTGAAGCCACGCTCCACCCACAAAGTCACTATAGGCGCGATAAATGATATCGCAGTATTGAAAGAGTGGGGCTGCCCTCCAAGGTTGAGCCCTGGCAATTACCCCCGCATAGATTAAAAACCCTGGTAACCAGTTCGACCAGGACCTGTCCACCTTCCTCCTCTTAAGCTTTTCCTTGTCCTTCTCATCCATCTCCTCTTTCGGCTTTTTCTCAAGCTCACGATATAGTAAGCTGAATACGTCAACATATTCTCCCTTTAAAATCTTTTCTCTAGTTGCGGCCGTAAGGTGGTCGCCTAAACGCATAGCCGAATCACCAAAGGGTATAGCGTGGAAAGGAATCGACGCGTACGAGAAGGAAGGTTGTGTTGGAAACCCAAGTCCACCCCACTGCTGTGTGGACCAAGTAGAAGAGGATGGGGTGGCTAACTGACCACCCCAAGGAAGAACGCCCCCGGCCACCTGGTTTGACAAACCACCAACTCCACCTGGAGGCACCGCTGTAAGCGGCTAAGATGACCAAGCAGACCCTGTACCTGCTTGCCCTGTCAGGGAAGCCGAAAAAGGCGACCACCCCAACTGAGGCTGTTGGCTCGAGGAGGGTCCTCCGGCTAAAAATGGAAAGCCCATCCCCTGCGAAGGTACCGATGCACCAGCCCCCGGCCCGATGACTGGGCCCCATGGCCCCCAAGGCCAACCAGACCCCCGAGACTGAGCCGGCCACCTACCTTCTTGTTCCAGCGGAACCACCGCCACATCTGCTGGCTCCTGCCCCTGCTCATCGTCTGGAGTGACCCGATCCGGCGAATCGCCATCATTGCCACCCTGCAAGGCAGATAAACGAGCGAGGACCTCTTTCTGAAATGCGATGGTTGCCGCCCTGCCGCTTCCCGTAAGACCTGAGACGTGCCGTGAAGGGCCGGCCACGCCTCTCTCCCCCTCTAAAGCAGCCAAACTGTCGAGGATCGCTTGGCGAGTGCCAGCGTCATCCCATTCCTCGGCCGGGGGTACCCCTGGACAGGGTCTCTTCGTTGGCTTTTTGGCAGGCTGCTTACCCTTTGAAGGGCCCTGACCCTTTTTAGGACCCATAGCATCCAATGTTGTCAACGACCCACCAGACCAGACCACTCAGACCTACTGTCCAGAGGGTAAAGAAGGCGCTCCTTACAAATCAACACGAAGCCCCAAGCCCAACAGGGTCCAGTTGTCAGCTGCAACCCTGAACCTATGGGCAATGCCCTAATGCACAATGCGCCACCTCCTAACTGACAATACAAGGGAGGAGGGCTTTATCCCAGACCTGCCTTTGGGAACCACACTGTTTCCCCCAGCCCACGTACTGTTACCACAGGGTGCAGCCTGGACTATTCCAGACCTACAGGCCAGCCACACCCACACCAAAAAGCACAGCCCACCAGCCACCTGGCCAGGAAGGTGGAGGGGGGGGGGGTGAGCAAAATCTCAAAACCCCTCACTGAATACCGGCCTGGTGTGGCCTGGACTATTCAATACCTACAGGCCAGCCACACCCCCACCAGAGCGCACAGCACACCAACCACCTGACAGGAAGGTGGGGGGGGTGAGCAAACGCTCAAAGCCCCTCACTAAATGCCGCCCTTCTACCCACAGCCCACACAAATTTGAAGCGGCAGAAGGGGTGGGGGGGTAGTGCAGGTCACAAGGGCCCCAAAAGAGCAAGAGAGAGTTAAGCACTATCACAGCGCTAGCCTCAGGGAAGAATTCAAAGCCCTAGCAACAGGCTACTATCAGCCCCCTATCGGCCAGCCACCGAACAGGCGAAGGAGAGAGGGGAGGTAAAAAGAGCGGGAAAACCGCCGCAGCCGCTCCGCTGCGAGTTCTGTAAGCTCGGGGCACTGGGAGCCGCCAACTCACCCCCCCCAAAGAAGCGCGTGCAGTCCTCCCGGCCTAAATCAAACAAATAGGGGGGGGGGGGCGGGCGAGGAAACCGAAGTCGCCACAAACGCGGCAGCGCAAACAGGCCCTCCCTGACCCCCGCTAAGGCTCACTCCCTCCCGACCAAGCCCCCACCCCAAAGAAATGAGGCCGAAGCGGACGGCTGAATACTCCCTGAAGGAGCCGCGCTCCTCCCGGCGACGAGCCTCAATCGCCCGGCTCCTTCGGATGTCGATCAAAAGCCCCGAACGTCGATCGGAAGCCCAGAACGGCGCAAGCCTGCACAGCCGCCGCTGACGCCGCTGAAGCCACCGAAGCCGCTCTCGCCAGTAAGCCCAGGGCCCAGCACAGCCACGCCTGGTCGTGGCAACGCTGGAGTCATTCACCGACAAGCCCTAGGAACGACTGCACAGCGAGGGGATGGGCCAGCCTATTTAAGGCAGCCACACACCCCAAGCAGTCGGGGCAAACCAAGTCTCCCCATCCATTAGGGGAGGCAAAGAACGGCACCCATCCTAAGGCGGCCGATTGGCCGCCCGGCTGGGTGGTGCCGAACTGTCTTCCCACTCACCTACCCAAGTGAAGGCAAAAGAACAGACTTTAAAAACAGCACTTTTATTTTTAAATGCAGGAAAAGCAGTTGACTTAGTTGAACATAGGTTCCTCTTAAAACTTCAACCTATCATCACTATAATTCCTAAATTCACCTACAGTTTATTGAATATTCCTATAATGGGACCCACAAGGAACTTATGGGAAAGGATCATCCCATCTCCCCTGCCTTTCCTTCCTCGTCTATCCCCCACCCCTTTTCTTCCACTCACGCTCCTTTATGTAATGTCTACCTTCACCACTTCTCCCCTGTCACATTTTCTGTTTTCCTTATTCTGTGTTACTCATGTTCCCTATCATTAAGAACATAAGAGAAGCCAAGTTGGATTAGGCCAATGGCCCATCCAGTCCAACACTCTGTATCACACAGTGGCCAATATATATATATATACACACACACACAAACACACTGTGGCTAATAGCCACTGATGGACCTCTACTCCATATTTTTATCCAATCTTTTCTTGAAGCTGGCTATGCTTGTAGCCGCCACCATCTCCTGTGGCACTGAATTCAACATGTTAATCGCCCTTTGGGTGAAGAAGTACTTCCTTTTATCCGTTTTAACCTGACTGCTCAGCAATTTCACTGAATGCTCATGAGTTCTTGGATTGTGAGAAAGGAAGAAAAGGACTTCTTTCTCTGCTTTCTCCATCCCATGCATAATATTGTAAACCTCTATCTGTCACCCCGCAGTCGACGTTTCTCCAAGCTAAAGAGCCCCAAGTGTTTTAACCTTTCTTCATAGGGAAAGTGTTCCAAACTTTTAATCATTCTAGTTGCCCTTTTCTGCACTTTTTCCAATGCTATAATATCCGTTTTGAGGTGTGGTGACCAGAATTGCACACAGTACTCCAAATGAGACTGCACCATCTGGTTGATTTGTTTTCAATTCCCTTCCTAATAATTCCCAGCATGGCATTGGCCTTTTTTATTGCAATTGCATATTGTCTTGACATTTTCAGTGAGTTATCTACAACGACCCCAAGATCTCTCTCTTGGTCAGTCTCTGTCAGTTCACAACCCATCAACTTGTATTTATAGCTGGGATTCTTGGCCCCAATGTGCATTACTTTGCACTTGGCCATATTGAACCTCATCTGCCACGTTGACGCCCACTCACCCAGCCTCAACAGATCCCTTTGGAGTGCCTCACAATCCTCTCTGGTTCTCACCACCCTGAACAATTTAGTGTCAGCTGCAAATTTGGCCACTTCACTGCTTACTCCCAACTCCAGATCATTAATGAACAAGATAAAGAGCATGGGACCCAGTACTGAGCCCTTTGGCACCCCACTGCTTACCGTCTTCCACTGCGAAGACTGCCCATTTATACTCACTCTGTGTTTCCTATTAATTAGCCAGTTTTTGATCCACAAGAGGACCTGTCCTTTTACTCCATGACTCTTGAGCTTACTAAGGAGCCTTTGATGAGGAACTTTATCAAAAGCTTTCTGGAAGTCAAGGTAAACAACATCTATTAGGTCCCCTTTGTCCACATGCTTCTTCACCCCCTCAAAGAACTGTAACAGGTTAGTGAGGCAAGATCTTCCTTTACAGAACCCATGCTGAGTCTTCCTCAATAACTCGTGTTCATCAATGTGCCTACTCATTCTGTCCTTGATAATGGTTTCTACCAACTTTTCCAGTATTGAAGTCGGACTGACTGGCCTGTAATTTCCTGGATCTCCTCTGGAATCCTTTTTAAAGATGGGGGTGACATTTGCTACCTTCCAGTTCTCAGGAATGGAGGCAGATTTCAATGAAAGATTACATATTTTTGTCAGGAGACCCACAAGTTCAACTTTGAGTTCTTTCAGAACTCTTGGATGTATGCCATCCAGACCTGGTGACTTATTAGTTTTTAATTCGTCAATCAGTTGTAAAACCTCCTCTCTTGTCACCTCAGTCTGACTCAGGTCTTTCAACACCCCTTCCAAAATTAGTGGTTCTGGAGCTGGCAAACACTTTGTCTTCCACAGTGAAGATGGAGGCAAAAAATGCATTCAGCTTATCAGCCATTTCCCTATCCTCCTTCAGTAATCCTTTGACCCCTTGGTCATCCAAGCGCCCCACTGCCTCCCTGGCTGGTTTCCTGCATCTAATATATTTGAAGAAATTTTTATTGTTGGTCTTTATGTTTTTTGCAATATGCTCCTCATAGTCCCCTTTTGCCTGCCTGATCACAGTCTTGCATTTGATTTGTCACAGCTTATGTTCCCTTTCATTAATCTCACTTGGACTAGCTTTCCACCACCTAAAGGAGTTCTTCTTACCTTTTACAGCTTTGTTTGTTAACCATGCAGGCCTTTTCATATACCTGTTTGTGCCTTTCCTAACTTGTGGTATATATTTTATCTGAGCTTCTAGGATTGTAGTTTTAAATAGCCTCCAAGCTTCCCCGAGGGTTTTGACTGTATTTACCTTTCCTTTCAGTTTCCTTTTCATATGCCTCCTCATCTCAGAGAATTTACCCCTTTTAAAGTTAAATGTGATTGTGCTGGTCTTTTGGGGCAACTCCCTGTTAATACAAATGGTGAAATCAACAATGTTATGGTCACTGTTCCAAGCGGTGCGATCACTTTTACATCTCTCATTAAGTCTTGGGCATTACTTAGGACCAAATCCAGGATCGCCCCACCCCTGGTAGGTTCTGTGACCATCTGCTCTACAGCAGTCATTGAGAGCATCTAGAAACTCAATCTCTTTCTCTCGACCTGAACACATATTGACCCAATCAATCTGCGGGTAGTTAAAATCACCTATTACGACACAGTTTTTACGTTTAGCCGCTATCTTTAATCCTTCCATCATTTGTAATCGTCCTGTATCTTTTGATTTGGTGGGCGATAACAAACTCCCATAGTTAAATTTCCTTTTGGGCCCTCTATTTTGACCCAAAGCATTTCTAGAAGGGAATCTAATTCTTTGACCTCAGTTTTACTGGACTGTATACCCTCTCTGACATACAGAGCCACCCCACCTCCAACCCTTCCCTCCCTATGCTTCCGATATAACTTATATCCAGGAATCACCGTGTCCCACTGATTCTCCTCATTCCACCAAGTTTCTGAAATTCCCACAGTGTCTATGTTTTCCCCCAACACTAAACATTCCAACTCACCAATTTTACTTCGAACGCTTCTAGCATTTGTATACAAACATTTGTATACAAACATCTTCCTCCTGCTACCTCGAGACTTTGGCAGGCAGCCCATACTGTTTGTCAACATCTCAGTGGACAACTCTGATCCATTACCCGGTAGAAGAGTAACAGCTAACGCTTCATCTGTTTGAGATGAGTCCTCCCAAACCAGAGACATTTCATCTCCTGTCAGCTTTCCCCCAAGATTTAGTTTAAAAACTGCTCTGCCACCTTTTTGATTTTAAGCACCAGCAGCTTGTCCATCTGGGGACAAGTGGAGACCATCTCCCGCTTGTTCTAGAAAGCATCCCAGTGCCTAACAAACTTAAACCCTTCCTCCTACACCATTGTCTCATCCACACATTGAGACTTCTAATTTATGCCTGTTTCTCCAGCCCTGCACGTGGAACAGGTAGCACTTCTGAGAAGGCTACCTTGGAGGTCCTGGCCTTAAGTCTCCTGCCTAGCAGCCTAAATTTTTCCTCCAGAACCTCACGACTACATTTTCCCACATCGTTGGTGCCAACATGCACCACGACCACTGGCTTCTCCCCGCACTGTCTATCAGCCTATCTACAACACACATGATGTCCACTTCCTTTGCACCAGGCAGGCAAGTCACCATATGGTCAGTACACATTTTTGCCACCTAGCTGTCTACTTGCCTAAGGATCGAATCACCAACTACCAAGACCGCCCTTGCATCGAGCACACACCCAAGACTTCTGTCCTGTGGGCAGATAGTCATACATGTGCCACTCAGTACAAAACACTGGAAAGCCCCCACCCCCCTGCTGGCATTCTACCTTCATGATAGCTTTTTAAAAATATACAGTCCCCTTTTAAATCCTGATTGTTTATGTGGCTCTCCTTCTGAAGGGTCTACACAAGGAATCTGGGTTCCTGGTCCTTATAGAGCCCCCAGGCTAATAGCCACAGGCCAAGAGCCCTTTAGCTCTCGCCCTTTGGCTCGGGCCAGAGGCTCGTACCTCTGGCAAGGTGCAACTTAATAATGCAAAGAGGGTGGGGAACACAGCCACTCCTAATCAATCAGCAACAATCACCTTCAGCCCACTCAAACCAAATGAACAGCAATTCCCCAGCAACCACAAACTCAGAATTTTCAGCAATCACACAGTCACACAAACTCAGAAATTCTCAGCAACCTCTCCAGTTGCTTAGAAAGCCAAACCTCACCCTTGTAGAAGTTCTTCTCTGCTCTCTCTCAGAGCTTTCTGTAATGTGCTCAGCCTCCGGCAAGGCGCAGCTTAATAATGCAAAGAGGGTGGGGAACACAGCCACTCCTAATAAATCAGCAACCATCACCTTCAGTCCACTCAATCCAAACAAACAGCAGTTCCCCAGCAACCACAAACTCAGAATTTTCAGGAATCACACAGTCACACAAACTCAGAAATTCTTAGCAACTTCCTCAGCTGCTTAGAAAGCCATTCCCCCTTGCATTCATTCCCCCTTGCTTCTGTCTCCCTCCAGCTGCCCCTTTGTCATTCCCCAGCCCATCCTTTCTTCCTTCTAACCCAGATTCAGTTTAAAAATTTGGTTCCTGACCTTCCCCACCCCCTCGCCTACTTGCCTACGCCTAGCAGAGGAGCACTGTTTGCTGAAAGCTATGGCGGGAATTCTTTGTTTCATTGAGAGAAAGGGGCAGTTCTTCTCCATTTGCCTGAACTCTGTGCTGAAAGAGTGCAGCTACTGTGGGTTTTGCCACAGCTGCATCATTGTCACCAAAGAAGGGTGAGGTCCCATACCTGTCTATTCTTCCTGTCTAAAACTTGACTGAAGGGGAGAGCCAGCAGCAGTAGTTGCTGGCCTTCTCATCATTGTTGTCATCTTCCTCCTAGACTTGCCAATCCCCAGGTCCCAAGAGGGGATCCCCTGGTTTTGCAGGCTCTTTCCCACTCCCAGTGAGCTGCCAGCGAGGGGAAGTCCCACTCCAACAGCCACCATGTGTCTTTCCACCTCAGAAGGCTAGAAGAAGCTTGGAAACTGCTTCCTTTTTGGAAAGTGCGTGTGCCTTTAAATCTGCAGGAGCCAGGCTGAATGGGGGCAGGGTGAGCTGGCAGAACCCAGTGAGCTATGAAGCTGAGAGTAAGAAATGGAAAATAGTCCAGTTCCTCTGTTTTATATTCCTTTCAGAAGTTGTTTGCACAGTAAAATAGAGAGTGAATAGTAAACTAGAACCTTTGGATTCCCTGTGTTAGTCTGAAGAATTTGGCTGAATATACAGCAGATAGTTATGTTCAACAGCTTCGTGAGTAAATTGCCCCAGTTGTCAAGAGTGTCTCTTGCCATGATTTTAGTCACAGTATTGTAAATGACTCCATGTAACCTCTCAGGGTACTGCTTAGCTTCTTATCAGCCTGCTCTGCCTGTTGTGTCTGTACCTTACTATGTAACCGTTTCTGCCCTGGGAAAAGGAACACAATGGCATCAAGGCCAGCTGGTGTTATCTGACTCCCAGATAATGTATACTTTAATTTCTCTAATGCTGAGGGAGCTTGGAATGCTAGTGGGGGATGGAAGGAAGATTTTGGCGCTTTGATTTTGAATGTGTAACGGATGGACCCACAACTATATCTATGGGAACTGAGACTAGAAGCCTCAGTTTCATCAAGAAGTAACATGCATGCTGTACCTGTCTAATCACTTAATGAACTATCTTTATTCATCAATGGAGGAGTGCTTATTGGTGTGGACTGTGCAGAACTTGAAATGCAGCTTCTTTGGGCCACAGGCACTGCCTGAGAAGCGTGGAAGCAGGAAGGCAGGCTCAGCCATCAACAAGCAGAGCACGGAATCTCTTGGGTGCTACAGGCAGACTGGCTCTTCTCCCCCCCTGCCCCCACTGCTAATTCTGTGCTCTCCTCAATGATCTCCCACCCTTCCTTCTCCATCTGCAACCCCACAGCCTCTTTGGGCCACAGGCACCACTGGAGAAGGGTGGAGGCCTGGAAGGCAGGCAGGCTCCCGGCAGCCTCCAACAAGCACAGCTGAGCAGGGAGTCTCTTGGGTGCCGCGGGCAGACTGGCTCTTCTCCCCATCACACCAATTCCATGGTCTTCTCAACAGTCTTTTGCTCTTCCTCTTCTAGCTGCAACCCCACAGCCTCTTTGGGCCATGGGTGCCACCTTGAGCAGCAGATTCCCCGCTCCCCCCAGCACCCTAATAGGTCGCCTGTCCTTTCTCCTCTGGGAGCAAAATACAACCTCCGAATGTCAGAACTGGAATGAACTTCAGACGATTACAATACTTGTTACAAAGTAAGGATCTTTATTGAAGAACTACAGTGCTAGAGCTACGAGATAACAGTAATGCCGAGTCCTGGCAGTTGGTTACATTTTATGCCATCTACAAAGTACAATAAAGCTATCATTCACATGGGTTACAGACAAGTGTCTCCTTTCCCAGGCTTCGTTATCAGAAGGGAGGATGCTTCCCTGTGGTGAAGGCCAAACGGCCTGTCTTCAAAAGGGCACCTGTGGATGTTGAACAGAGACTATCTGTCGCCCCTAAATATTTGGAATAGCTATGAGGCACAGGGTTAATTGCTCAGGCTATGGACTCTGTGTTAGTATTAGGTTACAGCATGGAGTCGGTGTGGTCAATGCAGAGAGAGAGTTACAAGTTCTGACATACTGCCCCCCTTAGCTCTTCGCCTTGGGCTTGTGTGGGTACAGTAGGTGAAACTTTTTGAGCAGTTGCGGGGCGGATACATCACTAGCTTTCACCCATTCGTCACAGCTCGGGGGGAAGTATTTCCACCTGATGAGGTAGTACAACACGCCCCGTTGGATTTTGGAATCCAGAATCTCCTGCACCTCATGGTGACTCTGACCCCTCACTCGTGTCGGAGGCGGTTCCGGAGGGCGAGGGTGAAAGGACGTAGCTCCAGGATCTTTGCGAAGTAGGCTGCAATGAAAGACAGGGTGGATCTTACTCAATAATTTGGGCAGCTCAAGTTCCACCGTTACCTTGTTGATAACCTTTTTGATTTTAAAGGGCCCCAGATATTTCGAAGCAAGCTTGCGACACCCCTGCGAGAGGGGCAGACTTTTTGTAGACAGGAAGACTGTCTCCCCCTCCTTCAGTTCCCATTCGGGGGCGTGCTTTTTGTCGAAGTGGCGCTTGTACTGCTCTTTCGCCTCCTCCAGGTTTTCCAGGATCACCTTCCACCCCCCCCCACCGTACTCCTTCCCACTATTGCTGACATGAGGTGGGTTCCGGGGACCCGGAGGGCAGGGGAAGGTTGGGGAATAGTTTCCCTTCGTAGCCATTTACTATTCGGAAAGGGGAGGTCTTGGTTGAGCTATGGAGGCTGTTGTTATACCCATATTCTGCGAAGGGGAGTAACTCCACCCAGTTTGTCTGCTGGTAGTTATAATGTCAGAACTGGAACGAACTTCAGACGATTCCAATACTTGTTACAAAGTAAGGATCTTTATTGAAGAACTACAGTGCTAGAGCTACGAGATAACAGTAATGCCGAGTCCTGGCAGTTGGTTACATTTTATGCCATCTACAAAGTACAATAAAGCTATCATTCACACGGGTTACAGACAAGTGTCTCCTTTCCCAGGCTTCGTTATCAGAAGGGAGGATGCTTCCCTGTGGTGAAGGCCAAACGGCCTGTCTTCAAAAGGGCACCTGTGGATGTTGAACAGAGACTATCTGTCGCCCCTAAATATTTGGAATAGCTATGAGGCACAGGGTTAATTGCTCAGGCTATGGACTCTGTGTTAGTATTAGGTTACAGCATGGAGTCGGTGTGGTCAATGCAGAGAGAGAGTTACAAGTTCTGACACCGACAGCCTCTCCAGGCCCAGTTCTGCACTTGCCTAACTGATCTCTGTAAATTCACCATTCCCAATTCAGTCCCATTTCCCAAAGGCTGATAAAAGGGAGGGGCAGTTGTTGTGTTAGCAGTCAGACCTCTCATCTCACAGAGGTGCAGTTTATACCTTATAGAGGCAGAAACACCTCTCTGTATATCAATCCAGTATCTTAGTACAGGGCACTGCTTGGGCCAAAATGAGACAAGATGGATGCCAGTCAGGCATTAGCCTGGGAAAACAGTTTCAAAATATGAGTCAGAATGGCTGTCTGGCTACTAGCTCCTCCTTGTCCTCGAGAAATGCATGATTTCAGAACAATGGGTCCCGCCCCCCCAGACCTAGTGATTACTCAGCACAATCCCATCAGCCCAGTTTGGCCCAGATCACATGATTCACTCACATCTGATCAACACTTTGATATATAAGTTCAACTGTTCAGCATATTTGTGGAAAAATTTGGAGTATCCCTAACAATTATGACTGTTTTTTATCTCACATTCCCTTCACATACCTTAGGTACCATACCTAGAAGGGATGGGTATGAACAGGAAAAATGTTATTTGCATCAGTTCATGGCCAAATTATGTACCAAATCAATTTGTAGTTTGCGACCTTGCAAACTCCATTGAAGGGGACCAAAGCCCCTTTAAATGGGACTTGAAGAAAGCTTGAAAAACAGATGATGGGGTGGAAAGCCTTCTCCCAACCTCTCAGTTGTTTTGGGCTGTCTTTAATGTTTAAAGGAATGGCAAGACTCCCTTTAAAGTTTAAAGGAACTGCAGAAGACAGTCTGAAAAACAGCTGCAACTGGGAAGCACTTCCCGCCAAGCTATCTTGGACTGTCCACAAAAGACAGCCTGAAAAACAGCTGAGCAGTGCAGAGTGCTGCCCCACTGCTCAGCTGTCTTTGTGGCTTCAGCTGGGGCAGAAAGTAAAGAGACTCAGAGTCTCTTTAAACCCCTGCTTTATTTATTTTATTTTTATTTATTTTTGTAGATTTATAGCCCGCCTTTTCCTGTAATGGGCTCAAGGTGGGTTCCAGCACAATAAAACAATCAAACCAACAGTAAAACAGTCAATAATAATAAAACAATTGAACAGTTAAAAACAGATTAAAATTTAAACTAGTTAAGCCATTAGTTCAGAATTGATTTAAAGCGGCATGGAATGGTGTGGACATATCAATTAAGTACAGCTTTAGGTGTCCAAGGATGTCAACTGTATTGACCCAATTTAAGCAACAGTGCTGAGAGGCCAGTTTGATGGTACAATAAGAGAAGGATGTCCACCTGTTCACAAGGCCCCTTTCTGTTCTGTTCATAAACCACCATGAACTCCTTTAAAAGTTTACAAAATTAATGACAGTAGTCTCTTTATCATGATTTGTTGTTCATGAACCACAAACAGAACCAAATTCACAATGCCCATACCTAATATCTAATTCTTCATTTCATCCTTTCAAAAGCCCTGTGAAGTTGGTTTTGTTGAGAATGTGCTACTGGCCCAAGGTAACCCACAGAGCTTAATGTGTGACAGGGTGGGAATTGGAACCCAGCTCTCACCAGGTATTCTGATTAAAGCAACTGATTGAATATACCAAATAGATTTTATGTACTTTATATAATTAATAATAATAATGCTCTATTAATCTGCAATAAATTTATGAACACAAGGAGGAATGTAATGTATTGCAGTTACTGGGTTAGATTCAGTGAAAAATTTCCACATATACTAAAATTTCCACTTTCAGAAACATACTGAAAGGGTCATGCTGGCTGCTTTCAGTACATTAAGTGAATTGTATCCTGGTTTTCATTTTCATTTGCACAAGAGGTTGTGTAAATAATTATTGATATTACCAGGTATTGCAATATATTTAGTACAGTTGTTTGCATAAGTGGAACTGCACTAAATATATTCATGTTTCTGTTCATGCATTACTGGATCCAACTCACTGCTGTAATGTCTACCTTTCTAGGAAGAGAACTGTATAAAATTGTTCTGAGCATCTTTTAGGCTAGAACTAGGCTTCCCAAACCTCCCGCTCTGGCGGGAGACCCCTGGGTTCGCAGCCTCATCTCCCGCTCTTCAAAAATTGGGAAGCGGGGGGTGGGGGATGGAGGGGGGGAGAACATACCTGTAGGCTTCATGTTATTATAGAGCTCCTGAGCCGTTTGTAAAATGTATGCCCCTTTAAGGCTGGGCAGGAAGCAGGAAGGGCTTGGGAGAACGGCCCCTCCCTTTCTTTTGCTTTCGTTTTCACAGCAAGAGTTCTCCGGAAGAAGATCTGGTAAGTATTTGTGTGTGAGAGAGAGGGAGGGGGCAGGGGATTCCCTGGTTTGGAGGCCCTCCCCCATTTAGAAGGCGTGGGGGGGGGAGGGAAATGTCTACTGGGCACTCTATTATTCCCTATGGAGAACGATTCCCATAGGGAATAATAGGGAATTCATCCGTGGGTATTGGGGGCTCTGGGGGGGTCTATTTTTTGAGGTAGAGGCACCAAATTTTTAGTATAGCATCTAGTGCCTCTCCCCCAAATACCCCCCAAGTTTCAAAACAATTGGACCAGAGGGTCCAATTCTATGAGCCCCAAAAGATGGTGCCCCTATCCTTCATTATTTCCTATGGAAGAAAGGCATTTTAAAAGGTGTGCTGTCCCTTTAAATGTGATGGCCAGAACTCCCTTAGAGTTCAATTATGCTTGTCACATCCTTGTTCCTGGCTCCACCCCCAATGTCTCCTGGCTCCACCCCCAAAGACCCCAGATTTTTCTCTAATTGGACTTGGCAACCCTAGCTAGAACTATAAACTGGGATGGAATATATCTTATTTTATCAGTGCTGGAGAATTGGTATTCAACACTCTTTGGAATCATGGCCTAGAAAGGAAAATGGAATGGTATAGCATTGTTTTAGTAGGACTTAGGGGGCATATGAAAGAGAAATGGGGGTACTCAGAGTTTTTAAACAGCTCATAAAGAAGGCTATAAATAATCTCCATTTGTTTTTGATGGCTGAGGTTAGTGTACATTTTAATTCATAAACCTTTGCATAAAGCTTCTTCCCACTGTACTATATGCTGTACAAACGTGTTAACTATGCAACAGGATTTCAGTGCTATGCTCTCAGACACCAAAAATAGTCAGATTTTCCTCCCTTCTAAAAACAAACCAGATATTAGGAAATCACAAAGGACTGAATAAGTATTATGTCATCAGAACAGCTTTTTCACTTGGAAAACTTTAAGTGGAATATGTGCTAAGAATTTTTGCTCTGATGTCTTAATGACTATAAGAAAACTTTCAAATGAGTAAAATTAATAAAGTGAAAACTTCAGGTTAAAAGAGAGAGAGTCTTGTTGAGCATCTCTGCTGCAGCTTATGACTCTTCCTGTGCTAGTGTACCCCTCAAAATTTCAGGCCTACCTACACATGCAGCAGAAAGAGGTTGTAGAACTGAGAGGTGGTAGAATTCACCAACCACTATAGACTGCAAGGGGAGACAATAATTTGAATACTCCCCCACTTAAAAGCTCACTGTAAATTAAAGATGAATACATTACAAAGAAAAGTTCTAGCTCAGCTCTTTGCATGCTGTTCTAGTTTCTTTAATTTGGCCTAGTCCCATCTTTGGGAAGGTTGTTTAATTTGGCCTAGTCCCATCTTTGTTCAGCCATGGACAGACGATGGAATCTGGAATCTGTAAGGAACCTAGAAAATAATCTTACACTTCATATTTCTTCCACATATTAGGATAGACCTAATATGTGGATCCATCAGCTGTTGTTAGCTTGAAATAAATAGGAAGGAAGAAAAGCAATTAATAGGTCCTAGGTGGTGTTGAAGTCCACAACATGGACCTTTGTGGGAGCCTAATCATCCTCTTTCCTTGTGTTTATTGATTTTACTTGCTATAAAATATATCCCAAGATTCCTTCTGTTGAATTCATTTAGAAGTGTCTACAAAGGCATTTCTCAGTGATTCTCTCTCTCTCTCCCTAGAAGGTGAAGTTGTTGGATTGGCCTTCATTAATCCTTCATGAGTCTTCAGATAACTATAAGACTGAAATGTAGCACTGTAGGATGTAATGTACCTATCTAAGGAATTGCCTGCCCAATTCCCTGCAACGATGGACAAAACCTTCTCTGATGAAAGATGAACTAATTAAAACTGGAGATGGCCACAAACTGACTCACCAACAAAAATTCATCATGGATTTTGGGCAGTTCATGGTTTGTGACGTTCTTGGAAAGGCACCTGACATGAACATTTCACAAACGTGGTGCTGTTTGTGGTGGTTCTTGATTGTTCATGAATGATTACATTTTTGGGACAGTCTCTGAGCTGTGTACAAAACTCCAAGGCAAGGGGGGGGCACCAATAAGAGCCCTCCAAAGCTGCCAACAGAGTTCTCATTCTCCCCTGTGGAATCAGAAGGCTATATATATGCTCTCAGCTCTGCAGCCTCTTTTCTCTCAGCTGTTCTCAGTTACAGAGAGAGGCAGGGGACATCTTAAAAGAGAACTAGCAGAGCACATTCCCTCATGACTGGGAACTCCTCTCCCTTGCTCGAGTTTTGGTGTTAGGTAGACTCAGGGCTCTGAGCCACCCTGTCTCTCTACTTATTCTGAGCAGATGAGTTTAAATAGTGGGTTCCTTAGCTGAAGACCCACATATGCTGCGTTTGGGGGATTTAGGTGGACTCAGAGGTCTTGGCGGACTCAGGTTTCTGAGCCACCCATCTCTCTGCTCATGCCAAGCAAAGGGGTTTTGCTAGTGGGTTCCTCAGCTAAGAACAGTGAATCTGACAGTGATTCACAACTTTCCACACAACTCCCTGTTGCTGCTCCTGCTTCCAGTACACCCTTCTGTGACCCCTCTCAGTCCAGTGCCACAAGGCAGCTGCCCCTCCTCCCTTCTTCAGTCCTGGGGCATCATTTCCAGTCCACACTTTAGAAACATTTCCATACCATGCCCAGTGACCCCTGTGTGGCAGAGTGCCACGTGTGCCACATCCATGTCCAGAGGGACATAACTGTCACCCATTTCTCATGTATTGGGACATAACTGTCCAATACTTGTACTCCCCTGTCTCTGCAGACACCTGCAAAGGATCACCCCAGTATGTTGCCACTAAATGAAAGAGTGGCACCCTGTGGGAAGAAGAAGAGGCCCTCTCCTGCTCAGCAAGGAGAAGAAGAAAGGGAGCAGCAGGCCCTGCCAAGAAAAGGTCCCCGCACTCAGGGTTCCATGGGTAGTGAGATGTCAGGGCAGGCCTCCCTTCAAGAGGCTGTTCTCATGGGAATGCAGGCAGTACCATCCAGAAGGGCTACATAGAGGGCCAAGGAAGTACTCACTGGCCTTGTAAGCAATTTTTGATGGGGTTACCTCACATCCTGTGATATTAGATATTTTGTACCAGAGAACTATAAAAGTGAATATTCTCATGTGTGGGTGAAATCTTCAGGACTATTCAGATATGATTTACTTTATATAATTTTAAGTAACCACACATCATATAAAAAGCAACACCTGACTGTCTATCATTTTATTCCTGGATGTGTGTCTTTGTACATTTTTAATATATTGGCCACTGATGAAGGCCCTTAGCGGCCAAAACGCATATGGTCATTGTAATGATTGGAAATCCATCAAATGTATATGTGAAATTGTATATGGTTTGCAAATTTTATGCATTCTTATATTCAGACAATATGTTTTAAAATTCATTTTTGTCTATGTTTTATGTTAAATGTTATACATTTTATGATCTGTGTTATAGGCAACTTGAGCTTCCATGACACTGTTCAGATCTGGGTTTTCCCCTCCCTCCTTTCTTTGTTCTTTTCCAGGAGGAGACAGTCATCCACCAGGCTACAAAATAGTTCTGCTCCATGTGCAGAGGATGCATACACACTACATGGCACAAGAAATTGCTGCCATGATACAGAATAGCCTGAGGGAGTGGGTGGGCAGTGGTGGGTCAGCTCCAATGACTGGCTGACCCTCTCCCATATGGTGTGTGTTCTCAAGCCCTTCCATGACACCACCAATTTGTTCTGCACCCATACAACCAGCCTAGAACAAGACACACCTTGTAGCCCTGCCCACCCAAGGGCCAGCACGAAGGCCTGACAAGGGAACCGCCCCAGGACGCCAGGGTCCAGCGTTGGAGCTTTTGAAGAGGGACAGGGCCAGCCCGGGGAGGGAGCAGGGAGAAAGGGGTGTGGCTCAAAGGGGAATAAAAGGAAGCCAGGCTGAGAGGTCGAGGAGGAAGAGAGGTGAATGAGATGGGGAGGCTGCCCAGCACAGAGAGAGAGAGAGATTACGGAAGCCTCACTTTTTTTCAGCTTGGGAAAGGAGTGTCAGAAGGGTGAAGCAACCCAACCTTCTCCCATTCTGAGACCTCCACAGCTGGTGACAAGGCTGACCAGGAGGGCTGGCTTCCAAGAGACCCCCCCCCCCAGGGGGCAGCAGGGGCATGACACTGTTGTTGCATAACTTTGGGGAGCCCATGTCAAATCTCTGGGAATGTTTTCCTTTCTGTCCTTTAGAACCTGCCTTTGGAGAGATCTGTAACTGGGACCCCAGAAATATAACCCAGCCCTGTGCATTTGTTGTGCATAGCTTGCAGGGGCTCCATTCTATGTACTTTTAAATCTATACCTGACATTTTTCCCAAAAGCACTTTCCTGGCTTGACTTTGGTCCTATTGGGTTTGCACAGTGTCACAGTGATACTGGTTCTGCTGGGCTTCCAAAAATGCCCCCATCTGCAGTTTGTACTGAGAGATTATGGCTGGTTTCACACTGTGAAACTGACACAATTTTATTCCGTTCAGAAAAAATCCATTAAAGTTTGCACCGTTTCTGGGCAATCAGACAGCTGCTGCTGAAGCGGCAGGATCCCGGCAGCAGTCAGTTATTGCCCATTCACACTGCTAGCCCGGCTCAACCACGGATCTGCTGCGGAAAGGGCTGTCTCTTTTAAAAAGGCCCCATGTATGTGCACAATTGGAGAAGCGGAGAAGTGCACCTCGGAGAGGGGTGAGGGGGAAAAAAACCCCTGACCTTGCCAGAAATGACTTGACGCAATCACACAGCTCTTCTGCTTATGAGCCGCCCCAGGGCATTCAGACAGCAGCAGATTATGTAACCTACATCCGATTCAGGGGGATGATACCGGGAAAATCCAGGTAGTGTCACGAGCTGGGGCTGAGTCAGGCAAAGTCCAGGGGCAGTCCAAGGTCGGCAACTCGTGAGCAAGGTGGGTCCAAGGCGCCAAAACAGAATCGCAATCCAGGTATCACCGGTCAGAGGTTCAGAAGCCGAAGTCAGGGGGTCCAGAGGTCCAAGCCAAAGTCAGGAATCCAAAAGCCAAAGTCAAGAGCCGGAGTGGATGCTAGGATGTCAGGTATGTGACTAGTTGCTTCCACAAAGCCTCCTCCCAAAGCCCACAGCTATATAGCCCTCTGCTGCCTGTTGCTCATTTGGGCTAATTGCTGTCTCAGAGCAGCAGCCAGGATCCTGCCGAAACTTAAGCATCCTCACACTTAGAAGGGCCAGAATCCTTTCACCACTCAGGGCTCAGGGAGCGTCTTGCTTGTGAGCGTGCCGCCCTCCTCCGATCCCTGAGGTCCTGACGAAGGCGGTCACGCACACGACCCACCAGAGAGGGCGAGGCAGGGGGGCTTGGATCTTCTTCAGCAGGAGGCAGGGGCACTGGTGCAGGTGGCAGGGGCACCGTTCCTTCTGCAGGCTCTGCAGGCTCGGTTTCTTCTGCAGGGTCCCCAGCACCCATGACAGGTAGCTTTTTAATGCATATAGGAGGCGTCTGGAGACGGGGTGAGAACAGGTGCAGCTCGGAGGGCAGATGTGCTTGTGTGATTGTGCACTTTTAATCCAAATGGGAGGCAGAGCTAGGTCGGGGCAAATCTGTGTGAAACCACGGTATCTCAGGCCATTGGCCATACTGGCTGGGGCTGATGGGAGTTTTGGGAAAAAACATCTGGAGAGCTACTGTTGGCCATCCCTGCCCTATCTGGTTTGATCGTAGTCCACTGGAAACAATGGAGGATCTGTTCACCTTCTTTGGGGGGCTGTAACTCATTCATAAATCCAACCCTCACCAAACTGGCATGGCTACTAGAGGAGTGTCAGCTAGAGATTCATTGTGAGTTCGGTGTGTCTAGCTTGCATAGGATCCATTATATGCACTTCTGCATCTGTGACTGTTCTTACCCCAAAAAGGACTTTCCTAGAGGCACCTTCTTTGCAAGGCTCTGTAAATCCAATCCTCACCAAGCATGAAGGGGTGGTAGAAGTCAGTCAGAGATCCTCTGTGAGTTTGTGAATCTAACATGGTGGGGGGGGGGAGGGCTGTCCTACTACATCATGAACTTCATGAACCAAACCAGTTTGCTTAATGCAAAAAAGTTTGTGATGGTTTATGGTTTGTGAACTGTGCAAGCCACGAACCATGAATTGAACTGCATTTTCCCAATTCACGCTCATCCCTATTTAACCCTTCCAAAGAATCAGGGTATTTTTAACCCTAGAGTCATGGGAAAAATTGGTCTATCCTTTAAAAGCTTTCTAAGGCACCAACCTCCTGTTATGCCTTTTCCTTAGTGAATTGCAGTGGCCTGGAGTCCCTTTCTCCCCTCCCCACTATCTTTCTTTTATAATTTTTAAACTCATCAAAAGGAAAAATGAATCAATCTGGCCCCAAAAGACTTGGCTTGAAAATGAAAGCACTATGCATAATCATAATTGGATTCTATTGACCCACGAAATATTGGAAAAAAATTATTTTAGCCCTGTTCCCATGTTGAAATAGATGGACCAACACCTATTATCTCCATTTTATAGAAAGGTGGAGCAAACAGTGAAAACAAAATCTTTTCTCATAATTTATATCTATAGACTTTTTTTGGCTTTGAGGATTTAGAGCACTTTTGGAATTGGGGTTACAATGATCACAAGGGAAAGTAGTATTTGCAACCTGGATTGTTGAATAGTAGGAGGTAAAAGCTCTGTGTTTGTACTACGTCAAATCTTCTCTCATGGAAAAGCTCAGGTTGGACTATACTTTTGGATATGGGGTCCTTCCATCCCTCATTGCAAGACAAGCCAGGATATATTTGAAGGCAACCTCTGAAAACCATATTTTGTAGACTTGAAGGAGCCATGAGGCCTGGAATTCTAGATGACCCCTGGCCACATGTTTTCTGAGCTAATTGTTTCTCATTTCCCCTTCAAATTTTGCAAACCTCAGAGTGATCTTCTCATCTTTACATATTGGTGTGTGTGGGGGTAAGTACTCCAGCTTCTTGTCCACTGAGCTGATTGGTTCCCTTTATCTTTCACATTTTCCAAACCTCTGATTTGATATCTCAACCTTACAGGGGAAAGTTAGTCTAGATGACCCATAGCCATTTGTGCACTTAACTGTTCACCTTCAAATTTCCCAAGCCTCTGAGTCATCTTCTCAACTTTACATATTTGGGATGTGTGTGTGTGTAAGGTTACAATGATTGCTTTCTTTAAAACAAACATTTTTATAGATTCCCAACTGTGTCTTCTGCTTTAAAAATGGTGGAGGTCAATTTGACCCCATTTATGATGATGATATTGGATTCATATCCATATTATATATGTTTCTTGGGTTTTTAAAAATGTTTTCTATGAGGGGTGTTTTTGTCCCCAATTCCAAATTTGTATCTCCTTTGCCTTCATTTCTGAAGAAAGCTATCCTTGAGGCCTAATTTTTTTTTAGTAGTGAATTCCGTAACTGAGAGAGCTGTCATGTTTCTATTGCTCTTTGCTGCAATGTGGGATCACTTTGACCCCTATATTTAAGTAGTATAGCTGGGGAGTTTTCAATCTTGGGAGAGCCAGTTTGGTGTAGTGGTTAAGTGAGCAGACTCTTATCTGGGAAAACCAGGTTTGATTCCCCACTCTTCCACCTGCAGCTGCTGGAATGGCCTTGGGTTAGCCATAGCTCTCGTAGGAGTTGTTCTTGAAAGGGCAGCTGCTGTAAGAGCTCTCTCAGCCCCAGCTATCTCACAGGGTGTATGTTGTGTGTGTGTGGGGGGGGGGGGGGAAGGTAAAGGAGATTGTGACCACTCTGAGATTCAGAGTACAGGGCAGGATACAAATCCAATATCTATCTTCAAAAACATCAAAACAATGTATATTCCTAGCTTCATTCTGTGTACAATTAAATTATGGTCCACATTGGTCCAGAATTTCTAAACATGGTTTAGCCATGGTTAAGAAACAAATCCCAGTCTGGAAGCTCCAGTTGGTGCAGAATGCGGCAGCACGATTGCTGTCTGAATCACCTATACTGGTGAATAGTCGACCGATGCTGTGCAGTTTGCACTGGCTACCAATCGAGTACTGGATGCGCTTCAAGGTTTTAGTACTGACATTTAAAGCCTTACGCGGCCTGGGACCAGCATACCTGCAAGACCGTCTCTCCCCATACGAGCCCCAGAGGTCATCACGATCGGCCAATCAACACCTTCTGACCATTCCTGGCCCAAGGGACATCCAGCTTGTCTCGACCAGGGTCAGGGCTTTTTCGGCCCTGGCCCCAACCTGGTGGAATAAGCTCCCTGTGGCGGTTCGGGCCCTCCCAGATTTGTTACCATTCTGGAGGGCCTGTAAGACGGAGCTGTTCCACCGGGCCTATGGCTGAGGCAGAGGGACGTCCTTATCATCTAAACCAGCCCCTCCTGCACTGATTGCTTAAACCCGATATAGCTGAGATTTTTGAACATCTAGGTTGGGACAAGTATGCCTAATTGATCTGTCCACACTATCCATGCTGCCCTAATTAATGTAAGCTGTGGCTTAATTGTTCTAATTTTAAACTGTTTTAACTGTTTTAATTGTTTTAAACTGTTTTGATTGCTTTATTATGTTGGAAGCCACCCTGAACCCACTATGGGAGAGGGCAGCCTATAAATGTATGGAAATAAATAAAATTAATTAATTAATTAATGTGCCTGCATTCACATATCACAGCATACTTCCTTCCAGGTATTGAAACATACTTCCTTCCTCAAGATCTTCAACAGTGGGTGCAAGAGCGTAAAAAAAGCAAGAGGAAGGAGGGAGTGAACTAGACCAGTGATTAAAGAAATGCATGCCCATACTTCAGTTTGTTAATACAGATGACTTAAAGGAATTTCACATGCAAGTAGCTCTGAAGAAATATAAAGCAGTGTTTTTCTTAGCAGTGGGTTCCTGATCTACAGACAATTATTTCTTCATGTACAGGCCACATGGTGGTTTCCATATGGCTCCCAGTAATTTCTGGAATCTGTGTCATTCCTAATACTCTGAATCCATTTACAGATATTTTCAAGTGAAACAGCAAATAGATATTCTGTCTTCTACATTCTTAAATAATTTGTTGTCATGTTGTCCTAGCTAATAGTTACTGAAAAATGAAAATTTGGAGGTTTCCTTTGTGTGAATTTTTTGTTTTTTATTTATTGACCCATTACCAGGGCTTTTTTTGGTAGAAAAAGCCCAGCAGGAACTCATTTGTATATTAGACCACACCCCCTGATGTCACCATTGTTTCACACAGAGTTTTTGTAGAAAAAGCCCAGCAGGAGCTCATTTGCCTGTTAGGCCACACTCCCTGATACCAAGCCAGCCAGAACTGCATTCCTGCCCTGCCCATTACCTATGGCTATACTGTACAGAATGTACTCACTCATTACTCTTTGTTCTTTTTATATTACCTCCCTTCATATGACTATAGTATATGACTATACTATTTTTGTTCTTATAAGGGACAAGTTAACATAATGTAGATGTGTTTGAAGTACATTGAGGTTCTGTTTAGTTTGATCTTGTGAGGCATGGGAATCAGTTTTCATTGGGAAAAGCTGATCGTAAATGATGGTAAGCACTTTTTTTTTGTATAGTATCCTTGCAGAAAAATCCAGCTTTTGGAAAATTCAATTTAAAATGGTTTAGAACATTGCCAATATGTTGAGAGTCCTTCACACTATTAACAAATAAAAATATCAGAAACTGCATGGCCCAAGTTTATGTAAATGAACCCAAAGAATCTGACGCTTGTCCAGATCATCATCCAGAATAATGGCAGGACAGAACTACTTGTGTTTAACTGCTTAGGTGATAACCTTGCCTCTTCCATTTTCTGCCTATAGCTTTATTGATTCAGCACTCTTATTCAGTCTGTGACAGTGAAGACAATTTCCCATTTATTTCATTTTGGGGCATAAAAAAGTGGTCTGTCTCTATCACTCACCAATATGAACCTGATCCTGCTAATAATTTTAAACATATGTAGTTTTCTGTTTTTTCAACTGAGACTCCTAGGAACTGCTCAGGTGTTTAAATTTAAACATCTTCATAAGTGATTCCAGCATCAGGGCCAACACAAGCAATGTCTGAAAAAGCAAACATCTGAAGTTTTCATTTCCTTTTCCTAATACTTTTTGCTTTTCCAAAGAGAAAGAATAATTTCCCCTGCCATATTCATTAGACTACCTATTGAATTTTACACTTAAAGGGCCTTCTACACCATTTCTTAAAAGATACAATAACCATAAGTCTGGATTTTGAAGACGCTGCAAATCAGAGATATGGTGCCCATAATACATGACTGCAAAAATCATCTGGAATTCATTGACATACTGAGAACTAAATTAAACCTCATATGCCCACTAAGTCAGACAGACAGTTTGGGTTGCTATTTATAAGTTGTGATTTTATAAAAGAGAGTTATTCTATTTGTTTTGCCTTCCTGCCCAATTTAAATGAATGTTCTTTATTTCTCTACTTTCTAAAACCAATCCCTGTAATATAACATCGAGAAATATGGTTTATATGATGATGTTTTAGATGGTGGTTTCCATGGTCTGACAAATTTTCAGCTAGACAATATGCATATATAATTTCTGTCCACATAACTTTGCTACTATGCTATTTGCTATTCCCTTGGCTGATCAAAGCATACGAAGACTATAGGTCTCTTAATGTTCCCCTGCATAGGGAACATTTAGCAGATTCAACAACAAAGTGATATATTGATAAAAGTTAATCCACTTTTTAGGCATTTTTATTGATATGTTACATTAGAATGGACGTAATGAATATGAAATATGGCAGAAAGATTCCCTCCCCCCCCCACACACACCATAATCCTTTAGTCTATCACCCTATCCAGGCCACTTTCATGTCTACACATTGGATATGATACACACATGATGCGGCTCCCATCCAGAGGCAGGCTGCACAGCCTTGCGTCTGGGGGCCGTTTTGACTCCTCGCAAGGAGGAGGAGTGGACAGGGCATCATCAGAGGTGGGGGTGGAGCAGACATGACCTAGAGGCGGGCTCCGCTCCCTCCTCTCATTCCTCGCCTCATGCTCGGGGAAGGCAGAGCGCAGCTTGTGTGCTCTTTCCCTGCACAAGGCCTGTTGCCAGTCACCATGACTTTTTTGGGCCGTGGTGGTTGGCGTGTCGGACTCGAGCCACGGTGGTCCTCAGGAGGAGTCTCATTATGTCAGGAGCATCTTCAGGAGCATCTTTGACGTGGCGGTTTGTCGCTGGCCATGGTATTTTCGTGCAGCCGGTGTTTTTGTGCTTCCCTTTTTTGTTTTAGGGTATCTTGCGGTGCTTCTCCCCTTTTGAGGGTGCTGTTCACCCCCCCTTTCTCTCTCTCCCCCCTTGCTCATCTCTGTTAAGCCAGCTGGGGAACCACCCCCCCCCCCCCGTTTATATAATCTTCTGGGGAATGCATGGTTACTTCACAGTGTGTGGGGCTGTTCTTCCAGACAGTGCAGTTTGGAAGGAAGCCTTAGCTAACCGTGAGTTTAATTGGGTAGCCATTTTTTTGGAGCTGTTCGATTCTTCCTCCCTATTGCTGGGCAGAAGAGCAGCCATTTTGTGGATAGCTTGGGGCGGCCATTTTGAGGACAGCTTTAATGTTCATCACCTGCCTCCAGTAGGGCAGGGGCCACATCAGTGAGGGCAGTAGACAGGCTTGTCATTGCTATTGGGCACATTATCATGCCTAAGGAACAGGGCAAATCAAAGGGCAAGTGCCCTGCACCGAGACCGCAGCAGCCTGTTCCTAAGCGGTCAGCACCTTCGCCTTCATCGTCTGATGAGGAGGATGGCACTTTCGAGCAGTCTGTGTTAGCCAGAATAGCCACTTTAGAGGGGCCGAGTAGTAGGCAGCCGGTCGTATTGGGTGTAACGGGCCTGGCTTCCAAGGCAGACAAGCAGGCTGCTAAGAAGCGCTTCCAGGAAGAAATCCTTAATCATTTGTCTTCCTTTGAAAGCAGGTCTTATACAGACAAAACAGAGGCTGTGTCGCCTCTTCCAGCGGAGGTGCCCAATGCAGATGCTTCGCAGAGTTTGCAGTTGGATAGGGGTGAGTTTGCACAACACACTACCACAGCTTGGCCCTGGGGACCGTGGGGGTAGTCTGCCACCTTCAGGCTGGTTGTCAATAGCCAGCCTGCAGCTTTTAATAATTCCCAGCCTTGGGCTTGGGGCTTTAACCTGGCTAACCCTTGGGGTCCTTGGGGAGGCCTGCCCAGCCAGTTCCCGGGAGTGTCCGTGGCACCCTATGGTGGCTGGGGTGTTCTTATCCTTGGGGTCCATCATACTCTTCTGTGTCAGCTAAGTCTTTATCTTTTGGTGATCTGGCCTTACCTCTTGGGGATGACTTGTTGCCGGCCACCAAGGATAAGATACTGAAAGGGGAATTCGTGGACCTATTCTCTCTGCTCTATAGGGAGCTGGAGAAAAAGGATAAAGAGGATTTGGATGATAGGGAAAAGGAGAAAATCAAGAAGTAGAAAGTTGACAGGACGTGGGCGAACTGGGTGCCCGGGTTCATTATTTACGCCGGAATTATTGCCAGGTCACAGCCATGGAGGGCCACATCCCTTTTTCAGTATTTCGACATCATTTACAAAAGCTATACTAGCTTTACCAGTCCAGCTTGGCTTCAATATGATGAGGAGTTCAGAATGAGGGCGGCTTTGAACCCAGCCCTTCAATGGGATCAGATTCAGCCACAGCTGTGGCTGCAGGTCCTAACCTGGGTGATAGGTCAGACAGTGGACATGTTGTTCAGCACACTGCCATTGCTTCTGGTGCCCGCAGCAGTGCGGGGCAGGTGGTTCAATCCCGCCTGCTTTGTTGGGAGTTTGGGTCCCGAGGGGGGTGGTGTGGTAAAAAGAACTGCCCATGCAAACATGAGTGCCCTCTTTGCGGGGGGTCTTATTTCTTCACGAATTGTTCCAGGGGTAGATTCAGGCGGGGACAGTGCAAGCAGGACCCGAGCGGTGCAGATAAGCCATTTGGTAAAGGGTTCCAGCCCAATAAGGGTGACAGTGCTTGAGACATGGCTCTGTGATTATCCAAGGGATGAAGATCGGCTTTATTTGTTAAATGGTTTTAAGTTTGGGTTTAGAATTCCTTTTCAGGGCCCCAGAAAGCCGTTTATGGCCAACAATTTGAAGTTGGTTGTAGGGATGGAGCACATAGTTCGTCAGAAGATTGGGATGGAATTAGCCGAGGGTAGAGTCATTGGCCCATTTTCCACACCCACTGTGAGTACCTTGATGGTCTCCCCATTGGGCCTGGTGCCTATAAAGGCCCCAAGTGAATTCAGATTGATTCATCATTTATCTTACCCCCATGGGGACTCGGTGAATTTGTGTACTGTGCAGTTGTGGGGTAGGGACTGAGTTAGCAAAGTGCGACATAAAGTCTGCCTTTCGCCTCCTACCAGTTCACACTTTGGATTTTGAATTGCTGGCTTTTCATTTTGAAGGGTGGTTTTATATGGACAGGGCTCTGCCCATGGGCTGCTCCGTTTCTTGTGCGGCCTTCGAGCGCTTTAGCTTCTTTTTAGAATGGGCGGTGAGCCGCCGGGCTCATTTGAGCAATGTGGTGCATTATCTGGATGACTATCCGTTTGCGGGCCCCTTACGCTCTGGCCAGTTTGCCCATTTGATGGCGGCCTTTGCAGCGCAGTCGGCAGAGCTGGGCGTCCCTCTAGCCCATGAGAAGACGAAGGGCCCTACCCAGAGATTGACATTCCTGGGGGTTGAACTTGATTCATTCCAACAAACTTCATGCCTCCCAAGGGACAAAATTCTAGGTCTGCAGGAAATGGTTGCTCAGTTTTTGCTGTGGCGAAAGCAACCTTGAGGGAGCTGCAGCAGTTGGTGGGTCACTTAAATTTTGCATGTAAGGTGGTAGTTCCTGGTCGCCCCTTTTTGAGGAGGTTGTGTGATGCAATGGCTGGATTACGCCAGGCGCATTACCGAATCAGGATTTCACACAGCATGCGGGAGGACATTTACTATGGAAGGAGTTTTTAACCTCCTTTAATGGTGTCTCCTTTTGGAGGGCTGAGTTACAGCTGGAAGCTGAGCTGCAAATTACATCAGATGCAGTGGGGTCCCTTGGGTTTGGCGTCTACTTTCGCGGACACTGGTGCACAGAGGAATGGCCCCAGGAATGGATAGATGTGGGATGGAACAGAGATTTGACTTTATTGGAGTTCTTCCCGATCGTGGTAGCTGTTTGGTGGTGGGGGAATGAGTTGGCAGACCACACAGTCCACTTTTGGTGTGACAACTTAGCCGTGGTGCATGTTATCAATCCCTCACTTCCAAATCCCCCAGGGTGATGAGGCTGGTGTGGGCCTTCACTCTCTATTGCCTGAGGCTTAATATTTTATTTTTCGCCAGGCATGTGCCTGGGCTGGCTAATGGGGTGGCTGACGCTGTCTCCCGCAAACAGATACAGAGGTTTCGCCAGCTGGCCCCAGACACAGATTTTCTTCTGACAATGATGCTTCCTGGGATATGGATGATTGGTGGGGCGAGGCCGGCAGAGCAATAAGTCTCGCCATTGCTCCTAGTACCAGAAAATCGTACAACAGGGCAGTATGCCAGTCTGAAAGTTTTAAGAGCAAAGTTGGTTACCAAAGGGGATGGCCCCTTCCAGTGGAGCAATTACTTCACTATAGTGTATCTTTAAGGCGCAGGGGATTAGCAGTTCGATCTATTTGGGGCTGGTTGTCTGCGTTGGCCTTCGCTAGTAAGGCTTTGGGTTTCCAGGAGAATACTGGTGACTTCTGCATTAAGAAAATGTTGGAAGGTTGGTCTAGAGAAGTTGGGCCCAGGCGGGATCCTAGGCAACCGATTTCTCCTGCAGTTCTTAGGGGTTTACGATCGGTCTGGGACCAGGTGCGCGTGTCGGAGTACAAAACGCTGCTCTTTCACGCCACCTCTCTCATGGCATTCTTCAGGGCTCTCTGGGTGAGTGAGCTGGTGGCTCAGTCCAAATGGGATGTTTCAGGGAGGGCCTTCTGGTTAAAATAATTTTATTGGTAACATATGGTAATAAATCTATTTCTTACATCTTTAAAAAACTTCTTTTATCTACCCCATATATTACTTTCTACCCACCCCTCCCCCCGTTACTTGACCCCCGGTGTTATTTACTTAAAATGCAAATATTTAAAGGTACCCTTAACTATTAAAACAAAAATTTATATTTTTCTTCTTTTTAAAACTTAATCATTATTAAAAGTTGTCCAATGTCCTTTTATTTTCCACTCTTTTTCTACATATCTTCTAAACTTTTTCCTCTTCGTCTTAAAAACTTCTAAATCATAGTCTCTTAATATTCTTGTTAATTTGTCCATTTCACTCCATGTCATAACTTTTATACTCCAATCCCATTTCTCTGGTATTTTTTCTTGCTTCCACAACTGCGCATATAATGTCCTAGCAGCTGAAAGCAAGTACCAAATTACAGTTCTATCTTCTTTTGGAAATTTTTCCATTTGTAATCCCAATAGAAAAGTTTCTGCAACTTTCTTGAATTCATATCCCAAGATCTTAGAAATTTCTTGCTGAATCATCTGCCAATACTTTTTTGCTCTTTCACAAGTCCACCACATATGGTAGAAAGAACCGTCATGTTTTTTACATTTCCAACATCTGTCTGGCATCTTATTGTTCATCTTTGCCAATTTTTAGGAGTCATATACCACCTATACATCATTTTAAAACAGTTCTCTTTAATACTATGACATGTCGATAGCTTCATAGAATTCTTCCACAAGTATTCCCAAGTTTCCATCTGTATTTTTTATTTACATAAATTGCCCATTTAATCATTTGAGATTTCACTACTTCATCCTCCATAGACCATTACAAAAGTAATTTCTATATTTTTGAAATTAATTTTTCATTATCTCCAAGCAGAACTTTTCCCATTTCTGTTTGTTCTTTTCTTATTCCTTCAGTTTTGATATCGTTATCCACCAAGCTCTTTATTTGTTGCATTTGGAACAAATCATATTTATTATTCAACTCTTCAGCAGTTTTCAATTCTATTTTGCCACTTTGTATTTTTAATAATTGATTATATGACAACCACTTTTCTTCACCTATCTCAGCCGTTATTTTTATTACTTCAGCTGGCACTATCCATAACGGTCTTCTCTCATCTCCATATTTCTTATATTTCATCCATGTATTTAGCAAATTATTTCTTATATAATGGTGAGAGAAAAAACCGTCTGTCTTCTTTTTTCCATAATACAAATACGTGTGCCAGTCAAATTTATTTATTTATTTATTTATTTATTTATTTATTATGTTCGACTTATATCCCGCCCTCTCCGCAAGCGGACTCAGGGCGGCTCACAACATCATGTCAATACAATTAAACCAATAAAACATATAAAACCATAATTTACATCCGTGACCTTCCAGCACTAAGAGTTTTTTGTTTAACAGCGTTATCCATTCTTTTATCTACACTAAACAAACTACTTCCTGATATAATTTTAAATTCGGTAGTTGAAATCCAACTCTCTCTTTTGCATCTGTCAAAATTTTCATTTTAATCCTTGGTTTCTTCCCAGCCCACACAAATTCTGAGATTTTCCTTCGCCATTTATCAAATTGTTTGCTGTCTTTCACAATGGGAATAGTTTGAAACAAATACATTATTCTTGGTAGAATATTCATTTTAATTGCAGCTATTCTATCCAGCAGTGACAAATTAAGTTTATTCCATTTTAACATATATTCATCCATTTTACGCCACAGCTTCTCATAATTATTTTTAAACAGATAAGAACATAAGAGAAGCCATGTTGGATCAGGCCAACGGCCCATCAAGTCCAACACTCTGTGTCACACAGTGGCAAAAAATTTTATATACACACATACACTGTGGCTAATAGCCACTGATGGACCTGTGCTCCATATTTTTTATCTAAACCCTTCTTGAAGGTGGCTATACTTGTGGCCGCCACCACCTCCTGTGGCAGTGAATTCCACATGTTAATCACCCTTTGGGTGAAGAAGTACTCCCTTTTATCCGTTTTAATGTGTCTGCTCAGCAATTTCATCGAATGCCCACGAGTTCTTGTATTGTGAGAAAGGGAGAAAAGTACTTCTTTCTCTACTTTCTCCATCCCATGCATTATCTTGTAAACTTCTATCATGTCACCCCGCAGTCGACGTTTCTCCAAGCTAAAGAGTCCCAAGCGTTTCAAACTTTCTTCATAGGGAAAGTGCTCCAGCCCTTTAATCATTCTAGTTGTCCTTCTCTGGACTTTCTCCAATGCTATAATATCCTTTTTGAAGTGCAGAGACCAGAACTGCACAAAGTACTCCAAATGAGACCGCACCATCGATTTATACAGGGGCATTACGATACTGGCTGATTTGTTTTCAATTCCCTTCCTAATAATTCCCAGCATGGCGTTGGCCTTTTTTATTGCAAACGCACACTGTCTTGACATTTTCAGTGAGATATCTACCACGACCCCAAGATCTCTCTCTTGGTCAGTCTCTGCCAGTTCACACCCCATCAACTTGTATTTGTAGCTGGGATTCTTGGCCCCAATGTGCATTACTTTGCACTTGGCCATATTGAACCTCATCTGCCACGGTGACGCCCACTCACCCAGCCTCAACAGATCCCTTTGGAGTTCCTCACAATCCTCTCTGGTTCTCACCACCCTGAACAATTTAGTGTCATCCGCAAACTTGGCCACTTCACTGCTCACTCCCAACTCTAAATCATTTATGAACAAGTTAAAGAGCATGGGACCCAGTAAAGAGCCCTGCGGCACCCCACTGCTTACCGTCCTCCACTGCGAAGACTGCCCATTTATACTCACTCTCTGCTTCCTATTACTCAGCCAGTTTTTGATCCACAAGAGGACCTGTCCTTTTACTCCATGACTCTCAAGCTTTCTAAGGAGCCTTTGATGAGGAACTTTATCAAAAGCTTTCTGGAAGTCAAGGTAAACAACATCTATTGGGTCTCCTTTGTCCACATGTTTGTTCACCCCCTCAAAGAAATGTAACAGGTTAGTGAGGCAAGATCTTCCCTTGCAGAACCCATGCTGAGTCTTCCTCAATAACCCATGTTCATCAATGTGCCTACTCATTCTGTCCTTGATAATGGTTTCTACCAACTTTCCCGGTATTGAAGTCAGACTGACTGGCCTGTAATTTCCCGGGTCTCCTCTGGAACCTTTTTTAAAGATGGGGGTGACATTTGCTACCTTCCAGTCCTCAGGAACGGAGGCAGATTTCAATGAAAGATTACAGATTTTTGTTAGAAGATCCACAAGTTCAACTTTGAGTTCTTTCAGAACTCTCGGATGTATGCCATCCGGACCCGGTGACTTATTAGTTTTTAATTTGTCTATCAGTTGTAGGACCTCCTCTTTTGTCACCTCAATCTGACTCAGGTCTTTCAATACCCCTTCCAAAATTAGTGGTTCTGGGGCGGGCAAAAAGTTCTCATCTTCCACATGAAGATGGAGGCAAAAAATTCATTTAGCTTCTCAGCCATTTCCCTATCCTCCTTCAGCAATCCTTTTACCCCATGGTCATCCAAGGGCCCCACTGCCTCCCTGGCTGGTTCCCTACTTCTAATATATTTGAAGAAAGTTTTATTGTTGGTCTTTATGTTTTTTTGCAATATGCTCCTCATAGTCCCTTTTTGCCTGCCTGATCACAGTCTTGCATTTGATTTGCCACAGCCTGTGTTCCCTTTTACTAATCTCACTTGGACTGGTTTTCCACCGCTTAAAGGAGTCCTTCTTACCTTTTACAGCTTCCATTACTTTGTTTGTTAACCACGCAGGCCTTTTCTTATGCCTGTTTGTGCCTTTCCTAACTTGTGGTATGTATTTTATCTGAGCTTTTAGGATTATAGTTTTAAGTAGCATCCAAGCTTCCCCAAGGGTTTTGACCGTATGTACCTTTCCTTTCAGTTTCTTCCTCACATGCCTCCGCATCTCAGTGTATTTACCCCTTTTAAAGTTAAACGTGGTTGTGGCGGTCTTTTTAGACAACTCCCTATTTATACAAACGGTGAAATCAATAACATTATGGTCACTGCTCCCAAGTGGCGCAATCACTTTTACATCTCTCTCCAAGTCTTGGGCATTACTTAGGACCAAATCCAGGATCGCCCCACCCCTGGTAGGTTCTGAGACCATCTGCTCCATAGCACAGTCATTGAGAGCATCAAGAAACTCAATCTCTTTCTCTCGACCAGAACACATATTGACCCAATCAATCTGCGGGTAGTTAAAATCACCTATTACGACACAGTTTTTACGTTTAGCTGCTATCTTTAAGCCTTCCATCATATTATAATCGTCCTCTCTCTTTTGATTTGGTGGGCGATAACAAACTCCCATAGTTAAATTTCCTTTTGGGCCCTCTATTTCAACCCAAAGCATTTCTAAAAGTGAATCTAATTCTCTGATCTCAGTCTTATTGGACCATATATCCTCTCTGACATACAGAGCCACCCCACCTCCAACCCTTCCCTCCCTATCCTTCCGATATAGCTTATATCCAGGAATCACCGTGTCCCACTGATTCTCCTCATTCCACCAAGTTTCTGAAATTCCCACAATGTCTATGTTTTCTCCCAACACTAAACATTCCAATTCACCAATTTTACTTCGAACACTTCTAGCATTTGCATACAAACATCTATAATTTCCCAGGCGAGCTAGGCCCGCCACCTTCCTCCTGCCGCCTCGAGACTCTGGCAGACAGTCCATATTGTTTGTCACCTTCACAGTGGACAACTCTGGTCCGTTACCCGGTAGAAAAATAGCAGCTAACCCTTCATCTCTTTGAGACGAGTCCTCCCGAACCAGAGACATTTCATCTCATGTCGGCTTTCCCCCAAGATTTAGTTTAAAAACTGCTCTGTCCCCTTTTTGATTTTAAGCGCCAGCAGCCTGGTTCCATCCGGGGACAAGTGGAGACCGTCTCTTTTGTACAGCTCCCGCTTGTTGCAGAAAGCATCCCAATGCCTAACAAACTTAAACCCTTCCTCCTTACACCATCGTCTCATCCACACATTGAGACTTCTAATTTGTGCCTTTCTCTCCTGCCCTGCACGTGGAACAGGTAGCACTTCTGAGAAGGCTACCTTGGAGGTCCTGGCCTTAAGTCTCCCACCTAGATCAATAATCTTCATTGTTATCTCCACACCTAAATATTTTACCTTGGAGGTGACTTCACAGCCCGTTAATCTCTGCAATTCTTGTTGCTTATTTATTTGCATATTTTTGCATAGAAGTTTTGATTTTTCTTTATTAACACAACTCCCCATATTCTTGTATTTTGGCTAACAACAAAGGTGTGACTTGTATGGGGTTTTCATTTATAAACATTATATCATCTGCAAATGCTCTGTATTTGTAAGTAAATCCTTTTATTTTTAATCCTTCTATTTCTTTTTCTTGAATCTGCATCAGTAATATTTCAAGAGTCATTATAAACAACAATGGGAAAGTGGACAACCTTGTCTTGTACCTTTGCTGATAATCATATCTTCTGTAAGATCTGCATTTATACATAGCCTTGCACGTTGTTCAGCGTATATTACTTTTATCATTCTTATAAAGCTTTCTCCCAGCTCCATTTTCTCCATTACTTCAAATATAAAGTCCCAGTTTAAATTGTCAAATGCTTTCTCTGCATCCACAAAGAATAATGCTACTTCCTTTTCTGGATTTCTTTCATAATATTCTACAATATTTACAACAGTTCTGATATTTTCTCGTATTTGCCTTTTGGGAAGAAACCCCGCTTGATCTTCCTTTATAAAATTTATCAAATGTTGTTTAAGCTGTTCTGCCAAGATTCTTCTGTGTAAATACAATTTTATTGATAACATATGGTAACAATATCTATTTATATCATTACTATCCCTGACCCATATGATATTTTCTAATCCCCCCTCCCTCTGTTACTAGACTCCCGCCGAAGTTATATACTTAAAGTTCACTTATAAAGGTACCTTTAACTATAACCATCTAAATTCATATTCTACCTTTTTCTAATACTCATTATTAAAAAATTGTCCAATGTCTTTTTACGTTCCATTCTTTCTCTACATATCCTCTAAATTTCTTCCACTCCCTTTTAAACACTCTAAAATCATAGTCTCTTAGAGTTCTCGTAAGTTTATCCATCTCACTCCACGATAAAACTTTCACGATCCAATCCCATTTCTCTGGTATTTTTTCTTGCTTCCACAACTGTGCATACAATGTCCTAGCAGCTGAGAGCAAGTACCAAATTAAAGTTCTATCTTCTTTTGGAAATTTTTCCATTTGTAATCCCAACAGAAAAGTCTCTACAACTTTCTTAAAGTCATATCCCAGAATCTTAGATATTTCTTGTTGTATCATCTGCCAGAACTTTTTCGCTCTTCCACAAGTCCACCACATATGATACAAAGAACCTTCATGTTTCTTACATTTCCAATATCTATCCGACATCTTTTTAACTATCTTTGCCAGTTTTTTAGGATATGAACTTCCTATAGACAAATTATATTACATTGTTGTTTTTTAAGCCAATGAAATGTTGCTTTTTTGTGGTGAATTTAGTCCATTTATATTCCAAGATAGAAATTTGTAATCCATTATGGTGCAAAGTCTTTATTTTCTTCAAAAAAACTAAACAGCTCCTGCTCATTCCTTATTGTAATCCTTCTTCCACGTAGCTCAAAGCCCAAACCTCCAGGTATTATCCATCTGTATCTCGTTCCATCAGCACGTAGCTTCTCTGTCAGTCTCTTGTATTTCTTCCTGTCATTTATCACTTGTCTTGGCAGCTCTTTCATTATTTTGACTCTGCTCCCTTCCACTGTCAGAGCCTTTTGAAAATTTTTATTCAGAATTTTCCCTGCCATGTCTTTTGTTCTTAGTTTTATAACTATGTCTCTTGGTAGGCCTTTAACTTTTGCATATGATGAATTTATACATACTGTCAAACATGTTTCTGGACCTTTCAGGATCTTCCTCTAAAAAGTCAGCAATTATTTTCACCATATATTCCATTAAATCAGTTCCCTCCCCTTCAGGTACTCCTCTCAGACGCACTTGAGTTTCCATTAATCTGCAGTCATGAACTGTTACCTTCTCTTGTAGCTTTAATAAGGTGGAAGCGTGTACATTAACTTTCTCTTCAACATCCTTGACTCTGTTTGTAACTCCAACCACCTCATTTTTGAAGTCTTCAATTTCTTTTTTAAGATCTCCAATATCCTTCTTAAGTTCTTTTTTACAAGCTGTTAACATCTTCTCCACATCCTTCACAATCCTAGCCTCCATGGTATCAAACTGACTTTGCATTTTATCCAAAGAGTGGGCTCTTGCACGAGTTTGTCTTTCTTCTGACATTAAGAAAACCCTTTAAAAGTTCTAAAATCTCCAGTTCTTAAATCCAACACCAAATCTGATAGCTTAGAACTTGCCCTTTAAAATGAGACTAATTTCGCCATTCTCCGACCTTCCTGGGCTTAAATATTGATTTATAACAGTTTTTAACAATTTTCTTTTCTTCAAAATGGCTATTGTAATTTCTCTATGGTTAAAATTCCTAGCATAGGCTTTCTTCTTGCTCCTCTCGCCTTCAGCTTTTACTTCCTGGTTCACTAGGCCCCAGTTCACGTTCTTCAATTATCGCGATCTTTGGAGTGCTTGTTACGTTGATTGCAAGTGCAGAGCTATGACACCGATGCATACGTCAGCCACCATAGGTATTCAAAACAACTCTTTTCTTTCGCAGATTCTAACAAAGTCCTTAATTTAACAGAGTCCAAGTTTTAGGCTTTCTCCTCTTCATCTCCCCGTCTTTGTAATTCAGTTTTTCCCACCTTCCAATGTTATTTAGATTAGCTTAAAAGTCTCGGAGCGCGAGATTGTAATCTAGTACTTTTCAACGGCTATGCAGCTTAAACTTCGATCTCCTCAGTATTCAAATGTTTATCAGTCCCAAAAGAGAATGAGATCCAGACAGGCTTATGCCAATTAAATGGCTCTATAATCCTCTGTAGATGCTGAATACGCAACTTTTCCTCAGCGGTCCTCAAAGCCTCAGAAAGATCTTTTCCGAGATCTTTCATAAGCCAAGGTTAACCATCTAAAAGTTTTCTGTACGTATCCTGGGCAAATCTCTATCTGAGAAATGTAGGCAGGAAGCCAAAAAAAGGCTTCTTTCTACCCTGAACAGAGAATTAAGTTTCTCCTTATTCAGGAGACATCAGCTCAGCTGGATTCTCAGACCGGAAGTCCCGTTCTGCCAAGATTCTTGTATATATTTTATAGTCATTATTTAATAGCGAAATTGGTCTATAATTTTTTACATTCCTGACATCTCTATCTTCCTTAGGTATCAATAAAATAACAGCTTCCTTCCATGTATTTGGTATTTTCCCTTTTGTTCTTATCATGTTCATCAACTTCTGCAATTTCGGTGTTAACTCATCTTTAAAGGTTTTAAAATATTTAGCTGTATATACATCTGGCCCAGGTGCTTTTCCATTTTCCATTGCATTAATTGCTGCTTTAACGTCTATTTTTTCAATTGGATCATTCAAAACTTTTCGCATATTTTCAGTTAAGGGTTCTATTTTTATCTTTTGTAAATACTCATCAATCTTTTCTTTCTTTATTTTAACACCTTTAAACAACTTGGCATAGTACTTAAAAAATTCTCTTTTTATTCCCTCTTGGGTAACCACCTCTCTTCCATCTACCACAATGTTATTGATAATTTTATTTTCTCTCTTTTTCTTCAATTGCCAAGCCAAATACTTTCCAGGTTTATTTGCTCCCTCAAAAGATTTCTGCTGCAGTCTTTTCAAATTCCATTCCAATTCTTTATTTAACAAATGTCTCATTTGTGTTTGTAATATTGTAATTTCCCTTATAAGTTTCTTTTTCCCTGGCCTTTTTCTCAACTCCCCTTCTTTTTTCTTTATTTCATTTTGAATGTCCAACAACTGTTTTTCTTTTGCTCTCTTATCTTTATTATTCAAAGTAATCAATATTCCTCTCATTATTGCTTTATAGGCATCCCAGACCATCTGAAAATCAATATCCTCTTTGTCATTTATTTGAAAGAAAGCTTTCATTTCATTTTCTAGATATGTCACTGTTTCTTTATTCTGTAGCAAATCTTCATTCAATCTCCATCTTCTCAACTTCTTAGACAATTTTGTAATCCACATTATTGGGTTATGATCAGCCCCAATTTTGGGTAAGATCTCTATTGGGGGAGAGCTGTCCCCGAGGCACCCACTAGTGTGGGGGGTGCCACAAGGGGCAGTTCTCTCTCCGATGTTGTTCAACATCTACATTTCTTGCAAACAAATTATATTACAATTTTGTTTCTTAATCCAGTGAAATGTTGCCCTTCTTTTTTGTGGTGAATTTAGTCCATTAACATTCCAAGACAGTAATTTGTAATCCATCATTGTGCAAATTCTTTATTTTCTTGAAAAAAATCTACGTATATCCTGTGCATTTGTAATTGTGATTCTTTTTCCCTGGAGTTCAAAACTCCAACCTTCAGGTATTATCCATCTAAACCTCATTCCATTGTCTCTCAATTTTTCTGTCAACTTTTTATATGTTCTTCTATCATTTATCACTTGCTTTGGCAGCTCCTTCATGATTCTCACTCTACTGCCTCCCACTATCAGTGTCTTTTCAAAATTTTTATTCATGATTCTTCCCACCATTTCCTTTGTCATAAATCTTATGACAACATCTCTTGGTAAGTTATTTTTCTTGGCATAAAGTGAGTTCACTCTATACATATAGTCATACATATTTTTAGTCTCTTCAGGGTCTTCCTCTAAAAATTCTGCAATTATTTTTATTACAATTTCCTTTAAATCACCACCCTCCTTTTCAGGTACTCCTCTCAGACGTATCTGAGTCTCCATCAATTTGCAGTCATGGATTCTCACTTTTTCTTGCATTTTCAACAAGGTGAAATCATATACATTCATTCTGCTTTCTACCTCCTGCACTTTCTTAGATGTTTCCTCAGTTTCCTTTCTGAGATCTTCCATGTCTTTTCTAATCTCTGCAATAATTTCTTTTTTCGATTCATCTATCATCTCTCTCACCCCTTTCATCATTCTGGCCTCCACTGCCTCCAGTTGGTCCTGCATTTTTTTAAATGAAGTAGCCCTTGTACAGGGCTGCTTGTATTCAGACATTTAAAAAACAGCGAAAATTTGGACCTCACCAATTTCAAATTCGACTATCAGGTTCAAAAGAGTAGGACTTGCCCTTTACAACAAGCCCAATTTCGCCATCCTTGGAGCTCCCAAAGTCAAGATATTTATTTTTAAAGTTTTTAAATCTTCCAAAATGGCGGCCGCAACTTTTTACTGCTCCCTACAATTTCCCCCCCTTTTAAAAACATCGGAGGTCCACACAAATAATATGACCAATAGTATTTATCTTTTTACCCTCTTCTCAGTTAACGCCAACAATTTTTAATGTCCCGAATTCTTTAAAAACATTTTTTTTTATTTTGACTTCCCAGCAATGGCTGCCGATGTTTCTCAATGGTATATATTCCTAGAGTAGGTTTTCTTTCCGCTACTTCCTGCTTTTGTTGCCACGAAGTCTCATTCACACTGGTAACGAGATCTTACAATACTTGACATACTTCCTGTCTTGCTTAAATGTGCTGCAGGTCTGTGACGATGTGACGATTGTTGCTCTTTTTTCAAAACCGCAAGTAGACTAAACAATAAATTCCTTTCCACTTTTTAGCTCTTTTTAACACTGTCCTTTATATTTATAAAATCCAAATTTCATCTCTTCCTCCCCTCTTCTTCCAGACTTTCTAGATTTTCCTTTCCCACCTTTTAAATTTACTCCATTAAGCTGTAAAAAGTTCCAGAATGAAAGATAGTAATCTGTACCTTCTCTTCCAATTATCCAAGTTCTCACCGGTCTTTCAAAGCTTTAGATGTTTAGCAAAGTCCAAGAAGGTTAGGATCCTGTCGAGTTTATGTCAAATAAATGACTCTGAAAGCTTCTGTAGATGATGAAAATGAAACTCTTCCCAGAGACCCCTCAAGGCCTCAAAGAAGCCCCCCCCCCCCGGGACTCCCTTTTAGCCAAGGTAAATCTCCTTAAAGTTTCATGTGCATATTTTGGACTAATCTCTAACTGAGAAAAGTAGGCAGTAGGCATTGAATTGCCTTCCACTACCTCGAACAGAAGCTCCAGCCTGCTCCCGTTATGAGAATGTCAGCTCGACATTTTCCTTCCGCGGAAGTCCAGGGAGGGCCTTGAGGGCCCAAGACATTTGTCTGGCTAGCGGATCTGTATATGTTACAGTTTGTCATTCCAAGACTGATCAACTGCAATGGGGGGATACTATTCGTTTGCATTCCTGTTCTGACGTCGAGCTCTGTCCCGTAGCAGCTTTAACATGCTACATGGTTGCTTGTGGTTTGGGTGCTGGCCTGTTGTTCCATCACAGGGACTGCAGTCTGCTGACAAAGCATCAGTTTTGGATAGTGATGTGCAAGGCCCTTGCTATGCTGGGTCTGTCGGGAGTTAAGTTCGGCATTCATTCCTTTCGTATTGGAGCAGCATCTACTGCTGCTGCCCTGGGGTACTTCCTGCCTTCCATTCAGAAGCTTGGTAGATGGCATTCCTCGGCCTATAAGGGCTATGTTCGCCCTCTTGCACTGCAGTAACTGGCATCATGTTATTAGGGGGCTATGTTAGTCATTTTTTCTTCTTTTCCCAGATGCTGTGGTCCATGGAGAAAGATGATGAGGACACAGCTTTGTGTTTTAGGCTGCCCATCGGGCCAGGAGGACTTCGGCTGGGTCACAGCTGGGTCTCAGCAAGTGGGCCACCATTGAATGGCGTGAACGGCAGGGTCTCCTTTGGTCGGGCCTATTGCCCCTCTTGTTCGAAGATGTGCATGTGTTGCCGCCACATATTGTGGTGATACATCTGGGTGGTAATGATTTAGGCCTGCTCAAGGGAAAAGCCCTTGTGTTGCAGGCCAAAGATGACTTTAGAGTCATCAAGAGGCATTGGCCGCAGGCTTTGATCGTGTGGTCGGCCATGATCCCATGCCGAGTATGGCATGTGGCTTGGGACCCACGGGCAATTGAGAAAGCTCACAGCAAAGCCAATTTACAACTTAAAAGATCCCATGAAGGGGGTTTGGGCCCCTTTCTTCCCCACCCTGGGATCCGGGCTGATGGTGCAGATTTATACATCTTTCGGACAAGGGTAATGATACCAATTTACAACTTAAAAGATCCCATGAAGGGGGTTTGGGCCCCTTTCTTCCCCACCCTGGGATCCGGGCTGATGGTGCAGATTTATACATCTTTCGGACAAGGGTAATGATACCTTTTTAGAGGACTTGAAACTTGGGCTTAAGGAAGTGTTGGACGTTTAGTGGGCACAGCTGCCTAAGCAGAGGCTTGGCCTCGCAGTGGCTGGGTTTTGGCCTAAACTTTCGTTATGCAGCTCGGTGAGCACCTGTAGCACCCCAGGGTTTCGCTAAATCATTCCTGGACCGTGCAGGATGGTTGAGTGATGAAGAGGACTTCCTTGGGTTTGCATGGATTGATTCGGCTGTTAGCCGTGCGGCTGGGGGTTGGAACTCCAGGGCATAACCTTTGCTAGGCCACCCGGGTATGAGTCATGTATTTTGGCTATACTTAGCGGCAGGGTGGCTCACCCGTCATGCGGCAGGGGAGGGGTATTTTGTCCCCTGGTGCTGCCTGTTATGTTATAGCCCTTGTGTTAATGTAATAAAGAAAGAAAGTGGCCCTTTAGTTAACACAAACCCTTGTGTCCGTCTCTTCCTTCCATCTGGGGGGGCAAAGATATCCTGCTAAAACTCAGGATTTTATAGTACTTTTTCACTTTCACCACTGTGAAGTAACACAATGAGTAACCTTTTGGTCTCTTTCCATTCTAAAGAACTATAAACTTCAGAAACTTATGTTTAAACAATTCAGTGAGATAGTTCCTTAACATTTTATATGTGAAGGACTGAAGCGACAAGATTCTGGCTTCCTCAATCTTACTCAAGTTCAGCTGTAATATTATGCCTACAGAATCACTGGTGATCTTGCTGCTGGACTGATAACCTGCATCCATCAAATGTCATTTTATTTGTGATAAAGTAAAGTGATGTAACAGCTCACTACAGAATCTTTGTTCTGTCACAGCTGCTTTTCACAATCAAATAAACATTTATTTATTTCAAGTTTGCTAGATCTCCTTTTCCCACAAAAAAGTTCTCTATTTACTGTGGTAGTTGTAGAATGAAAAACTTGTATTTGTGAACTTACCCCAATTTTTACAGCTGTAAAGCTATGCTGTTCACATGTTCTCTTCTCTTCTTGTTCATTCATTTATTTGTATTTTATGCTTCCTCCAGGCAGTTCAGGGTAGCCCATGTGAGTTTATTTTATCCTCACAACAGCCTTATGAGATTATACTGAGCAGGGATTTGAACTTCCCTTATCCATTTAAATTACAGATTCTTCTCATCTGAAATGTACAGGACTTTTGAATATGCTTTTTTGAGGATGGGATACAGTGGGTGAGGTTATTTCATATAATAAAAGCCACTGGGCCCAGTATGTCAAGACAGAATAGTAAACAAAGTCTAAATGAATCTCAACACGAATTTTATTAGAACAATCCATTTCTGTTTATGACTACTGACCGCATCTGTTTGGAACTGGAAGTTATAGTTCTTTCCAGCGCCACTATCTATTTAAAAATCCTCATATACAAAAAGTATGGATGCAAGATTCTTTCTTAAGATCTACAAAGCATGGGAGCATTATTCATAAGTCATATTGAAATATTTAAAATGAAAGTTAAAAAAGGAGAACAAAGACTGTAACTCATTGTAAAAAATGAGTAGTTTTAATAATTTCAGGATGACAGGTTTGGTGCCCATTTACATACCACTTGTAATATTAAAAATTATGGTAGTTAAATGAATCATTCCCTGCACTTTTACATTTTTAATTACTTTTTACTGCGCTAGTGCTTTTGTTTACAATTATCTAATAAAACATTTATTTTATCTCACAAATATAACAGAGATTTTGTATTTTAATCAGATTTTATATATAATCTTATCACCCTTTTTTAGCATCTTTTTATGACCTGATACACCACAGGATGTTGTTTTGTAGAAAACCTCATTATTTTTTAATGCATGGCTATTTATTAGTGTATTGTGTATATAACAGACTATGCATTGCTTTGAATTGATGAATACATTTACATTCATTTTAGAATATGAATTGCTATATCAGTTAATCTCACATTTCTCTGCTGTGCTGCTGAAAGAGTGTGAGATTTGCATGCATTTCAGTTGGGTGGCAAGATAAAGAAGTCAGAGGTACAAAGGGTTTGTTAAAGAGAAATTTATATTATTTGTTTGGGAAAATTTCAAGCATCACAGATCTTGAATTATTTGCCAGTCCTGATGACCAGTCAAAGTATTTTATTGTTGTTGACCAGTCCTGATGGTAGCATGTGTTCTGTATTTGCAGGAGTACCTATTCTTGTTCAGTCTGGACACTTTCGGAATTTTGAGAACTAGGAAAGGGCACTACTACTAGGTTCTGCCATTGAGCTAGGGTCAATAATAAAATATTTGGTGGTTACAATCCATGCATTTTCCTACAATGGAGCCAGTTCTCCGTGAATGGGTGTATCTACACAAACAGAAATGATGGCACCAGTATTTTGAAGCATCACCTCCTTCAGTGTGGCGGAGGAAGGTCAGGAATGGAAGTTTGCTTTGGGCAGAAGATGCTTTGTTGGGCACAAGAAGCTCATGGCCACCACATTGAGATAACTCATGTACTTGAACATGGAGATGACAGGGCTGCCTCAGCTAAGTGTATGTATTGAAACTCTTATCATTTTAAAAAGAAGTTCTTTCAGAGGCCTTTTTAAATCTCCACTGATTATTTTTAGCTCTAGCTATGGCTCATACAACTTTGGTGAATGCGACACTCCAAGATAAACAGAGGAGTCATTACTTAGCTTTTAAGCCAGAACCAGGGAATGTTGCAATAGAGTGTTTTGATTATAAGAAAGATGTAGGCTTTCCCCTTTCCCCTAATCCTAAAGAAACTTTCTGAGCACTGAGAAGTGAGGCAAAGACATGAAAGAAACAAAAAAAATTATAAACCTATAATGTAATTTTATCTGCATTTTTGCACAGCGTGAAAACATCTGAGAAGCAGTGTTAAGATCTTTAGAGTGATTATCTGGAATCTACTTTGGAAGGAGGCAAATTTATTCAACTTGGACAGTTAACAGAATAGATACGAGCAACAGAAATTCTGTGATTCGCACAATATGTGTTGGTGACAACTAGTTTAGATGGCTTTTAAATGAAATTAGACAAATTATTATAAGGTAAACCTTTCAACAGCTATCCACAATAACTAAATGGAATCTTTATGTTCAAGTGCAGTGTACCTCTGAGCACCAGATGGTGGAACAAACTCAAGAGGATGCATATATGTTTTGTGCATAAACTTCTCAGAAGCAACCCATAAATCTACAATATTTAGAAAGCCATAAGTCTACAATATTTAGTCAGACTCTTCTTATTGCAGCTGCTGGATCTGGATGGAATGTGTCATGAGCTTATACTCACTTTTGCCCAATTCATATTCTTCTTCTTTTGCACATTTTTCATAGGATTACAAGTATCACATTGGATCTTTGCAGCAACCGTCATGCAGTTATAACCTCAAGCTTCTTATCACTATTACAATTGCATGTCCTTTCAATCTTATCTGAGAAGGGCTGGAATGTAAGAATACACATAACTTTAGCTGTGCTGTTTTTGTCAGAGAAGGGAAATATAGTTGTTATTCATAATTTATATAAAAGCCTATTCTTTATTGTTCATTATTACAATTCCTTCCTTGTTCACGCTTACTATAGCTAATAAGTGATTTATCCTCTGTTCAAGGCTATCAGGGTGATTAACTAGCAAATGAGAAATTACACACTGGTAATCTCTAGCCTGCTATGAATCACAGTTGTGAAAGGTTCTGAAAAGCATTTCATGGGATACATGGTAGTATGTAGCATATTTGAAAAGACAACAGTTTAAAATGAGGTTATGAGTTATGCAGAAAAAGATTGGGAAATGTATGATTCATCTCACAAATGGTGCTGAGTCATTTAATTTCATCCCCAGTGTGACTACTACATAGCATCTATTATTACAATATATTACTCAAACTGTGAGTCTTTCTTGGTAACACTGTAGAAAACACTCTCTTTTAATCTTTCCTCTGTAGGAATAAATTCCCAGGCCTATAATGTGCTTCTTGACTATATGAATTCATGCATTCTTGCTTCTATACTTTTTTTGCAGTGAGCTACACTAATATCCAGATCTTTGGAGAGGCGGCATATACATATTCTAAATAATAAATGTTTCAAAGCATTCAAATGCTGAAAGCATCAAAGAAAAGTTCCACATAGTCCATACATATTGCATTTGGAAAGACAAGAATACAATTATATTTAATGGATCATCTCTATTTTCTATGCAAGGAAAGCAGGGCAGAACAGATGTTTGCTCTACCATATTCTGTATCTCCATGTGCCTATTTTCAAAGGCTTGGAGAAGATGATTCTTTTATACTGTGTATATTTTCAATTTTAAAAAAATCCTAATGATTTACAAACAATGTTTGGGTTATTTTCTATTAATTACAGCATTACATTTATGGCAAAATTAAATGTATGTTCCAGAACAGTATTTGTGTTATTTTAAACAGCAAAAATACAAAAAGTAATGTGAAACCTGAACCGGTTTACTGTAAGTACAGCATACTGATAAAAAGAGAACTCTGTTTTCATAGAGGCATATCACTGATTAAAAATTGATTCATATGATCAGATGAGTGCACACTGAACACTTGATATGCAGCCAGATGGGAGCTCTTCTGTGTGGGGAGCTGTTTGCCAGGTGGAGCCACTAAATTTTCACTACTGTCTCTTCAGTGGCTTGTAGCAGAGTTCTGGAAATCAGCATCACACAAGAAGCTATATGTAAAAAGGTTGTCATATGATTTCATGTATAAATAGAAAATGTCTCCAAATCTGTAAAAGAAGGCTGCAGGAGTATTCTTAAGTCATATTCAAAGATTTGATTGAATAGCAGTGGCATTGTTCATGTGGCCCTTTTATGATAACTCAGGGAGCTTTAGGCACCAGAGGGTTTTTTTTGTTTTCTGAAATGTGTGGAGCAAATGTCCAGGAGATTGAAATCCAAAACACATACAGTATATCATAGAAGCCCCTTGTAGCATTAAGAGAGGAAGCCTAAGGAGAGCAATCTGCTGAGAATCCTACTCAGGTCTATTCAAAAGGGCTTACTCCTAGGAAAGTGCTCTTAGAATTGCACAGTTATTTCTGACTCTCAGATAGCTTTGGTCAGTGGGACGATTTCTGGCTCAAGACATTTTTTCTTCCTGAGGCAGAATGCAAAATGGTATTCCTAAATGCCATTGTACACTGCCTGCTACTCCTCTTCCCCACTTGGTGTGCATCTTCACCGCTGCCTCTGATCCTGCTACCTCAACAAATGGGAACTGTAATAGATAAACCATCTTGCTTCCTTCCCATTATTGGCCTCTTTAAAAAAGCACAACAAGTTAAGCATGTGAAAATTCAATCACCATTTGGGCTGCTCTTTTGGGCACCATTTGGGTAACTTTTCCAATTACCTTGTGGGAAAGAGAAGACAAAGAGTATCAGCTATTCTGGCTGCTTGGCTGCTGGGAAACCAGTGAAGTTGGTCAGGTGGAATGGTAGACACTCTCCACACGCCCCATGACTCCCTGAGATGACTGCTTCAATGATGGGAAGAGTGCTGATTGGGACAATCCTATGTAAATGGAAAGGGTATTTGCCAGCCCTCTAGCTATGGTGTAGAGGCTGTGATATATATAGTATAGTGTTCTAAATGAAATAAATATCTAGGTTTCTGTTTCCCCATCTTTCAACAAATACCCTAAGCATCTAGAGGGGGAGAGAGATGCTTGTAAGTAAATTGAGAATACATTTGTGCTTAATGGTTCCTTATTTCATTTCACTTTTCTATATCATTACATGTTGTTTCATTTCTCACTGTCAGACTATTCTCCCTTTACCAAGCTTAAAACAGGCCATTTTCTTTAAAATTGTATTACATTTAAAAGGAAACATGGGGGCGGGGACCAAGGATACATATACAAACACACCCCTCCCCCAAAAAATAAAGAGAGAAAAATACACACACATATGTGCATATACAAATATATACATACACATACTTATAAAAGGAAGAACCAAATTACAAAGAACATATAACAACAACAACAACACAGCATATACACAGAAAGAGTTTCTTTCTTCTTTTATTTTAAACCTTTAAACAAATATAATTAAAGAATGGAGAGCAGCTTACTTGATTTTTTCCCATAGTCCGAGGAAGAGCTTAAACATACTTTGTGTATTATTCTGAGTTATGTATAAAGTCATGCCCCGTTTCAGAGAAATCTGAGATTTTGTCTTTGATTATTCTAATTTGACTTGTTAATTTTTTGGCCATAGCTATCTGCTATAACTCAGTATAGTAAGACTGTAATGTTAATAATTCTACAGATTTCCAACTTTTAGCTATTGTTCTATGGGCTGCCATTAATGTGAACACTTTTTCATTTTGTTTCTCCCATATTGTTAATAGAGCCAAAACTGTTGTAATACATAGTTTGTTGTGTAATTTTTGCCATTTCTGCAAAGATTTTCTCCCAAAACTGTGACACTCTTGGGCATCACCACCACATATGGATGTAATCGCCTTGAGGATTACAAATTCTCCAACATTTTTTATTATTTGTGTTACTTATTCTTGCAAGGTGTGCTGGAATAAGTGTCATCTATGTAATAATTTCAAGGGTTCTCTCTAAGAGCTATTAAAACAGCCTTCCTTGTTTGGGAAAACCATCTCTTATTCCAAATATTTTGTTCCTATCTTTCTCCCAATAGCTTTCTCTCATATTATTTTCAAACCAGTCAATGTACTTAAATCAATCTCAATTAAGCATATATTTTAGAGATTACTACTTTTGCATTGGACACATGTTGCATTACGATTTTTTCAAATTTCAATAGCTTTCTGGTCATAGTTGCTTTACCGTAGAGTTTACAATTAAGTAGTGTAATTGATATAGCAAAAACCAATTTGTTAACACTCCTTGCAATTTTTCTTTTAGTTGTATTACAGTAAGGGGAGTCCTGTCTACATAAAAGTCTCTCATTCTATAAATCCCCTTTTCTTTCCATATAACATACCTTTCTGGTTTATCCAAAGAAGAAAAATTGGGATGCAGCATGAAAGGAAGCAGCAGGGATATCTCTGTCATTTTATTTTTCCATTTAATCCAAACTTGTGGCATATAGAAAGGGTTCTGTACTCATTTTATATCTCATACTTTTTGCGCATCAAATATAATTTTCTGAATTAATTTCAGATGTTTTCCATCTGCTTTCTTGCTCACCCAAGACTTATCAAAAGATCTATTTAAAGTATGACACCAAAACTCTCAACTGGTTTGTCTCGTAATATTTGCTTATATTATGTTCTCCCAATCCTCCTTGATCCATCCTCTTGTATCTTATAGCTTTCATAAGTAGTGTTATTTAACATTGATAAATGCAACTGGATCGGGGCGGCTCGGCGGTATTGCTGCTGCTCGACCTGTCGGCGGCGTTCGACATGGTCGACCACCGGCTGCTGACCCGCCGCCTCGCCGACGCAGGAATCCGGGGGCTAGCCTTACAGTGGCTCTCCTCCTTCCTTGAAAACCGGGGACAAAGGGTGGCAATTGGGGGGAAGCTGTCTCAGAGACACCCGCTTCGTTGTGGGGTGCCTCAGGGGGCAGTTCTCTCCCCGATATTGTTCAATATCTTTATGCGCCCCCTTGCCCAGCTTGCCCGGAGGTATGGGCTTGGCTGTCATCAGTACGCTGATGATACCCAGCTCTATCTACTGATGGAAGGCCGGACTGGTGATGTCCCTACAAATTTGGACCGGGCGTTACAAGCCGTGGCTGGCTGACTCAGGCTGAGCGGGTTGAAGTTGAACCCAACGAAGACTGAGGTCCTTTGCGTGGGTCGGGATGGACCAGGAGGGGAGATTATTCTGCCGGCTTTTGACGGTGCGCCACTGATACCAGTGCGCAGGGTCAAGAGCCTGGGGGTGCTACTGGAATCCTCGCTATCAATGGAGGCCCAGATAGCCACCACCGCAAGATCCACCTTCTTCCACCTCAAGAGGGCGAGGCAGTTGGCTCCCTTCTTGGAACGCGACGACCTAGCAACTGTGATCCACGCAACGGTCACCTCAAGATTAGACTACTGCAATGCCCTCTACATGGGGCTGCCCTTGTGTCGAACGCGGAGACTTCAGGTAGTGCAGAATGCAGCGGCCAGGCTGTTGATGGGACTACCTAGGTGGGAACATGTGCGGCCTGTGCTGCGGGATCTGCATTGGCTACCGGTCGTCTACCGCGTTCGTTATAAGGTGCTGGTTATTACCTTTAAAGCCCTATATGGCCGAGGACCTGCCTACCTTAGGGACCGCCTCTCCCCATATATCCCCAGGAGAACGTTAAGATCTAGCTCCCAAAACTTCCTACAAATCCCTGGGCCAAGAGAGGCCAGAATGAAGATAACTTGGGAGCAAGCCTTTTCATTAATGGCCCCTCGCTGGTGGAACCAACTCCCAGAGGGGGTGCGAGCCCTGCGGGACCTGAACCAGTTCCGCAGGGCTTGCAAAACCTCTCTTTTCCAGCTCGCATTTGAATTAGGACCAGACTAAACTGATTAAATCATCGTAACTTTAGCTATCTTATGTGCAATTGTAACTGATGTTTGATAGTATGTAATTGGGACGACAGAATTTATAGCACCTATTTTTATCTATTTTAATCTATTTATGTAACTGTATTATATTTAAAATGTTGCTTATTTGTTTTAATTGAATCATGACGTGTCATGTCTGTGAGCCGCCCTGAGCCCGCCTTCTGGTGGGGGAGAGCGGGATATAAGAATAAAATTTGATTTGATTTGATTTGATTTGATGTGACATGTAGTAAAAGGGTTCAGCTGGGAGTGGTACCAGGCTAGTGTTAACTCCCCAATTAAGAGCATTCCATACAGCTGGAGGGGTGAGAATCAAGGCCATCTTAAATCACCCCAATATCAGCAATTAGCTTAGAGTGTGAATTAATTGCTCTCGATTCTGATTGGTTGCAATGGGCCCAGCAGCCGATTGGGGCCAAGCATAAGTTTGGCTACTCAAAAGCCGTCTTTGAGTCTGACTCCACTCAGACTTTCTGCATGTACCTGCATGTTGTTATGTTGATTGTCTGAACTACTCAGGCTATCTGCTATGTCTTCTGTTGTGATCCTGTTGTGCCTGGCTGAATGCTAAGACCCTGCCATCCCGTCCTGACTTCTGCTGGTTGTATTTTGGGTAACTATGCCAACTGTGTAGATAGGCTGATGAAGCTTAGGTTTGTTATTTTCGTTCCTTCCTATAACCACGTTTTATGCTTATTTGCACACAATAAAATATATTTTATATAGTTAAATCATAGAATCATAGAGTTGGAAGGGACCTCCAGGGTCATCTAATGCAACCCCCTGCACAATGCAGGAAACTCACAAATACCTCCTCCTAAATCTTCATTGCTGTCAGATGGCCATCTAGCCTTTGTTTAAAAACCTCCAAGGAAGGAGACCCCACCACTTACCGAGGAAGCCTGTTCCACAGAGGAATCGCTCTAACGGTCAGGAAGTTCTTGTGGAGATGCTGTTTTTTTTGCTTTTGTTGGTTTTTTGCTTTTAAGTCTCAAAGCCTAAATCTAGTGCCTAGACTATTGGCTACCTGCTAAAATGACAACTTCTGTTTGTTCGGCAAGCTTACCTTGCACGGGTCTTGTTAGACTCCCGGTAAAGGCTGGAAAATTCCCAACGTCCTGCCTAGGGGGCATACTTGGGGTGGTAGCAGTCTACTGACCCAGGTTGGACTCCTGTGGCTTACAAGGGGCTTTGGAGCACAGGAGCCTAACTTAAAAGAGGCTCCCTACTGGGCAGTGGCTACAGTGGGCTGTTGCCTGGTAGTGGGGTTCCATGACAGTTTGCCAGCTGGCTAGGTCCTTTGGTGTGATAGATATGGGAAATGTTTGAAAGAAATAATTTAATTTTGGGAGCGTCATCATTTTTATGGCACTAATTCTACCCATGGAGGTCAAGTGTATCTGGGACCATCTTTTAATATCTTTTTTTATTTGTAGGATAGTCAGATGAAAGTTTAGTTGCTGTAGTTTATTTAGATTCTTTGGAATAATAACTCCTGGATATTTAAATAATTTATGAAAGATGGAAAACCCTAAGCCATTTTGAATTTCATATTGAGTTCTTTGGTTGATATTTATATATAATATTCCAGATTTTTAATAACTAATATGTAATTCTGCAATCACTCCATACGTATGAATCTCTCTCATTAGTTCAGATAGCGCTTCTTTGGAATTTACCATTAACACTGCCACATCATCTGTGAACATATCAGTTGTATGTACTGATCCATTTATTTCTAATCCTTTAATATGCTTATTGGTCCTTATTGCAATTGCCAGAGGTTCTAACGAAAGAATAAAAAACAGGGGGACAAAGGGCACCCCAGTTTAGTTTTGGTCAAGGGGAAGCTAGCAGAATTAAAACCATTTATTTGCACTCTAGCTTTGGAATTTTGATGTACTGAGTATATTGTATTCATGAAGTATTGCCCAATATTTAATTTTTGTAAAAGTCCAATAATAAAATTCCATTCCAAGTTATCAAAGGCCTTCTGTGCATCAAGAGATGCAATGACTATGCTCTCTTTCTCTCTCTTTACTAATGTGAATGGCATTCAATATTCTATGTATTCGGTCTGTTATTTGCCTTTGGCGTACACATCCTGAATGAGCTGGAGAAACACAACCCTTAATTAAAATGCTTAGTCCGGACACAAGGACTGCAGTGAAGTTTTTATGTCTTGGTTCAATAATGCTATTGGTCAGTAGGAATCTAATTGGTTAATTTGTTTGCCAGCTTTTAAGAGCACTGTAATCCCCATGTCTTCCCATGAGTGTGGTACTTGTTTATCTTTCATTATTTGGTTAAATAATCTTCATCATAAATTGGAGTAATAGGACTTTGAATTGTTGGTAAAATTCTGGACCATAACCATCTATGCCTAGGGATTTTTGATTTTTAATTTTTTTTAATGACCTCATGTATTTCTTTGCCTTACATTGGCATGCTTAAGATATTATTATGCTCTCTTTTCAGTTTGGGAATATTCAATTTTTGTTTGTATTCATCAATTTTTTTCTGATGGATTTTCTGAAGAATATATATTTTTTAAATATTTTGCAAACTGCTCAGCTATTTGTTCTGTATTATGTATTTTTATTGTTACATTCTATCTTTGATATTCTGTTTCTTTTATATTTTCTCGAGTTACTTTCTAATAACTTGAAACGTTACCAAATTCATAACATTTCTGCTTTAAATATAGCAATTTTTTAGTTATGGAATCTATTTCTAGGACACATAGTTCCTTCGTTTTACTTACCAAGCCCTTGTAAATCTTTTTTGATCCAGTTTTTTGTTTTGCGTCAAATAATCCTATTTTTGCCTACAGTTTTTAAATTTTTACTATTAAACTTCTTCATTAATATAGCCATTTCTTAAATACAACCCTCCTTGTTACTGGTTTTAATGCATCCCATACAATATACAATGGCATACCTTCAGTTGTATTATCTTTAAGATAATTCCATATGTCCTCTTATAGTCTTTCTTTGAATTCTAATTTAGTCAGTAGGATAGTGTTAATAATAATAATAACAACAACAACAACAATAAAATTTTATTTCTATCCCGCCCTCCCCGTCGAAGCGGGCTCAGAGCAGCTAACAACATATTCATATAATTATACAAAGGTTTAAAATCACATTAATATTAAAAACATTCCAATTTAAAACAAATACAAATAGATTTTAGGTGCTAATTCTGTTCATAAAAATAATGGTGATAGAAGTCACCTAACATCAGTTGCTCAGCCGGCAAAGGCCATCCTGAAAAGCGTGGTCTTGCAGGCCCTGTGGAACTGGTCAAGGCTCCGCAGGGCTTGCACTTCTTCTGGGAGCTGGAAACCTCCATTTGTATGTAGTTGGCTGCTCTCCAAGAATATTCAAATCTAACCATATTGGAGAGTGATCAGATAGGGTTTTTATGCCAATTTCTGCTTTAACGATATTTTGCATTGAACCTGATGTCATAATAAAATCTATTCAGGCGTATGAATTGTGCCTATGTGAGTAATATATGTAATCCATTTTCTGTGGGTTATCCACTCTCCAGGCATCTACAAGCTTAAATTCTTGTAAGATTTTTACTAATTCATTTCCCCTTATTTTCCTTTCTGTATTTTTCTTTCCACTTTGGTCCAAATAGTCTATATGAGTCCAATTTAAATCTCCCCCATTACCATTTCTCCCTCTTTAAATTTATCATACCAAACCATACCAGTAGATAGGCTGATAGACAGTGCTGGGGAGGAGCCAGTGGTCGTGGTGCATGTTGGCACCAACGATGTGGGGAAATGCAGTCGTGAGGTCCTGGAAGAAAAATTTAGGCTGCTAGGCAGGAGACTTAAGGCCAGGACCTCCAAGGTAGCCTTCTCAGAAGTGCTACCTGTTCCACGTGCAGGGCAGGAGAGACAGGCACAAATTAGAAGTCTCAATGTGTGGATGAGACGATGGTGTAAGGAGGAAGGGTTTAAGTTTGTTAGGCACTGGGATGCTTTCTGGAACAAGCGGAGCTGTACAAAAGAGATGGTTTCCACTTGTTCCCGGATGGAACCAGGCTGCTGGCGCTTAAAATCAAAAAGGTGGCAGAGCAGTTTTTAAACTAAATCTTGGGGGAAAGCCGACAGGAGATGAATTGTCTCTGGTTTGGGAGGACTCGTCTCAAAGAGATGAAAGGTTGGCTGCTATTTTTCTACCGGGTAACAGACCAGAGTTGTCCACTGTGATGGTGACAAACAGTATGGACTGTCTGCCAGAGTCTCGAGGTGGCAAGAGGAAGGTGGTGGGCCTAGCTTGCCTGGGAAATTATAGATGTTTGTATGCAAATGCTAGAAGTGTTTGAAGTAAAATTGGTGAATTGGAATGTTTAGTGTTGGGAGAAAACATAGACATTGTGGGAGTTTCAGAAACTTGGTGGAATGAGGAGAATCAGTGGGACATGGTGATTCCTGGATGTAAGTTATATTGGAAGGATAGGGAGGGAAGGGTTGGAGGTGGGGTGGCTCTGTATGTCAGAGAGGATATACGGTCCAGTAAGACTGAGGTCAGAGAATTAGATTCCCTTTTAGAAATGCTTTGGGTTGAAATAGAGGGCCCAAAAGGAAATTTAACTATGGGAGTTTGTTACCGCCCACAAAATCAAAAGAGAGAGGACGATTATAATATGATGGAAGGCTTAAAGATAGCGGCTAAATGTAAAAACTGTGTCGTAATAGGTGATTTTAACTACCCGCAGATTGATTGGGTCAATATGTGTTCTGGTCGAGAGAAAGAGACTGAGTTTCTTGATGCTCTCAATGACTGTGCTATGGAGCAGATAGTCTCAGAACCTATTAGGGGTGGGGCGATCCTGGATTTGGTCCTAAGTAATGCCCAAGACTTGGTGAGAGATGTAAAAGTGATCGCGCCGCTTGGGAGCAGTGACCATAATGTTTTGATTTCACCGTTTGTATAAATAGGGAGTTGCCCAAAAAGACCGCCACAACCACGTTTAACTTTAAAAGGGGTAAATTCTCTGAGATAAGGAGGCATGTGAGGAGGAAACTGAAAGGAAAGGTAAATACGGTCAAAACCCTTGGGGAAGCTTGGACACTATTTAAAACTATAATCCAAGAAGCTCAGATAAAATACATACCACAAGTTAGGAAAGGCACAAACAGGTATAAGAAAAGGCCTGCATGGTTAACAAACAAAGTAATGGAAGCTGTAAAAGGTAAGAAGGACTCCTTTAAACGGTGGAAAACCAGTCCACGTGAGATTAATGAAAGGGAACACAGGCTGCGGCAAATCAAATGCAAGACTGTGATCAGGCAGGCAAAAAGGGACTATGAGGAGCATATTGCAAAAAACGTAAAGAAAAACAATAAAAATTTCTTCAAATATATTAGAAGTAGGAAACCAGCCAGGGAGGCAGTGGGGCCCTTGGATGACCATGGGGTAAAAGGATTACTGAAGGAGGATAGGGAAATGGCTGAGAAGCTGAATGCATTTTTTGCCTCCATCTTCACTGTGGAAGATGAGAACTTTTTGCCCACCCCTGAACCACTAATGTTGAAAGGGGTGTTGAAAGACCTGAGTCAGATTGAGGTGACAAAAGAGGAGGTCTTACAACTAATAGACAAATTAAAAACTAATAAGTCACTGGGTCCGGATGGCATACATCCGGTAGTTCTGAAAGAACTCAAAGTTGAACTTGTGGATCTTCTAACAAAAATCTGTAATCTTTCATTGTAATCTGCCTCCGTTCCTGAGGACTGGAAGGTAGCAAATGTCACCCCCATCTTTAAAAAGGGTTCCAGAGGAGATCCGGGAAATTACAGGCCAGTCAGTCTGACTTCAATACCGGGAAAGTTGGTAGAAACCATTATCAAGGACAGAATGAGTAGGCACATTGATGAACACAAGTTATTGAGGAAGACTCAGCATGGGTTCTGTAGGGGAAGATCATGCCTCACTAACCTGCTACATTTCTTTGAGGGGGTGAACAAACATGTGGACAAAGGAGACCTGATAGATGTTGTTTACCTTGACTTCCAGAAAGCTTTTGATAAAGTTCCTCATCAAAGGCTCCTTAGAAAGCTTGAGAGTCATGGAGAAAAAGGACAGGTCCTCTTGTGGATCAAAAACTGGCTGAGTAATAGGAAGCATCATCTCCTCAGATGCCAAAATCGACAAGGAGATTGACAACAGACTGGCAAAGGCAAACCGTGCATTTGGCCGACTGCACAAACGAGTGTGGAGCAACAAGCATCTGAAAAAAGGCACAAAGATCAATGTTTACAAAGCGGTTGTGATGACAACCCTCATCTACGGCTCCGAATCGTGGGTTTTATACCGTCATCACCTGCGACTCCTTGAGCGCTTTCATCAGCGCTGCCTTCGCACCATCCTCAACATCCACTGGAGTGACTTTGTGACCAACACTGAAGTCCTCAAGCGGGCGGACGTTACAAGCATCGAAGCACTGCTGTTGAAGACGCAGCTGCGCTGGGCAGGGCATATCTCCAGGATGGAAAACCACCGCCTTCCCAAGATTGCTCTGTATGGCGAACTTTCCACCGGCCATCGAAATAGAGGGGCACCAAAGAAGAGGTTCAAGGACTCCTTGAAGAAATCCCTTGGCACCTGTCGCATCAACCATCACCAGTGGTCTGACCTAGCCTCAGATCGCAAAGCATGGAGGCACACCATCCACCAGGCTGTCTCTTCCTTTGAGAATGCACGCATAGCTGGTCTTGAGGACAAAAGGAGATTGAGGAAGAATCGCGCTGCTACAGCACCAACCCCAAATCAGACTTTTCCCTGCAGCCACTGTGGCCGGATCTGCCTGTCCCGCATTGGTCTTGTCAGCCACCAGCGAGCCTGCAGCAGACGTGGACTACTGAACCCTTCTTAAATCTTCGTTCGCGAAGTCAAGCCGAGAGAGAATAGGAAGCAGAGAGTGAGTATAAATGGGCAGTCTTCGCAGTGGAGGACGGTAAGCAGTGGGGTGCCGCAGGGCTCGGTACTGGGTCCCATGCTCTTTAACTTGTTCATAAATGATTTAGAGTTGAGAGTGAGCAGTGAAGTGTCCAAGTTTGTGGATGACACAAAATTGTTCAGGGTGGTGAGAACCAGAGAGGATTGTGAGGAACTCCAAAAGGATCTGTTGAGGCTGGGTGAGTGGGCGTCAACGTGGCAGATGCGGTTCAATGTGGCCAAGTGCAAAGTAATGCACATTGGGGCCAAGAATCCCAGCTACAAATACAAGTTGATGGGGTGTGAACTGGCAGAGACTGACTATGAGAAAGATCTTGGGGTCGTGGTAGATAATTCACTGAAAATGTCAAGACAGTGTGCGTTTGCACTAAAAAAAGCCAACGCCATGCTGGGAATTATTAGGAAGGGAATTGAAAACAAATCAGCCAGTATCATAATGCCCCTGTATAAATCGATGGTGCGGTCTCATTTGGAGTACTGTGTGCAGTTCTGGTCGCCACACCTCAAAGAGGATATTATAGCATTGGAGAAAGTCCAGAAAAGGGCAACTAGAATGATTAAAGGTTTGGAACACTTTCCCTATGAAGAAAGGTTGAAACGCTTAGGGCTCTTTAGCTTGGAGAAACGTCGACTGCGGGGTGACATGATAGAGGTTTACAAGATAATGCATGGGATGGAGAAAGTGGAGAAAGAAATACTTTTCTCCCTTTCTCACAATACAAGAACTCGTGGGCATTCGATGAAATTGCTGAGCAGAAAGGTTAAAATGGATAAAAGGAAGTACTTCTTCACCCAAAGGGTGATTAACATGTGGAATTCACTGCCACAGGAGCCACAAGCATAGCCACCTTCAAGAGGAGGTTAGATAAAAATATGGAGCAGAGGTCCATCAGTGGCTATTAGCGACAGTGTGTGTGTGTGTGTATGTGTGTGTGTGTATGTATGTGTGTGTATATATATATATATATATATATATATATATATATATATATATATATATATATATATATATATATATATTTGGCCGCTGTGTGACACAGAATGTTGGACTGGATGGGCCATTGGCCTGATCTAACATGGCTTCTCTTATGTTCTTATGTTCTTAACATTGAATGTATAAATTTCAATGTGTCCTTTTGTAGCCATAACCAATTACTACTTGAAACTCTTTATTTATACTGTAATTCTCTCTTTCCATCTTGCTTTAAGCCCTCCAACTGAACGCTTAGAATAGTTTTGAAATAAATCGATGTCTTGGCCAAGGTCTCATTCCATCCTGAGGTGAGATGGAGTAGATTATCTATATCTATGCCGTGCTATGGCACATTTGGAGGATTCATCCTTTCCCATCTTCTCCCTTTCCATGCCTATGCCTAAGGCTATTTTTAAAACTTTACAGCCTTAATTAATAGCATTTTTATAAATCTGTACCATATAATTGTGATACATGACTGAAATACATGCTTTACAATGTTTCATAGTATGTCCTACATTGTCTCTTTAAATTACAGCTGGTCAGTCATCTTTATATCTTTTCCAGTGTTTGGATTTTGCTTACCTCAGAGGTGTAGGACAGCTTTGAATTCCAGCTGTATGTCCAGTTTGTTGGCTTTTTTTCTTCCCCCTCCTTCTCATTTTTTCCTGTTTCTGTTTCTTCTTCTTCTGAATCTTCCTCTGTATCATCATTACTCTAACTTGGAGGCTCCTTTTGTAACTCTTCCAAGGTTTTCAAAGCCTCTTTAAATAAGGTGGCCTCATAGGTTTTGTTCTCTCTTTGTATGATTAAGTTGAAGGGAAATCCCCAACGATATTTTATCTTGGCCTCCTGTAGTTTTTTTGTAACCGGCCTTAAAGCATGTCTTCTTTTGAGTGTTTCAGAACTTAAGTCTTGCAAAAAGACTACCTTACATTCTTTGTAGTTTATGGAATTGAGTTTCCAAACGTTTAAGGAAGTGGTCTTTCACTGCATATTGTGCAAAACCACAATGTCTCTCTGTGTTGAGTTATCTATTTCTCTTGGAATTGCAATTCTGTGAGCTCTTTCAAGATCCATTCTACTGGGGGGGCGGGGAGGTTTATCTGGAACCAGGGAGTTAAACCAGCCTATGAGAAATTCCATAATGTTATCTCCCTCAACTTTCTCCTCCACCCCACAAATGCAGATATTCATATGATGGTCCCTGTCCTCCAAATTTGTTAATTTAGTCTTGTAGTTCTGTTTTGGCTCTCCAGCTTTTTAATTTTTATCATGCTGCAGTTTGTTCATATCAAAAGTTTGCTCAGCATGCTTTTCCATGCTCGTCCATGTTTTTCATGTTATCTGTCTGTTCCTTTAATTGGCTGTTTATGGATTTTAGTAGGTCCTTCCACCCATCCATTAATTCACATTTCAAATAATTTTTTAAAAGCAATAATTGTTTTTGCATACCTTTTAAGATGTTTTCAGTTTCACTCTCCATGTTTTCTTTCTCTGAGTTTTAGCTTCTGTGGGGGTTTGTTCAAATATCACTTTGAATGCTTAAGGGAGGGTCCACTGACTCTAAATATTTGAGTTCTTTAGGATATCTGTTGTATATTGCATCCATGATTCCATCCATTAAGTGCTATTAAGTCCATATTTTAGAGACTTTTTTGGCATCTGGGCATGGAACTATTGGATTAGGCATCCACCATTATCTGGCTCAGCTCCGCCCCTCCCCCATCCCCCCAAAACGAGGCCATTTTCAAATCGCCTTTCTATTCTGTTTTTGTAAATGGTTGCTAATGTTTTATTTCTGTCACTTCAGGCAGACCGATTTTAGTAACCTGCTGTTAGTGGAATTTGTCTGTTCATACAAACCCACTTGTGTCAGGTTAGCAAAGCATAGTTGAGCTGCTTTTGAGGAAATGACTTTCTTCTGTTTTCTATCCCTTTATTGTGCTTCTGAATCATTGTGGTGTGCTGTGTAAAGTCTCCATGGAGTTTCCTAGAATGCCCCCCCTTTTTTTTCTTTTGCTGAGTGATCTTCTGTGGACTTAAAAAAATGTTCTAAATTTAGCACTATAGCACTAAATCAGTATAGCACTTCAATGCTATAGTGGCACTATTGAGATGTCTTGATTCCATTGAGACAATGGAGTCAAGGCATCTCAATGGTGCTTCTATAGCACTGAAATTCTATAATGCTTTAGCGCTATAACACTCAACTTAGAACATTAAAAAAAACAAACTCAGAAGATGATCACTCAATGAAAACGGGTGGGGGTGGGAAGCGGCACTGTTTGAAATGACCATTGCACCTCAGAAATGACTCATTAGTGGAAGGGAATTTGCTGTATGAAACCCCTGTCCACATATCACTTTATTTGAAATTGGGTCAACAATGAGTAATATCTGATTCAGGACAGTAATGTGAATTGTCACAGTACAACAATTCACTTTATCACCTGCATAGTAGCAGAGAGGGAGAAAAGAATAAGTTTTATTCTCATTGTCTTTGGGATACCAATGGTTCTCTTGGCCAAGTTCCTTTATTTTATGCATTTTATAGTCTGTAAAACCCACAAGAACAATTATGAAGGAAAGCAGGGCAAAATGTGTATGATTAACAGTGTACCCAACAACCTTGTGCAAGCTGTTGCAAAGAAATGTGGTGTGGGTGGAGAAAAGGGAACCTTTATAGAAATTCTGTGACCCTGCTTTTTGCCATCTGAATGGTCATGGTTGATTGGAAAATCAATGAAGTGCTGTGAGAATTGCACCTCATTCTTGCAGACAAGCCACACAAAAATCCAACTTTTCACATGAGATGAAGATTGCCTTTGGTTCATTTACTCTCTTAAGACACATTAAAATCAAATCTATCACCCTATTTGGCCATCTGTCAATTCTCACTACACAGTAAATGGAGAGACTTTGTTCCTCTATCACCAGAATAGGAGAATGTTTTGTTGTTTTAATAAATGGTTTTAGGCCTTAGAGACAGAAATAAATCAAAGCAATTTATAAAGTTGGGACTGAAAATGTTAGATGCAGTTTTCTACATACATCATACATCAGTTGTGTATGGATGAGTTGCAATAAAGAAAGCACAGCTTTAGCCGCTTGTAAAGAACATAAAGAAGATGAAGGAAATTAAAGCATTGGCCTCTGTTTTGATTGCCCTTAAATGCTGAATAAATGCAAGATTAAATTGCATGCCAAAAGTAAAACAATTTTTAAAAAGTTCACACAGGTATTCACACAGAAAACAACTCATGATAACAGTTTATTCAGTAAATGTCACCTGATTTTTCCCCTCTCACTTTCTCTGTGTAACTTGGGTTGGCATATGAAGTACAAAATGTAGTACAATTTTGTGTTTTTATTGTTTTGAACTTTACTAACAATATAAAAGGAATCTCAACTATTCTTCCTGAAATGTTAAACTAGTGTAGATTTATTTTTTGATAGACACAACTGATAAAACCTTGTGAATGGCAGTTACAAAATCATGTCATTGTTAGTATTTTCCTTGTAGCCTCACATATATATTTTTTTCTGTTCATACCAGTTGGGAGATGTGCATTCGGAACTAAAGATCTAAATTGAATTCCTTTGATTTTTAAAAAGTGCTGCTAAAATGGTCTTTTGGTATTTTGGACCTGACTGGTATTCTGCTTTGCTGCTTTTCCCAGTTGTACAAGTTGAGGGAAGAGAGACTGAGAGGTAAGAGTAAATCAGTTGACAACCTACATGACAGAGGCATTTTCTTAACAGAAGACTTAGCAGATATACCTGCTAAAGAGGTTTATCTGCATAGGTATATTTATGTACAGTGCCTGCACTTTCCACTGAACCATCCCCATGGATTTAGGGATGGCTTTCAGTAGGTCTTATCTGCTTCCTATTCCATTCCTGTTCTGTTCTGGTGACCTGCTTACCTGAGGCAAAAATATTGCTTCTGCCTTCTGAAGACAGATGCTGCAGATTGGGTAAGGAGCTAGAGGAAGAGATACACAATAGGTGCTGCAAGGGAGTTAGGCAAACATCCCTGAGAACCTGCCTTCAGAACATCATTAATGATAAAAAATAAATAATAAATAGTAACATGTACTAACAGCCAATCATGGTGTATGTCACTCTGTGTGACATACAGAGAGTGTGGCACAGTAGTAGAAGCAAAGCAACGACTTCACACTCCTAGAAACGACAGTTTTAAAGTACTGTAAGAAAGTGCAAGCGCAAAGATTTTCCAAATCATTTAGACTCTAATGTTAAAATGAGCATTTTTTCCAAGTGTTTGTGGGTGCTGCTCACAACTGGTGATCAAACTGAGACTCCAGCAAGGGAGACTTCACCTATTACTAATTATGATCAAACATCTGAAAAAAACCCTTAATTTTATTGAAAGCCAAGCAAATGACTGAACAAATGGTAATGTCCAAAGTCCTAATTTTTACTTTATTTGCATATCTTACAAATACTATAGAATATTTTTGAATGCCATTTTTGAGGCTAAGGTATTTTAATAAATTTTGTCCAGCATTTAGATAAATCCCAATTGACAAAGGCCTTTAGGAAAAGCAGCAGTGACCAAAAGAATGAAAACATTGCACTTTTAAACTTATTATTTTATGAAACTAAAAAGTCCTTTCCCTGTGACATTTGGACTGATACTTTTAACATTATCTCTTTTCCTGTTAGTCCAAGCCAGACACAGGTGCCTTGCTGCTCAGTGAACTAGAACGAGGCAAAGGAGATGCCATGACCTTAACTAAAGATCTATCCTTGTCCATCCAGATTCTGTCATTTTCATCATATTTTTTTAAAGAAAAAGGAGCTGTCAGCACTGTCCATTTTCTTCTGCAGTTTTCTTCTCACCTATGCCCCACCTTTGTCCCAGTCTATACACTTTTGTTTCAATAACTTTTCTTTAACTAAGGAAACATGGATAAAATTTTGTCTGCAGACTATGAGGGTGACCTACATGAAATACCTCTTTAGTATCCTTCCACTCTTATTAGACTCTCACTAACCTCAGACTTAATTTTCCCCCATGCCATTTTACTAACCCTATGGTTGAGGACAAAGTCCAGATATGGGGAAGGGAGCAATGAGTTTATTCCAGTGCTGCATTTAATGTTTGCAGAATATCATTTTTGTTACAAGCAGGAGAAAGCTTTTGGGCAGCCCAAAATATTAACCTGAACTCCTCATAATATGTGTACTATTCCTTACAACTCTGAAGAGCTGCTTCCATTCTATATTCATTTCCATTCTATATTCACACACACACACAAAGACTCTAGTGCTTCCTCAGAACATTAACCCAACCACTATGTGGCAAAATGGTGATGATGCCAAAAATCAATCCTATTTGTTTATTGCCCACAACATGGTTAAATCTAACCTGATGCGCTGCCGAGGAAAAAGAAGTAAGGGTTCTTTTGACCCTTAAAAAAGGCTATGTTGATATCATGGGATCTTCATGCACCTAAGCCATGAAGGATGGGAGCTATAGCAGAAAGAGGAAGTGGGTAGTGATTTGGTGAAAAAAACTGCCTGGATCAAACCCTACAGATTGGCAAAAGAGTGGAATGGGCCTGTAGGGAGACAATTGTAGCTGCTGTAATGCCACCTATAAGACATCTGTGTATGGAGCTACTAGTACATAAAGAAAAAAGAAAGAAAGAAACCTCACCAATTTTGTGGGGGAGGGCAAGCTGATTCTGATTGGGACTATGGTGCTAGAAGAGTAAGCTTTTAATCCTTCATTCCTCCAACATTTTCTAATAAAAAATAGCTTAGAGTGCTATTGTGAAAATACAGAGCACATGCATATTCATAGTGGGTCAACTAGCGCTTCTGCAGGTTAATTTTTAACTGGGAATATTATGTAGAGAAGGGCTTAAAAGTCCCCTCTGCACCAGCAAACAGCAAGCCTTTATTGGCATAAAACAGATTTAGCAGTAAAATAGCAATATAAATAATATAAAATCCTAGATTATAGAGTACACAGGGAGCTAATATACATAAAATAAGTAAATATATATGAGTCGAGTTTAGCCAAATTAAATAATTAAAACAGATAAAATGTGGTCATTCCAGAACCATTCTCTGTCGTATTTCCATGGCCTGTTGGAGAAATCTAGCCACCATTAAAGTTACCTCAGCGCAAGTGTCATTTAAGAGTTTGTGGACTTTGCCTGAATCAGCACAGCCCAACATATCTGCTAAGATATCTTTCAGGTATATACAACGAATATCATCATAAAGAGGACAGTTCAATAATACATGGGAAATAGTTTCAATACACTTGGAATTACAAAGACAGTGTCTATTAGAGTACTCAATCCTGTTAAATCTACCAAATAGGATAGTGGATGGTAATGCATTACATCTCGTTAACGAGAACGCACGCCATTGCTGTGGAGCTTGTAGAGAGGAGAAATACGACGCTAATTTCCCTACTGAGAGAGGAAGTTTGAAATTCAGCGGGGAGCAAGACTTGTTGGCCAGGCTATATAACGTTTGCATTTCAATATCTAGGATTCTGAGCTTAAGTTTCAAAAAAGCATCTTTTAAGGATAGCATAAGAAGTGAATCTAAATCAATGCCCATAGATTTAATTTTCCTCTCAATAAATACTAGCCAATTTGACAAATTAGATTCAGAGAACAGTTGATATAAAAGGCTCTCTGAGTCAGAGTGGAAATATAGCTGTAGCCAGTATTTAAGTGACATTAGCCATGCTTGTGTTTCCACAAGATTCATCCCTGTTTCTAAACACAAAACTGCATATGGTACGCACTTTGGGAATCCCAGAATTTTCCATAGGAATTTTGATTGGACACCTTCAATGTTATTATCCAAGGCTGTGATCCACACTGGGACCCCATATAAAAGCTGCGGTATCACTTTAGCCTTAAAGATTTTTAGCGCGGCTGGGATAAACTGATTGCCTCTGCTGTAAAAGAAGCGCTGGATAGCTGCAACGCTAACATTGACTGACTTAATTATACAGTTACGATGATTAGTCCAAAGTGTGTTATATTGAAAATGAATTCCTAGGTATTTGTAGTATTTTACTTGTTCTATCTCTTTGCCGCCTATTGACCATTTAGTTGGTTTCCAAGATTTGGAAAAAACAACAATTTTAGATTTGTCATAGTTCAATAGGAGCTTATTGTTGTTAAGGAAGGTGATACAGCAAACAAGCAAACGCTTTAATCCAATTCTGGAACAAGAGAGTAAGACTGTATCATCCGCATATAACAGTAAGGGAACATGTCTGGCACCAAGTTTTGGACTATTATGGTCAGTATCTGACAAAAAGGGAGAAGATCATTAAGAAAGAGGTTAAACAAAAAGGGGGCCAACACATAACCTTGTTTAACCCCCTTTCTTAACGGGATTTTTGACGTAAGATTGCCTGATAAAGAGCATTTGACTTGACAAAAGTTGAAAGTATATAATTTTTTAATGAGCATAAGAAGTCTTTCATCAATACTTGTTTGTTCCAGTTTATCCCACAACAGGTCTCTGTCAATTGAATCAAATGCTCCCTTTAAGTCTAAAAAGGCTACATACAAATTCATCTTTTTCCCAATAGTGTATTTGGAAATTAGATGGGACAAAGTATTACAATGATTGAGAGTAGTTTTGCCTTTACAAAAACCCATCTGTTCCAGACCAAGAATTTTTTCTTGTGTCATCCATTGTTCAAGTTTCCTTAGCAGATACTTAGAATATAATTTACCAATAGTGGATAGGAGACTAATTGACCTGTAATTATTTGGAATGGCAGGATCTCCTTTTTTATAAATTGGAACAACTATTGAATTAAGCCAGGCTTTAGGAATTATGCCTGTTCTGTCAATACTAGTAAAGAGAGATGCGATTGGAGTAGCCCACCAATCTGGATCTAACTTTAGGATTTCAGAGGGAATAACATCTGGTCCTGCATCTTTACCTGATTTCAATTGCAAAATTAGATCTTTGACTTCATCAGAAGTCACAGAGGGCCACTCCGGAAGATCTACCTGAGAAAGTTCGAAAGGTCTAGAAGTGTATAGTTTACTTTGGGAGAACATAGAGAAGAAATATTGGTACCAGACATTGGGGGAAATGGCAGACATAGAAGGGGCATCAACTCTATGGGCACCTGATACAATAGACCAGAATTTTTTAGAGTTCTTTAGTTATGTAGTTATGTGAGTATATAGTCCACTGAGATTGAATGTATCTTATTAATTGTGTCAATTTTTAAATCTCCAAAGAACGCAAGAGGAGTCCTGTTGGATCAATCAATGGTCTAGTAGTTCAGCATTCCATCTCACTGAGTCGCCAACCAGTTTCTCTTGTAGGTTCTACAATGGGGCAGAGAGGCTGAGACCTTTTTCTGATGGTGCTGCCTAGCGGCAGTATTCAGAATTTTGCAGGTTGGCTGACAACTTACATTGATTCTACAAGTGGCACTTCCCTTTAGTAACCATGACCAGTAGTCACTGATAGACCTATCTTCCATGAAACTAATCTCATTTTAAAACTCTGGTTATCATAATATCCTCTGGCAGTGAAATCCACATTTTAATCACTTATTGAGTAAAGTATTTTTTTGTGTGTGTCCAGAATCTACTACCCTTCAACTTCATTGGGTAACTCTGAGTTCTAGTATTTTGGGTACGGCGAAATATTTTCTCTGTCCACTCTCTCTACTCAGTGCATAATTTTATAAACTTCTATCATGTGTCCCTCTCCCCTATTCATTTCTTTTCTAACCTGAAAAGTCCAAGGCTCTTCAGCCTTTCCTCATATGAAAGGTTCTTTAGCCCATTAATCATCTTGCTTGCTCTTTTCTGTACTTTTTTCAGCTCTGCCATATCCTTTTTGAGATATGGTAACCAGAACTGCACACTGTATTTCAAATGAGGCTGCATCATAGATTAATTCAGGGGCATTATAATAATGGCTGTTTACTTTAAATATCTTTACTAATAATACCCAGAAGGGAGGCTGACCAAGGCAGTGACCAAGAGGTGGGGACCATTGGCTATTCCTTCATTGGAGGGCGAGGAAAGCCCTTCCATTAAGGTGGCATGGATAGAGGCCATGTAGTTGGCAAAGGCACAGAAATGGGAGTGTGATGCAGCCATCACATTGGGCACACCTACCCCAGTCAAGTGAACTTGGTGGCTCATGACCAGTTATTGCAGGATCTTTCCACTAGGATGTCTCAGCTGGAAGATGTGGAGAAGAGGCAGACCCCCCCCCCCCATCAGTGGCTGAGGGAGCGGCAGCAGACATGGCGATGATTGACCAGCTAGTGCTGAGTGAGTACTCAGGTAAGGGGTAGGGAATCTACTTCTAGGGCAGTAGCAGGTGATGAATCCACTATGACCTCACCTGCCCCTGTTGCTGGTGCCATAGAGCCCATGGGGTGTGGGGTCTATGGGAGTTCACCTTGTACCCTTGGCCACTGGGTCAACAGTCCATGGGTTGTGTGAAGAACCCAGTGGGTCAGGTGTGGCAGGGCCCATGCTGGGATGGGAGTGCTCACTGTGGCCAATGACCAGGCCCCTTGATGGCGAGTGGCACAACGACCCCTGTTGTGGACCTCCCCTAAGCTTATATGGAGTGGTCCCTTGTTCTGGGGGATCATTTGCTGCCTGCCACAAAGATAAAATTTTGGAGGGGGGAGGGTGTAAACATGTTCGTGGTGCTTTTCTATGATGTGAAAGTGAAGGAGGGAGTGAAGGATCAATTTGAAAATCAATATGTAGCCTGTACACTGGAACATATTGTATTTCAAATTGATTCTTTTGGATCACAGTATGAAGGTACACAACTGTAATACCATATAGATTCCATGTTTCTTATTTGGACACAAGGCAGTATCATACGAATCCTATAAAGTACTTCTTTGCCTTGAGTCACTAATATATATCAGAACATAATTTTCGCTTGGTCCTATATTGTCTAATATTATTATTGCAATAATTGAGCTTACGTGTAATGTTTATGCTTGACCGCTGAAGAAGGCCACTAGGCCGAAATGTGTCTGTTGTAATATTGTATGAATTGTATTTTTATTGAGGCTACAGGCCTATAACTATTTTAAAACCAATTTGTCATACATACATGTTAGCATCATTTACATTATTTATATAGTGATGTTTTATACTTATTGAAATTAATATTGGGCCCCTTATTTTGTATCCAATTAATCTTTTTCATACTTAATTCTTTTTGTTGGGTTGTTTTTGTTCCCTTCCTTTTTTCTTCTGTTGTATGCCATTAGGACCCAGAGACTCTCAGGTGTTTGAGAGCCACAAGGGAAGGAAGGAAGGAAGGAAGGAAGGAAGGAAGGAAGGAAGGAAGGAAGGAAGGAAGGAAGGAAGGAAGGAAGGAAGGAAGGAAGGAAGGAAGGAAGGGAGGGAGGGAGGGAGGGAGGGAAATAGATGGGGAGGGGGAGAGAGGTGGAAAGAAGGCAACTTTAATTTTAAATGCATTCTCCAAGTTACTGGCTGTCTTGGCTTGGAGAAGTGGTTTAAAAAAACAAATGCCTTCTCCAAGCTGGCCAATTGGGTGGTGGGGGCTCTGAAAGCCACACAACATGTGTGGAAAAGCCATATGTAGCTCCCAAGACACAGTTTGGCCATCTTGGTCTAAAACTTTACTTCTCAACTTGACTCACCTTCAGACTGTTCCTGAAAACAATTGCTCTGACCTAGGTACATGCTCTACAATTTCCACAGTGAACACAGATGTAAAGAATTCATTTAGCTTCTCTGCCATCTCCCTGTCTTCTTTTAGCAATCCTTTTAATCATCAATCATTCAAAAGTCTAACTGCCTCTGGCTGGTTTTCTGCTCTGAACCTATATACTGAATCTACTTCTTGGCTCTGGTCCCAACCTGGTGGAATGCTCTGCCAGATCCAGGCCAGTTCCACATGGCCTACAAAACAGAAATGCTTCATCAGGCATATGGTTGAGGCAGTGAAGTTTTCATCCACATTGGCCTTCCCCAGCTCCCTCCCTGCCGTCTATTATACTGTTGTAACAGCTTCCACTAACACACAGGTGGCACAACCTTACCTGGTCAAATTATGCTATTTATGCCTTTACCACCATCTGATTTAATTTGATTATGATGGAATTCTGTTTTAATAATTAATTTATGGTAATAGTTTTAATCTGTTGTGACCCGCCCTGAGCCTTGCTTTGCAGGGGAGGCTAGGCTAAAAGCCCCATACATACAAGGGTCATTTTGTTGAAAAATAGGTGGTGGAGCTCATCCAGGGATTGTTATGCAGCTGCACATTCTATTCAATGGACAAGGAGGTGGAACTCTCAGAAGGAGGAGTTGGGACTCTCAGAAAGGTTCAGGAGCCATGCTCCTGTGAGCTCCCACTGAATCCGAGGCCTGCATACATACATACATAAATACATACATACATAAATGTACAATTGATTTTAGAACTTTCAGAAACAACTTTTTTCATGCAAATTCTTCATGCATTTCAGGAGCCTTTTCAGACTAAGCTTCTCCATGCTAGAGTATAAATTGTTCTGCAGAGAAACTGAACATGACTCTATCTTCATTTGGTCTTAGTGAAAGAAGAAGAAACTGAAAGCATCCCATTCAAGCACCCAGCCACTTAGAAATATGTGCAGGAATATTACGTTACAGATGAGGACTAATTGTGACTGTTGCCTGCTACTCTTTGGACATTTATACAGACATATAAAGCATACTTTTGTGGATCACATGAGTCAGACTAATAGATGCAGTCCATCCAACCCCCCCCCCCTAAAATCTCCAATCTATTATGAGCATGAATAAAGTTGCTGAGTATGCTTTGAATTGTTTCCCAAAATCTGCCAATAATACAATTTTTTCTTGAGCTGGAGGGTGGCATGTTGTGCCTTTTGATTTCATTTGGCAACACTTCCATGGCATCTGTGCCACCTTCTTAGCTTACATATGCTATGAGCAGATGTCTACACCAATGGCAAAAAACAGACTCACAAGATCAGATGCACTGCAATCTCACTCAGTGCAAAGCCCTATATTGGCCATATTTTATTATGCATTCTATACAGTTGTCTGCCTCACTCTTAAGGGGAATTTAAGTTGCATTCTTTTGTCTTCCTTTTGCCAGGCAGACTTCAGTGTACCAATTAATGACCAGCAATATGATCTTTGAATTCAGTCTTCTGGGGTCCATGACCATCATTTGTATATCTAGAACAAAAGTCTTTAGTCCTGTGACATTTTGTATACATACATGGAAGTGTATGTGTGACATTTTGTATAGCCCTGTGACATTTGTATAGTCCTGTGACAAATACATGGAAGTATTTGGTTCCAAATATATATTTCTATACACTGAAAAATAAATCACTTCAAAATGAAAAAAGAAGTGTACATAAATGATTGAACAGCAATACGAGAAGGACAATATTTCTAGTAGCTGCACAAAAAAAATGATGAATAGGGAAAGAAACCATACACTAGTGTTTTGCTTTCAAGGTGATGTTTTTCTGATAATAGTGATAGTGAGGGAAGAAATCACATGAACAATAAAAAAGACTACTTAGATAAGGGAATTATCTATTTGTTACTCTGTTTGTTAAGCAGTTTATTTATATGAGTCTGTTAATGTATGACTCTTTAGTTACCAAACACAAATGTAATATATTAACACCCTGAACATCTTATGAAGAGAAAAAAAATCCACACTTTATAGAACCTGCCTTAAGAGTAAAAGAACACTTGGAGTGGATCCAGTGAATCATGTAAATAATTTGGTGAGTCTACAAGAAGCTTTGGATCTATGTATCTTAAACAGTTGCCCCCTGAACCACATGTGAATAGTTCTAAAACTGAGGAGAGTTCCAAAGACAAGGGGGCAGCTGTTTAAGACAAAACAGCCTTCAAAAATCCGTAGGAGACATGCAGGCCCTTGGTCATGCCTAAAGTATCTTGCTGGATCCCTGCCACTGAAAGTATTTTTCTGCACTGTCTACTTAGTATGCCCAGCATAAATGAATAGACCATAGAAATAGACCACTAACAGTTTAAAAAAACATTTCCATACTGAAATAATGTTAGAAAATGAACCTGTTAATTAAAAACCTGAGTTAACATAAATGTCCTGGCACTTAAAAGAAACCAAAGTGGGTGGTAGGTGACCTCAAGGGGAACAACACTGGGGTGATACATTTCTTGTGCCTCACACTTGATAATAGACTAGCTGCTGCATTTTGGACAAGCTCAAGTTTCTGGACTATTTTCAAAGGTAGCCCAAAGTAAAGCATATTACAATTGTCTAAGCTGTCCTAGATAGACCAGGATAGCCTGATCTCATCAGATCTTGGAAACTAAGGAAAGGTGGCCCTGGTCAGTATTTGGATGGGAGACGACCAAAAATGTCCAGGGTTGCTACTCAGAAGTGATCAACAACTGCTAATAATCCATCTATGGCAGCACCTGCAGGTGCTGCACAAGGCTCTCATCTTGCAAGTTAATGAGTGCAAGAGTCACCCAGTGAGATGCTCCATCAAGTGAAGTGGGGCAGCTGTCAGACCTCCCCCCAAACCACTGACAAGCCCCAGGGCCGGATCTAGTGGGGGCAGATCTAGTGCTTGCCCCGGGCGCCGATGGAGGGGTGGGCGCCAAATTGGATATGGAGTCCATTGTATTCTATGGGACCATAAGATAGAATGGCCCCTAAGGGGGCATCATTTTTTAATTTTGTCCCCCCTCAAAAAAAATGTAGATCCGGTCCTGACAAGCCCTGTCCTTTGCTGGGGAATCATTTCAGGCAAGACAATGAGCCAACAGCCCAGGTGCGGGGCTGTCAATATCCCACCCCAGCAGTTCACCCAGGATACTTTCCTGGGATCCTTTGCAGGATGAGGGCATGTTACCAGGAAGCCATGACTTATGCTGCCTTTACATGAATACAATGCTGGGCTGGATTGTGGGAGGCAGCACTGTTGGAGTAGCACTGGCCACAAATGAGGGGAACAAGGGAACAGGTATTGGTTCCCAGCCCTTGCTTACCTGTCATTGCATGGTCGGCACTTTGGGTTGAATCCCTGCGGTCAGGGATGTGCAATGAAAAGTATTAGCCACACAGTATGGACTTTGCTCTCCCACTTGGGTATTAGCACTGAGTTCATCACTATGCTAAGAGTGCTAAGTGCCTTCTCTGTGTTTTTCCATCAAAGCGCTATGCTGCTCACTCTAAGTCCACATAGCATGGAGCTCTAAAACAGAATCATGTGCTGCAAGCCCTATCTAATATGTTCTGGGGTGTTCTGGTGGAGTTTTTGTAGGGCTGAAGAGGGGATTGTCTGCCATGTGGGAGGGAGGTGGTTGGTTGTGCTTGGTTTTGGCATCCTGTGCTCCTCCTAGCTTTTTGGGGGCGGGGCACCCAGAGGATGCTGCACTTGAATTGTTTGCTTGTATGGGTGCCTATGGCTATGCTTTTTGTTGTTGTTGCTGGTGTAACTTTTGGCCATTGACAGAGGGCATTCCCAGGCTGAAATAACTTAAGGAGCTGACTACCTTCCCACACACCCATGACCCACCCACTTCCATGATGGCACAGAGACCTATATCACTGGCCTGCTGATGGCTGGTTGCTGTAGAACTGTGATGGTGGCCAAGAGCAGTGGAGCGGGACTGGGCTACTGCACCATTGTAACTCTGACTTATGATACCTCAGCATAACAACTAGTCAGCTACCCAAGCACTTTCAACACAGCACTTTGGATTGCACTGTAAATTATACTATAAGTAACTCCAGTAAATATTCTAACAACATTTGAATTTTTGAATCCTGTATATACCACACAGTTTATTGTGGTGTGGAAAAGTTCCTTTTTATATTGAGAGTTAAATTGTCATCACATTGTTTTCTAAAGCCGAAGATTATGCTGTCTGTGTGCTATACTTGGCAAACTTGGACCTATTGTCATGTATATTGGCTGAATTCTTCATTCATTGACTTCAGTGGCAACAGTCTGAAGATGTTTCATATCAAGTCATATTAACTTTTACAGGACTTCAAATCTAAGTTAAATGCATTACTAGTTTTCAAGAAGAACTTATTGGTCGTTTTCGCACTCACCTTAATCAGCAGCGACGACCCTCTTCACCGCGCAGGATCTGCGCGGATTTCGCACTAATTGCCGCGGAGCACCCAGAAGAGCCGGAAAGTCCCGGCGCTTTTGCGGCGCAAACGGAAACTGGTTTTTGGCGGTTTCCGTTTGCGCCGCAAAAGCGCCGGGACTTTCCGGCTTTTCTGGGTGCTCCGCGGCAATTAGTGCGAAATCCGCGCAGATCCTGTGCGGTGAAGAGGGTCGTTGCTGCTGATTAAGGTGAGTGCGGAAACGACCATTGTGAAGTTATTAATCCTTCACTCTAAACTCACAGAAAGTCAGCATATTCCCAGTAACTATAGACAACCCTGTGCTGTTCCTCAGTCTGTAAAATCCATAGCATAGGCAATGATAATTTAAGATTGCATACTAATTTGTGGGGTGGTGGGGGTGGTGGGCTCCCTCTGGGAATCCTACCCCCCCAGGGAAAGTGCATGCACAATACATAGCCTCTCCTCTCCCGGTGTAGTGAACGCCGCGTGGTCACTGTCTGGCTATGCCTGGCAGATGGTCACTGCAATGGCCTCTCCTGCATTACTGCATCCGTAGCAACACCTTCTCGCTGGTCCCCCCCGTTTTCACAGAGTTTGCTACGTCATGGTGCGACCGAATTGTCCGGCGGTATAACCGGATGGGCAGGCTGGGCCCACCAACTTCGTCAGCCTAAGAGAAGGAAAACTCTAACATCAAACCCGGCCAGATAGAGCTCGTTAATGTAACACCTACCACCTGGAGGACTCACTGCCGGCGTCCCGGCTTACTGGGCCATGGCAGATGACCCCCAGGTGAAAGGGTGGAGCCAGTACCGCGCACACTGCGCTTCACCTAAAAAATTCCTCTGCGCAGGCCTGAAGGGCATATCCACACACACAACCCACAACGCATCAAGTCCTGCAGCGATAGGCAAGGGGCGAAACGGCAGGTGGAAGGTGCCACTGGAAGCCGCAGTCCCGATCCTGCATGTAGGCGGTTCAGGATATTGGTCGCCTGATGCTAACCCGGAGACGAAAGCATCTTTCGGCAGCACCCTGAACGACCAAGCAGCCTTATCTAGGGACAGCACTGCTTGCTCCACACGGAGAGGGGCCTAGAAAAGGTGGCCTAAACAAAGCTCGTCTCCCCCACCCCAGTTGGCTAGCCGCGGTCAACGGGCATCCTTACTTGCGGTCGAAAAATAACAACAAAGAAAAGGCATGCACCTGCCTCACAAAGTGTGCAAAGACTAAAGCTTGCGTGTTGGAACATCAGAACCATGCTTGACACAGTAGGCAGTGGTCGCCCTGAACGACGCTCTGCTCTAGTTGCCCACGAACTTCTCAGGTTGAATATCGACATAGCAGCTCTCAGTGAGGTCCGTTTCCCTGAGGAAGGTAGTCTTCAAGAACACGGTGCTGGCTATACCCTCTACTGGTCGGGTAAGTCAAAGGCTGAGAGCCGCCTTTCTGGCGTTGGCTTCATGGTCAGGAACTCCATTGCCTCCAAACTCGAAAACCTTCCAACAGGTCACTCAGATCGCATCATGTCCATGCGCCTCCCACTTCAAAACAAGCAGCATGCAACACTCTTCAGTGTGTATGCCCCAACCCTTCAAGCAGATCCTGCAGAAAAGAACAAGTTCTATGCTGATCTAGGCAACCTCCTACGGAAGACCCCTACAGAGGACAAGGTGATCATCCTTGGCGACTTCAATGCCAGAGTAGGTAAAGACTCGGAAGCCTGGAAAGGAGTACTTGGCAAACACGGCATTGGCAACTGCAATGACAACGGGCGCCTCCTGCTAGAATTCTGCATGGAGCACCAGCTCACCATCACCAACACTATCTTCCAGCAGAAGAACAGTCTGAAGACAACCTGGATGCACCCACGGTCCAAGCATTGGCACCTTATCGACTACATTCTGGTGCGCCAGAGAGACCTTCGAGATGTCTTACACACCCGAGTAATGCCCAGCGCAGAATGTCATACGGATCATCGTCTTGTACGCTGCAATCTCCGTCTTCACTTTAAACCCACACCCAGGAGAGGAGGTATCCCTCGGAGGAAGTTTCAGGTTGGCAGCCCCCAGTCAGCCGAAGTTAAAGCTGCCTTCCAGGCAAAACTCCAGTCAAGAATTGAGGACCTCAGTTGCCCCACAGACCCTTCTCCAGAAGCACTCTGGGAACACCTAAAAACTACCGTCCTGCAGATCTCTGAAGAAGTCCTCGGGTTCTCCACAAGGAAGAACAAGGACTGGTTTGATGAGAACAATCAAGAGATCCAAGAATTACTGGCAAAAAAGAGATCTGCCTACCAAGCACATCTTGCTCAGCCCTCCTGTCCTGGGAAAAAAGCAACCTTTCGCGCTGCATGTAGCAACCTCCAGCGCAAGCTTCGAGACATTCAGAACGATTGGTGGACCAAGCTTGCAGAGAGAACCCAGCTGTGTGCAGACACTGGTGATTTAAGAGGGTTCTACGAAGCCCTGAAGGCAGTATATGGTCCATCATATCAGGCTCAGAGTCCCTTGCATAGTGCAGACGGCCAAGTGCTCCTCACAGACAAGGCATCCATACTGAACCGGTGGTCGGAGTATTTTCAGGTTCTCTTCAGTGCCAACCGCGTAGTTCAAGATTCAGCAATCCACCTCACCCCACTTCAACCGGTGAAAACAGAGTTGGATGAGATCCCCACCCTAGAAGAGACTGTTAAAGCCATCAAGCAACTGAAAAGTGGCAAGGCAGCAGGAGTTGATGGAATTCCACCAGAGATCTGGAAGCATGGGGGCACAGTACTACATAGCTCACTTCACAAAGTACTTGTCACCTGCTGGGAACAAGGCAAATTACCACAGGACTTTCGCGATGCAATCATCATCACCCTATACAAGAACAAAGGGGAAAAGTCAGACTGCTCCAACTACCGGGGGATAACCCTGCTCTCCATCGCAGGCAAAATCCTTGCCAGAATACTCCTGAACAGACTGGTGCCCACCATTGCAGAAGAACTCCTCCCAGAGAGCCAGTGCGGCTTCAGAGCTAACAGGAGCACCACCGACATGGTATTTGTTCTCAGGCAGCTCCAAGAGAAATGCAGGGAACAGAACAAGGGTCTGTATGTGACTTTTGTCGACCTTACCAAAGCTTTCGATACCGTTAGCAGGAAAGGCCTGTGGCAAATCTTGGAACGTTTAGGATGTCCCCCAAGGTTCCTCAGCATGATCATCCAGCTACACGAAGACCAGCGAGGCCAAGTCAGACACTGCAACGACCTCTCGGAGCCCTTCCCAATAGGCACAGGTGTAAAGCAAGGCTGCGTTCTCGCGCCAACTCTCTTTACGATCTTCTTTAGCATGATGCTTCAAAGAGCCGCAGTAGATCTAGATGAGGACGATGGTGTCTACATCCGCTATCGCACCGATGGCAGCCTGTTCAACCTGAGGCGACTAAAGGCACACTCCAAGACAATGGAAAAACTCATCCGAGAGCTACTGTTTGCTGATGATGCTGCACTCGTCTCCCACTCGGTATCAGCTCTGCAGCATATGACGTCCTGCTTTGCAGAGGCTGCCAAGCTATTCGGCCTAGAAGTTAGTCTGAAGAAGACAGAAGTTCTCCACCAGCCTGCACCCCAGGAAGATTATCACCCTCCCTGCATCACTGTGGGTGAATCAGTTCTGAAGACAGTCCAGCAGTTCAGCTACCTGGGGTGCATCATCTCCTCAGATGCCAAGATCGACAAGGAGATTGACAACAGGCTGGCAAAGGCAAACCGTGCATTTGGCCGACTGCACAAAAGAGTGTGGAGCAACAAGCATCTGAAAAAAGGCACAAAGATCAATGTTTACAAAGCGGTTGTGATGACAACCCTCATCTATGGCTCCGAATCGTGGGTTTTATACCGTCATCACCTGCGACTCCTTGAGCGCTTTCATCAGCGCTGCCTTCGCACCATCCTCAACATCCACTGGAGTGACTTTGTGACCAACACTGAAGTCCTCAAGCGGGCAGAGGTTACCAGCATCGAGGCACTGCTGTTGAAGACGCAGCTGCGCTGGGCAGGGCATATTTCTAGGATGGAAAACCACCGCCTTCCCAAGATTGCCCTGTATGGCGAACTCTCCACCGGCCATCGAAATAGAGGGGCACCAAAGAAGAGGTACAAGGACTCCTTGAAGAAATCCCTTAGCACCTGTCACATCAACCATCACCAGTGGTCTGACCTAGCCTCAGATCGCAAAGCATGGAGGCACACCATCCACCAGGCTGTCTCTTCCTTTGAGAACACACGCATAGCTGGTCTTGAGGACAAAAGGAGATTGAGGAAGATTCGCACTGCTACAGGACCAACCCTAAATCAGACTTTTCCCTGCAGCCGCTGTGGCCGGACCTGCCTGTCCCACATTGGTCTTGTCAGCCACCAGCGAGCCTGCAGCAAACGTGGACTATTGCACCCTTCTTAAATCTTCGTTCGCGAAGCCAAGCCGAGAGACTAATTTGTGTTTCTTTCCTTACAAGCACGGTTCTTCTTGAGTTTAGGTCCTAGTCTAAACAATTTACTGTGTCTAGTTCCAATTTGAGTTCTTTTAAGGGAGATTTGGATTCAGGTATATCAGAACTAAATTCTAAGCATGAAAAATGAATATCTTATATTCACCACACCAGGACAAAGTTTCAGAAACAAACTAGCACAGCTAGATTAGACTATTATATTTTGCATGCATTTACCAAAGAGTCTTAGAAATAAGTATAAGAAAAGGCAGAAATAAATGTTATAAAATGTTATGTTTTTTCATCTGGAGAGTAATGAGCTGTATCCTTCCATATCCTACTTTTTAGAGTGTGTATTTTACTATTTATCTGAAATGTTGACAATATAACTACTGAAAATGAATCAAATATTGCATAGAAGATATGCATCTTGTGGTGTTTTGCTTTACCCCTTGGCTACTTTTTGCTGATGGAGTGAAGTACTATCTGCTATTAAATTATCATTTATTGCTACTTATGATAATGTGCTGAAGAATAAAACAGATAATAACTTTCATTTCTGGCTGATTAACACCTATTGTTAAAATATGTTGTAGCTCTCTTTTGAAGGAAATTAGAAACTACTGACTATGCTCCATTATTTTCTTGAAGCCTCTTGGAAGAGATGCTTGCTGATTCATACTGTATATATGTCACAGTATCATTCCTAGTAATATGTGAATAGCTTGTAGGCATAGAACATGATTCTAAAAAAAGTTATGTATACAGCCTAAAACCTAGCAAGCAAGAGCTTCTTTATGAAGAGAAATATTTCATGAATGCTAACCAAATTGTGGGGTAGGTTCATTCCATTATGTATGCACCTGTAATGTTTCTCTGAGTATCCAAGCACAGATCTTTACCCTTTAATCTGTAAATGTAGCATGAACTGCCTTGAAATAAATGAATGGAATCACACATTTTGTAATATTTTGTGAAATAATGCAGCTCCTCATAAGGTCACTCTAGTAGTCACAGGACATTTGTGATCTTTCATGTTGCGTCACTACTGCAAGATACTTGGTTCTATCAAATGTCTGTAAGATACATATTAGCATGTTTAAAAGGCTTTTGTTTGTTTATTTATTTGATTTATATTCCCCCTTCCCGCCGAGGCAGGCTCAGGAATAAAGTGAAGGTGTTCCCTCTAAACTGAGTTAGTGTGAGATAGCTCACAATTTGTTTAGGATCTGGCTCACAAATTGTTGTCTTAGCTCATGAAAAATTGCCCCAGGGCAAACCAATTTATGACATAGCTCATAACTTTAATGCCAGTAGCTCATGGTGAGCTGGCGGGTGGGGAAGCTTTACTCCTGAACAGCCCCTCCCATGTCTTTGCTTACAAGACTCCACAGCTTAGAGGGAAGATCTGAAAAAATTCACCCACTATGGTGCTTGTTTAGTATGATTCTGTATGCAAACCTTTGCTTATCCATGACACGTGGTTTTTGGCAAATCCACTTGTATCTCAGCCTTTTTAAAATCAACCTATGTCACATTTGGGGAATCACATCCTCCTTCTGCCACAGCAACAATAGAGCATGAGTGAACTAAATAAATCTGTCATTTACCCGAATAAGGTCCCTATAGCAGATCACATGGGCCTAGTAGCCAGACTAGATCAAGCACACTTAGTTTTTTCCACAACAAATGAGCCCTTTCTTGCTGTTCCAGTCTTGACTATCTTAGGAAAGGGTGTCTTGTCTTTCAGTTTTTTCATTTGATGCCTCCTCACTTTGGGTTAGTCCTGAGTCCTGACCATTTTTTTTAAGAAAAAGCCCAGAATGAACTCATTTGCATACTAGGCCATACCCCTGATGTCACCATTGTTTCACATAGGACTTCTTTGTAGAAAAAGCCCATCAGGGACTCATTTGTACATTAGGCCACACCTCCTGAGGCCAAGCCAACTGGAACTGCATTCCAATGCGTTCCTGTGCAAAAAACAAACAAATAAACAAAACCCTGGTCCTGACAGGATTCTTCACCCTGTCCAGTGGACATCACAATTTTCTGCACTAGGCCAAGATTGCATTCACTCTTGCTCCTGGGCTGGTATGGCACTTCTAGTTTGTGAACCTCTGGGCCTTGCCGGCTGCCCTTCTTCCATGGCTCATATCAAAGAACTGGCTTTTCCCTCACCTCCTTGTGCTCTTATGCTAGGGTTACCAGACTCCTGGGCTGGGAGTGGTTTCCCCTGATTTCAGGGGCTTCAATCTGCCATTGGTAAGCTGGCGGGTGGGGAAGCCTTACTCCTGAACAGCACCTCCCGTTTCAACATGCATCCACATGCAATGTGCCCAGTATGATGTCACTTTCAGGTGATGTCACTGCACTGCTTGCACACATGTACATCCCAGAACGGACCCAGAAGCTCCCTGCTGGAAGACAGGTAAGACCTAGTAACCGTAATTTCTGCCTTTTAACTACATTTCCCAGTCATACTACTTTCCTGTTTCTTTTACTTTGCTCCTAAGCAGGGCTTTACTGTAAAGCAAATGAGTCTCAGGAGAAGGCCTCCCACACCCCTGCTTCCTAATGACTGCTGCGGCCCAATTCTGACCATTTGCCACTTTGCAGTTGAATTGCCACTCATCATATGCTGCTTCTTTTATCATCTTTTCCCTTGTCTTAGGGCATTTGAACATAACACAATCTTACAGAAATATTATGGATTCCTTTCCTTGCAGGTTATGCTGCCAGGCTACTTGTAAATATTAGGTGATTGCTGTTGTATACAGATGAGTTATATGGATCTTCATGAGAGGATGATTTGATTTCAACTTAAATATTTACTGAAACCTTCTTGGTTTTAAGCAATTGTTTTTCAAAGTTCTCCAAATTTGACTGAGTAAAACTTCTGAGATTCCCCAAATTCAGTAATTAATAATAAAAAAACCCAATAGAAATGTTTGAAGTTCTTTTAGGAGCATAAAATAAGTATGCATATGAACTTTTTGCACAGTAGCCTTAGTAAAAATCTTAAATGTCTGTTCTGTTCCTTCTATATTTCTATTATTTGATTCCTCTTTAAGAAAAATGGTAGAATAGTATCACATTTATGTATATATCCTGTTGTTTATTTACCAAAAACTGCCATGGCATAAAAGGAGATACAACTTTATACCCCTCCATGGACCAAAATGCACTCTCCATGCTTTACTTCAGACCATGTCTTCAAGAGTGACGTAGTATGCAACAATTTAACAGTTGCTTGGCATCCACCCATGTGCATGTGCAAATGATATGCAAATGATACAGTTCACCTTTTGGCTGGAGCAAGCCACTTGAACACAATACATTAATCTTGAAATCGCTCTACTGTGTACCCACTTGTTTCAAATCAAAGACCTCCTTACATGAAGTACAGTCTCTCCCATTACAAATCCATATGCCAATAACATTCCTCATAACAATACATTTGCATTGTCACATCTTCCAATGGCAAGCCTTTTCAGTAATAGTTCCTACCTCTGAAACAATCTTCCCTTGGAGATTAGAAGTTTATCTGCCTTGCACATCCTTAGAACGACATATAAGTAGCTGTTCTTTATTCAGCATTCAGATTTTCTCAACGATACCAGGTCCTCAGGCTGGTCAGGCATGAAAAGCTGGACCTGGTAACACAGGGCTTATTTCTGGTGGGCTGCATGATCCAGCAAGCTTTCCCTCTCAGCCCAAGGCTTAAATAAGGCTGAGAGAGAAGCAGCTCAACTTGCTCTGGAAGCAGTACCTGGGACTCATTTTGCCCAAGCCTAACTTGCTCTGGATTACATCCAGTGGAACCATGGTCTGGCCCCGGAAGTGAAGCACAATTTGCAAGTGTTTCTGCTGTGCCATCTCATCACCAGTACACTACCTCTACTATTCATGCTGGATGGAAGCAGATGCTGGGAGGCTTATGGGCTGTCATTTAGTTGCCATAGAACATGTGGGGACAGAGTGAAATTCTGGTGGAGAAGCTCCAACTGCAGGGTTCTCAGATGTGAGTTCCAGTGGAGAAACAGCATGTTCCTCAGGAGCATGTTCTATGCAGTGTTACCCAAATTGAGGGTCTCCGAATTAATTGCTGGAATTAATTAAATTGGAGACTAGAAAGATGGGGTAACTAGGGAATCTCCACCAATGTCTACAGGGTTCCCAGAGAACTCTCAAATAAATAGACAGCAGTGCTACAGAAAAGGTGTTTTATTATAAAAAGAATAAACAGCAATCATACATATATACCACAAGGGTGGGTGGAAACACACAAACTAACCAAGAGGAAATTTAAAAGGGAATAGTGGGGAAAGTGATTGAGGAGGGTGGTATTTACCTACTCATGGAAGATAAGGACTGCAGGAATCAAAGATGGAACTATCCAGCATTTCCAGGAGAATAAAGGACCTACACACAAGAAGGGGGTGCAATGCTTGGTGCTGTGAGAACATGCACGCTTTGCACTGGGCAAGGTGTGTCCAGTTATAGCAAAATTTTACCCTGAGGTCTGATGTATGTGGCCCTAAAACAATACCATGATTGTCTTTTAGCGGTAAAACAATTGGGAAAGGCTTGATGGCCTTTCCATGGGTAGGCGAAGAACAAGGAAAACTTGTGATTGTTTGCATAAGTGTAGCTTATGCTGTTTGATAAAATTGTCAGGTGTAGAATGAAAGTGTTAATGTTTTCTGATTAAATTGCTGAATGTAAACTAAAGGTGATACTATTTTTCTGACAAAGGGATGGGATGTGGGATGGGAGAGGCTATTGTTTATGTGAATAGCCCATTAATTAATTTCCCATAAAGGAAAGTAGAATCAGGTATGGGGAGGGGTTCTCAGGAAACCTATTATTAAGATAAAGGATATCTTTTAGGGTGGAGAGAGATCCATTAGCAAGTCAGTTCTCTGAGTTACCGTCCCAAAATAATTTCCCAGGCTTGTCTCTGACTGGCATCCATTTTGTTTCCAATTCCAGGCCAGGCTGTACAGCACACACATGATTTTGGGGGTGATAAAGAGGGGTGTCTTGTACAAACTGCTGTTCCACAGAAGAGTTCTGATTGCTAATAGCTGAGGTTTCCCAGAAATCCAAGTTCTCCCCAGGCTATGTTTCCAGCCTCTCAGACTCTTCTTAGGCTTCTGAGTCAGAGCCCAGAGCCAGTTAAGTGAGTGTCATGACAGCAGTGATTGAATTGGGGTGGGGTAGGAACCATTTTAATGAAACCCATGTCACATTCTGAATTACCTTCTATTTTAGTCTCTCCTACTGGTACTCATAAGCTTCTGCAGGATTGTGTAAAATTATACATATAGGCTGATAGAAGATGGCTGCTATGGGGCGGCTTGAAGTCGCCCCAAATACAGCTGGCCAGAAATAGAGCATCCTGGAGCTTCTGGATGGTACTTAAAGAAAGGGGCAGACCGTGGGCACCAGGGGAGCATCTGGAACGCTCATGCGTCCCGTTTGCGGTTCCCTGGGCGCTCTTCAGGTGCTTCCAAGCCTTCCAGACTACTGGAAGCTGCCTCGGAGGAGCCGCAGCGAAAAGGTACCACTTTTGATGTGATGCCTTTTTGAGGCAGGTGAAGTGGCCCAGAGGACGGGGTGAGTACAGGATCGGGATGCCCGCATGTGGAGGGTTTTTTGGGGTCGCCTCCTGAGGCATCCCTGAGTCGGACCAAAGTGCTGGTCTGTTAGCAGCCATAGAATCACATTGTTATAGAAAAATTCAGAGAGACATTTTGCAACAGCAATAGCCCTCTTCTGCATTATTCTCACCAAGTCTGAGAAGAATAGAGTACAGAAAGGGATATCCCCCCAATGCTGAGTTTATCCAACTGAGATTCGTTTGTGGAAAAGGCATCAACTGAAATACTGGATGGTTGGCATAGAATGACAATGATGTACAGTGGGTTATTCCCTTCATTAATCAATGAATTAGTTTCCTTGGCCAGGGAAATTTCTGTACTAGCCCTCCCTGCTTTAGAAACTTTTCTATAGCCATTTATTTCATTCCAAAAGGGATTGGGTGTGTTAAGTGCCGTTAAGTTATGGCAACTCTTTTAATTAATGACCTTCAAAGCATCCATTATTGGATTCCTTTACTGAGTCAATCCATCTCATATTGGTCTTCTTCTTTTCCTGTTGCCTTCAACTTTTCCTAGCATTCTTTTCCAGTTACTATTTTCTTCTTAAAATGTGTCCAAAGTACAACAGCCTCAATTTAGTCATTTTGGCTTCTGGTAGTGTTCAGGCTCAATTTGGTCTAGAACCCATGGATTTGTCTTTTTGGCAGTCTATGGTATCTGTAAAACTCTTCTCCAGCACCATGTTTCAAATGAATCAACTTTCTTCCTGTCATTTGTTTTTCATTGTCTAGTTTTCACACCTATACACAGTAATGGAAACGCCATGGAACAAAGTAACTTGATCTTGGTAGTTTCAGGAATTTGTTGATTGCTTTCTTTAGCTATACTGGGCTTTCACAATGCAAATAGACCAGCTAGGCTTAGCATTTTTTCTGTGACTGTTCTGTGCTGTCTTTACTAGAAGGGATTCAGCCTAGGGTTATCAACCTATAGATCTCCTAGAATTACAACTGATCTTCTGCCTACAGAGATAAGTACCCCTAGAGAAAATGGCTTCTTTGACAGGTGGACTCTATGGCATTATAGCTATCTGAGGTCCCTCCCATCCCCTCCCTCTTCCCAGGCTCCACACTGAAATCTCCAGGAATTTCCCAGCGCATTGTTGACATTCCTACTTTTAGCCTAAATACACAGGATCTAGTTATGCTCTGTATGGTTTCTGATGACCATTTGAGTTAGATTTCTCAATGCTTTCCTGCTCATGTTCCTATTGAAGTTCAAGAATGTTTACTTTGGGGATTTATGGAGTGAAAATTCCTACTAGAAGGAAATAAACAGTGATCTGATGCTCATACAAAGAACAAAAGGAGTAGAAATTTGCTCCATTGAATAAATATATAGTATACTTTTTCTGTTAATAATTCAAATCTTCCTGTTTTATTTTTAACATTGGGAAATGGTAAATTAGTTGAGAGTGAAAAGATATGGATCGTGACCTTTCAAGATCTCTCCATAGCTCTGCAGCCACTGATGGGGGTGACATGAAAAGCTATTTTCTCTATAATGAGATATCAAGCAAATCTGTCTTCTTTTAGGACCTGGCATTTAAAAATGCATTTAGTTCTATTATGGACTGGTCTACCCTGCACAGACTATTGCTTGTGACATATTACTACAGCAGATGTTTTAGACAACCTGCTGGTATAACAACAAAGAAGGAACAAAGTTTCTTTCATTATTGACTTAATTTCCACAAACAGTTGTAAAAGTTTCCTTATCAGAGTGATTTATTACAGGTTTGGTTAATGATTTACTCTAATGTAAATTGCCTATTATTTTTCCCCCCACTGTGCAGCTGTGTAGAAAAGTCAGAGGAAAATGGACTTCTTGGTTTCTCCCCAACCCCAGGACATCTGTTCACCTTATTTGAATCTCTCTTCTAGGGCTGTTCCTTCAGATTGCCCATGACCATATGGATATGATCAAATTTGGAAGAATGGGGGAAAATAGGAGAGGGAAAGGAATTAAGTAGGAAGGAAGTGGGCCAGGTGTAGTTCTGGGAATATCTTCTCAGTTGTAAGTAATCAGAAGAATAAATAAAATAAGAAAGAAGGACATAGCAATATTCTGTTCATGAAAAATGTCATAGTTCTCTTACAGGTTAAAACGGTACAGCAGTTGAAGTCAATGATTATGCTGATGTAAAAGAAATGTGTCAAGCAATGTTTGCATTTTCTTCCTACATGCTGACCTTTCCCACAGTTTAATATCAGCAACCCCAATCTGTTTAATATTTCATTAAGAGGTTTAAAGTAGAAATATGCAGCACTGAGTTGCATAACACATTTTGTCAGCTTACATTGCTACTGGGAATGTTCTGTATTCATAAGGGAATAGATTTCACAGCACAGTGGAAGATACCTTCTTTTTAAACAATCCCATTACATTTTTATTTCATTTACATATTGCATAGAAATTTGAATTTATCATCCTTAACAAATGGATTCCCAATCAAGGAAGCTGCAGACCAACTATGTTTAGACCAGGCAGCAATCATGTCTAATGACTTAGAAATACTGTGCTGAGCTGTGCCTATCTGAAGTCTTTATTTGTACATTTGTTGGGGCTTGTGTTTCCTCTGCTCTAGGCCTACAACTGCTTGTGCACTGCTCACAGCTAGAATCAGGACAATCATTCTATTCACTCATGCTTATTTTTACTTTGCAAAATTTGTATCCCAACTTTCTGGCTTCACAAGGGCCTCCAAGGCTGCTAACAAATTAAAATGTACTTACACATTTTTAAACCATTAAAAACAACCAAAATGGCAACAAGTATATCATTAAAGCAATCTAAACCAGAACTAAAATTCATAGAGGCATAAAACAATTAACATAGGGGTCACTGAGGTAATACAAAATGAAAAATAAAGTCTTAACTTCCTGATGGAAGATAGCAACAGAAGGGGACAAATAAGTCTTCCCGGGGAGAGAGTTCCAGGATTTTAGTGCCACAACTGAGAAGGCCCTCTCTGGGGTTGCCAGCTACCTCTCTGGGGTTGTAAGGCTTCAGAAGATGACTGTAACAGTCAAGTAGGTTTGTAAGAAAGTAGGCAATCACTCAGGTATGTTGGTCTGAGACCATATAAGGCTTTGGTCAGCACAAGCATGTTAAATTATTCCTGTAAAAAAACTGGAGCCAGACTGGAATGTTATGATCCCTATGTCCCAAGCCAGTAACATCTTAGCTGCAGAATTTCTAAACCAGTTAAAATTTTCAAACACCCTTCACCAACTCTGTGTAGCTATGCTATGTTTTAGTATCTAATCTGGATATAATGACATATACCACAATGGCCATATTTTTTATGCCCAGGAAAGGCCACAGCTAGCTAAGCAGTCAAAACTGGTAAAAGGCACTGCTAGTCATAGCCACCACCAGCTTACCCAGCAGTAGGACTATATCCAAGAGCACCCCCAGACTGTGGATCTGTTCCTCAGGGGTATGTAAGCCAAAATGCCCTCAAAACGAGGGGAATTGACAGGTGGGCACCTGGCTTAAAAAGGATCATTGAATCTATGTATATAGGATACAAGTCCAGAAATTATTGCTTAAATTCACCAAGGACACTAATTAAGTAAAACAATTAAAATGTATTATAGAAAAATATGGAACACAAATAAAAGACAATAAACTCATAAAATATACATACAGTCCTAAGAAAACAGAGAGAGATTCAGAGACAACACAAGGATGGACAAACAGGGTGATAATTACCGATCGTAGTCTTCAAGGAAGGCTCTAATGGCGACAAATGAGGACTAGGGGGAGGGGACCCTCAACTGATCAGGAATCGGGTTGTATCTAGACAGCAGAACTGGGGTACTGCTAGATGCACACCTGTGGGGATCTGGGTCACAGGTTATAAGGACTACCTTGAGCCCTTAGGGGATGGGAGGTACAGGGGCAGATGACACTGGTCAGCTGGTACATGACCTCAGAAAAAGGGGAGGCTCTGCAATGACCATAAGGGCTGGACTTATGCAGTAGCTAATAGCCAGTTAATTGGCAGTCCCTGATTGGATGCTCATAGCTAGCCAATGAGCAGACTTGGCCTTAGTTACCTGATTGGACATCCAGGTAACAATGGGCCAAGGGGGAGGCTCCAGGATAACCATTAAGGGAAAGAATGGGGAAAATTATTAAGGTGGGGGGTACTTAAGTCTATCAAACTTATCTAAAAAGGTGACAATAGTTGGCCAAATTGCTACCTATGTAACACCCGGTCTATACAAAGAAACTTGGCTCTGGGTGAAGATGTTCTTCTTCCTCTTTGATCTTCTATTGGCACCAGTCTTTGTCTTGAGTTCCATTGGACAAAGGCTTAGGCGGTCTGGCAGATCCATGCCTAAGATAAGCTTGATGGCTTTATGCATAGGTGACACCTGTTGAGTACGTGAGCCTCCTGCTTCACTGTGATGGAGTCTGGCACTGCAGGAAGATAGCTACTGGTGGTGTTAGCCTTCTAAGATGGATTCTATGGTTAAGGCTGGAAACCACTTGCTTGGACAGTTCCTTGCGGTGCACCTTCTTCCGCTGCTATTGCCGAGATGGAGATCACACGGAGCGACTGGAAACCATCTGTTCTCCTGGTTAGCACTCTTCCAGAGACATGGAGTGCTGCTGCAACATTGTGCCTGTTAGTACTCATAAGTCCCTTCCAGTTTGGTAGACAAAACCCACTTTCTCCTGGTAGATGTGAGTTGAGTCTCCAGGCACCCTGGCAACCAAGCGGGTGACTACGATGTTCTGGAAATAGGGGTATTATTCTCACAGGTAGTGCAATAGAATGGATATTAATTTATTATGATGATATTATTAAAACAAATATCTTATGCAAAACTCTAAAGCGCTACCACGAAGGATACCAAAGTGCTTAATAGGGAAAACTATAATTTACATTTTATATGTTAGAAACTTTTACATTGAGACTAACTGCTCACTAATAACACTTCTATCTTGTTTGGATTAAGTTTTGGCTTATTACCATGCAACAACTTCAAAACTGCTTCCAGGAACCAGGTTAGAGTATCTACAACCACCGTGGGATCAGTAGGAAGTGTAATACAGGGCTGTCATCTGTATATTTGTGACAACCCAGCCCGAATCTCTAGACATCCTCATCCAGTGGTTTCATGTAGCTGTTAAAGAGCATAGGGCACAAGAAGGAGCACCCAGCAATGCTTTTTCAAACTTAATATCCAAAATGGTGCTTCCAATCCCAGCCCAGAAGAATGATCTGGAAGGATACCATAAATAATGGTATTGAAAGCTGCTGTGAAGTCCAGGAGAATCAACAGAGTCCTGTGCCATTCACCATGGCAACCAAGACTGCCAAAGTCCCATAACCAGGCCTAAAATAAGACTAGAAAGGATTCAAACAATCCACTTCATCCAGAATAAGAATGTTTATTTCCATTATAATTCCTTTAATCCTATATATCCTGAAAGAAATCTTCCTTATGGCAGTTCTTGAAATTTAAAAGGAACCCTATTCAAACCAGAGATTTTGAAATGAAAAGTAAAACGTGAACAACACAATTAAAACTAAGAGGCTATCTAGATGATGTAATAAAACCATCAAAGGCTAATTTGTTAGAGAGGAAATCTTTATTAAAAATAAAATTAGAGTAAAAGAAAATCATATTGCTTGCTCATTGAAATACACTCCATTAGCAAATGGCACTTTAAAAAATCCATTTTAAAACACTGTCACATCCTGAGTGAAATCCCTGGTTGCTAACTTCCTCCATATGTGGGTCTAAAAAGAACAAAAATATAGATAATATGTTAATAAGAGCAGATAGAGTAAACAATACATAATAATAATACATAATAATGTATACATCTCTGTTGTTGATTCTCTGCAGCATGTAAAATAAATATGCAAATTAAGCAACTTACACCACAAGGTTGGAACAAACTGATTAAATCGCAAACTGATTAATTCACAAACTACTACTTGTAGCATGAAAAACACAATTTACATAATTTTATGCCCTGACAAAAAATATTGGGCAATACTATAAGTGCGATCAGAGTTCGTATTTTGGAACATAAATCAGAATAAAACTGTAGTTTTAGATGCACCTCTGATGAGTATTTTTCTAAATATAAACACAGTGCTGAAGATCTTAAGATTTTTTTTTTGTTAGGAGGAATACATCTATAAGATATCAAAAACATTGGCTCAATGTCAAGTTTACAGGATTTTCAAGTTAAAAACTATGGAACCAGATAGTTTGAATGCAAGCGTATTTTTCTAGCTATTGTTAGTTGGCATATCTATTTTAATGTGTGTAACCTTAAAAAGTTTACTCTAGAAAGTTTATTCAAATATAATGTGACACCTTTAAGAAGTTGATTTGGAACTACTGTATTGTTCTTTAAGAAATATGTATTTGCAGACTGGTAATTGTCTGTGGAGATTCAGAACAGCTGTGTTAGTCTTATTGAACTGAGGAACTGTGTATTTAAGTACCAGTCACTGTCTTTGAGTTTGGTCCTGGAGCTAAACTGAAAGTGACAGTTCTCCAATCTGTGTAAAGTTGTTTTTGTTGGAATCGTAACATCCATTAGTTAAAATAACTTTATATACATTTTATATGAATGTTATAATTGATATTGTTTGTGGCAATAGAATTCTACCTCTGAGAAAGCAGGTGTGAAATGAATATGGAAGGTGGCAAGTCTGTGAGGCTGAAAGCTGCAAGATGAAAGCTCCATAAACTGAAAGCTGAAATTTAACACAGCAAAGCTGAAGTTTGAAGGCTACATAAGTGGAAGTGTGAGAATGAAGCCAAACATTCAGTACTCACAAATTAAAGGAATCTCAATCGAACTGTGGCTTGTACAAACATTATACATTTGAACTTTAGAAACTCGGACCTTCGTGTTCCATTGTAACTAAATGTTAAATTTTCTAAGATGTTACACTGTTAAGTGACTCAATGTCACTTATATATGTTCGGGAGCATACTAAATAAATACGGAATCAATAAAGAAGGGCTGGATCTATTCAAAGCAATGGTGCTAGCTGGCAAGGCTGTAATAGCCTTTGGCTGGAAGGATAAAACCAAATGGACGGAGCAAAACTGGCATAATTATTTATTTGAATACGTTCAGTCGGACATTAGCCTTTGGCTGGAAGGATAAAACCAAATGGACGGAGCAAAACTGGCATAATTATTTATTTGAATACGTTCAGTCGGACATTATAGCCATGCTTAATCGTGATGAACAATGGGGGTCAAAAACAAAAAGGATAAAGGAGAAATGGTATCCATATTTAAAGTGGTCACTAGAAGGTCAACGGCGGGACATTCGGTGGAAGCTTCTTAATTTGTGCCCCTGGCTAGAAAGTTGAGCACGCAAGGGAGGGAGGGAGGGATTAGGGAAGAAAAATAGATTGATGAATGTGATAGGAAATCAAATCCTATGTACTAAAACATTCTCATCCCTACCGTCAGGGCAGGAAAGCTCGGAAGTGACAAGAATATGAAGGTGAAAGAGAAAATGGACTTAATAAGGCCTAGAAGGAGAAGACTAAAGAACGACGGTACTATTTGGAAGCAAGAAGACCTCAATATGGACTGATATAAGAACATTTAAATTAAAAGGACCGAGCAAGAATACCTTGTAAAGGGAGATAGAGATTCAGATGTATACTCTGTATGAGAAAAAGGATAAGCTCAATGTAAATGACTAAAACAATAAATATATTATATATAAAAAAAAAAAAAAAAAAAAGTGACTCAATGTAAAAGTTTCTAAGATATAAAATGTAAGTTTTAGAAAGTGTTCTCTGTTAGGCACTTAGGTATACGTTCTGTTAGCACTTTTATATAAGATATTCATTATAATAATACCATCATAATGAATTAATGTTTATAGTAATTGGTTTAGTTATATTCACAGAATTTTCCTTTTATGTTTACTTTTATATTGTGATTCTCTGGGGGTTTTTGTATTGAAAAGTAGTGAGCCATAGTAGTGAGGCTGCATGGATCATAGAAGATGTGTGGTATTAAAGTCACCTGATGGTTGCTGCCAGGGCTAGCTCCAATATCTTCCCTTGAAGACCAAAATAGCCTTGAAAGGGTTTTGCCTCCTCCCCTACTTTTTACTGACATAAACCAATGCATGAAGTCTGGCAATACTGTTGTAGTTGTTTATCGACCCTCACAGTGGCCACTGCAAAGGGCATTCATTTCTTAAAGGTACATTTTCTGTGTCTATTATTTTGAGGGGGGGTAACACCCCCAATTTATTTATTTTTTAAAAAATCTTTGCTGTAGCACTGTCAGTATACATGCATATGGCTTGTAGGAACTGAATATGCTTAGTCAGACTAGCCAAATTTACCCAAACATCATGTAGGTATCTTAGGGTGACCATAATGTCTGAAGGCCAGCCAGGGACACCTTGGGGGGGAAGGGGGGAGGCAGGGTGATGTCATGCCACCGCCGGAAACAGGAAGTGACACCACTTCCTGTGACATCATTTCCCCACGTCACCTGCCGGAAATGGGAAGTGACATCACTTCCTGTGACATCACTTCCCCCAAATGACATCATTTCCCCCAAATGCCACTGCCGGAAACAGGAAGTGACTTCACAGCACTTCCTGTGACGTCCCCAAAAATCCCCCAAATATCACCGCCGGAAACAATTTTGTTCTCAAATCCTGTATATACTTCATCAGTATATGAGATAAGGCACTTTCTCAACTGTGCTGCATAATGCAGCCTACTTATTTTGTCCTGTTTGCTCTGTTGGCTCTATCTGCGCCACTTTCATCACTTTCAGGGTGTGGATCCCCCAGTGGGGTGGTCTCCCAACTCCCTCCGCCGGCTGTTTCTGATAGCCCTGCACCCCCTCTTTCATTTGATATGTGTCCCGTGCGGGTGCCACCCTCCCGCCGGGAGATGCCGCAAAATGAGCCCCTTGAGGCTTATGGCGGCAGGGCTCGGGGGAAGTGAGCTAGACTGCTGTTCTTTTGAGGGGTTATAGAGTGTTTCGAGCCCATCCCTGTGGCATCGGTCCCATCCTTGTGGGACCCAGGGGGCCGGCGCAGCGGCACGCCGAAGCAGCCTGTCACTAATAACACAGGTCGAGTGCAGGACAGGAACCCAGAAGTGACCGACAGGCTGCTTCAGCGGGCCGCTGCGCCGGCCCCCTGGGCCCTACAACGATGGGACCGATGCCACAGGGACGGGCTCGAAACACTCTATAACCCCTCAAAAGAACAGCAGTCTAGCTCGCTTCCCCCGAGCCCTGCTGCCATAAGCCTCAAGGGGGCTCATTTTGCGGCATCTCCCGGCGGGAGGGTGGCACCCGCACGGGACACATATCAAATGAAAGAGGGGGCGCAGGGCTATCAGAAACAGCTGGCGGAGGGAGTCGGGAGACCACCCCACTGGGGGATCCACACCCCGAAAGTGATGAAGGTGGCGCAGATAGAGCCAACAGAGCAAACAGGACAAAATAAATAGGCTGCATTATGCAGCACAGTTGAGAAAGTGCCTTATCCCATATACTGATGAAGTAAATACAGGATCTGAGAACAAAATTGCACCAGAAGACACAAACCCAAAGCTCCCTTACACTGAATCAGTGGTTGGGTCCACCAAAGTCAGTATTGTCCACTCCAGTCACAAACACAAAGCTCCCTTACACTGAATCAGTGCTTGGGTCCACCAAAGTCAGTATTGTCACATAAGAACATAAGAGAAGCCATGTTGGATCAGGCCAATGGCCCATCCAGTCCAACACTCTGCGTCACATAAGAACATAACAGAAGCCCTGTTGGATCAGGCCAGTGGCCCATCCAGTCCAACACTCTGCGTCACATAAGAACATAAGAGAAGCCCTGTTGGATCAGGCCAGTGGCCCATCCAGTCCAACACTCTGCGTCACATAAGAACATAAGAGAAGCCCTGTTGGATCAGGCCAGTGGCCCATCCAGTCCAACACTCTGCATCACATAAGAACATAAGAGAAGCCCTGTTGGATCAGGCCAGTGGCCCATCCAGTCCAACACTCTGCATCACATAAGAACATAAGAGAAGCCCTGTTGGATCAGGCCAGTGGCCCATCCAGTCCAACACTCTGTGTCACATAAGAACATAAGAGAAGCCCTGTTGGATCAGGCCAGTGGCCCATTCAGTCCATCACTCTGTGTCACATAAGAACATAAGGAGGGAGGGAGGGAGCGAGGGAGGGAAGGAAGGAAGGAAGGAAGGAAGGAAGGAAGGAGGGAGGGAGGGAGGGAAGGAAGGAAGGAAGGAAGGAAGGAAGGAAGGAAGGAAGGAAGGAAGGAAGGAAGGAAGGAAGGAAGGAAGGAAGGAAGGAAGGAAGGAAGGAAGGAAGGAAGGAAGGAAGGGAGGAGGGAGGGAGGGAAGGAAGGGAGGGAGGGAAGGAAGGGAGGAGGGAGGGAAGGGAAGAAGGAAGGAAGGAAGGAAGGAAGGAAGGAAGGAAGGAAGGAAGGAAGGAAGGGAGGGAGGGAAGGAAGGGAGGGAGGGAGGAGGGAGGGAGGGAAGGAAGGGAGGAGGGTGGGAGGGAGGGAGGGAAGGAAGGAAGGAAGGAAGGAAGGAAGGAAGGAAGGAAGGAAGGGAGGAGGGAGGGAAGGAAGGAAGGAAGGAAGGAAGGGAGGGAGGGAAGGAAGGGAGGGAGGGAGGAGGGAGGGAGGGAAGGAAGGGAGGAGGGTGGGAGGGAGGGAGGGAAGGAAGGAAGGAAGGAAGGAAGGAAGGGAGGAGGGAAGGAAGGAAGGAAGGAAGGAAGGAAGGAAGGGAGGGAGGGAAGGAAGGGAGGGAGGGAGGAGGGAGGGAGGGAAGGAAGGGAGGAGGGTGGGAGGGAGGGAGGGAAGGAAGGAAGGAAGGAAGGAAGGAAGGAAGGGAGGAGGGAGGGAAGGAAGGAAGGAAGGGAGGAGGGAGGGAGGGAAGGAAGGAAGGAAGGGAGGGGGGAGGGAAGGAAGACCGCCCCCTCCCGCCAGCCCCCCCGCTTTCGGCCCCCACCCTCCCTGCTTATCTTCTTCCAGGGCGGGTGACGGCCTCTCCTCCCGGCGGCTGGTGCTGCTGGCGAGGCTGGTGGCGGCTGCAGAGGCCGGGGAGGGCCTCCACTGGTCTCTGGAGGACCTCCAGCGACCAGCGCCGGCCTCTCCGCGGCCTCCGTGGGACGGCGCTGGTCGCTGGAGGCCCTCCAGAGTCTCTGGAAGGCCTTCCGGGACCAGCACCGGCTGCTGCGCGGCCTCTCCGTGGCCTCCGCTGGTCGCTGGAGGCCCTCCAGAGTCTCTGGAAGGCCTTCTGGGACCAGCGCCGGCTGCTCCGCGGCCTCTCCACGGCATCCGCTGGTCGCTGGAGACCCTCCAGAGTCTCTGGAAGGCCTTCCGGGACCAGCGCCGGCTGCTCCGCGGCCTCTCCGCGGCCTCCGCTGGTCACTGGAGACCCCCCAGAGTCTCTGGAGGGCCTCCAGCGACCAGCGGAGGCCGCGGAGAGGCCTTCGCTGGTCGGCGCTGGTCCCGGAAGGCCCTCCAGAGTCTCTGGAAGGCCTTCCGGGACCAGCGCCGGCTGCTGTGCGGCCTCTCCGCGGCCTCCGCTGGTCGCTGGAGACCCTCCAGAGTCTCTGGAGGGCCTCCAGCGACCAGCGGAGGCTGCGGAGAGGCCTTCGCTGGTCGGCGCTGGTCCCGGAAGGCCCTCCAGAGTCTCTGGAAGGCCTTCCGGGACCAGCGCCGGCTGCTCCGCGGCCTCTCCGCGGCCTCCGCTGGTCGCTGGAGGCCCTCCAGAGTCTCTGGAGGGCCTCCAGCGACCAGCGGAGGCCGCGGAGAGGCCTTCGCTGGTCCCGGAAGGCCCTCCAGAGTCTCTGGAAGGCCTTCCGGGACCAGTGCCGGCTGCTCCGTGGCCTCTCCGCGGCCTCCGCTGGTCGCTGGAGACCCTCCAGAGTCTCTGGAGGGCCTCCAGCGACCAGCGGAGGCCGCGGAGAGGCCTTCGCTGGTCGGCGCTGGTCCCGGAAGGCCCTCCAGAGTCTCTGGAAGGTATTCCGGGACCAGCGCCGGCTGCTCCGCGGCCTCTCCGCGGCCTCCGCTGGTCGCTGGAGGCCCTCCAGAGTCTCTGTAGGGCCTCCAGCGACCAGCGGAGGCCGCGGAGAGGCCTTCGCTGGTCCCGGAAGGCCCTCCAGAGTCTCTGGAAGGCCTTCCGGGACCAGCGCCGGCTGCTCCATGGCCTCCGCTGGTCGCTGGAGACCCTCCAGAGTCTCTGGAGGGCCTCCAGCGACCAGCGGAGGCCGCGGAGAGGCCTTCGCTGGTCGGCGCTGGTCCCGGAAGGCCCTCCAGAGTCTCTGGAAGGCCTTCCGGGACCAGCACCGGCTGCTCCGTGGCCTCTCCGCAGCCTCTGCTGGTCGCTGGAGACCCTCCAGAGTCTCTGGAGGGCCTCCAGCGACCAGCGGAGGCCGCGGAGAGGCCTTCGCTGGTCGGCGCTGGTCCCGGAAGGCCCTCCAGAGTCTCTGGAAGGTATTCCGGGACCAGCGCCGGCTGCTCCGCGGCCTCTCCGCGGCCTCCGCTGGTCGCTGGAGGCCCTCCAGAGTCTCTGGAGGGCTTCCAGCGACCAGCGGAGGCCGTGGAGAGGCCTCCGCCACCACCGCCGGGCCCCGCGCGCGGGCGGGGAAGGCGGCGAGTGAGGGAGGGAGCATCCCTGCGCATGTGCAGGGGCCCTGCGCACACGCAGGGACGCTCCCTCCCTCACTCGCCGCCTTCCCCGCCGGCGCCCGCGGCCCACCGCCTCCGGGGCTGGCTAAACCGGGACCTCTAAATGGTCCCGGTATAGCCAGCCCGGGAGGCGGAAATAGGGGGCCAGAACCGGGACATTCCCGGGCGCCCGGGACGGTCTGGCCACCCTAAGGTATCTTCTAAATAAATAAAAAGTATGCACTGCTCTGTGAATTGAAAAAATACTGTTTGTTTTTATCTCATTTTGAGTGCATATGATTTACTTGTTAAGATTCAAGCCTTTAATATTTAGCTGTAGATGCAACTATGAAATTAGCATAAAAATGAAATCAGTTAACTGCATAAGTAGCTTTGGTAAGAGAGATTTGAGACTTACTGGATGCAGCTTGGCAGAACCTATGATAAAAGCAGTTATCTGACAAAATAACAAGAATGTAAACTCCTAATTTGTTCTGCTAGTCTTTTCTCACAAATGTGGGTTAATGAACTAGCTGTGTTGCTCACAATTGTGCACCAACTACAGAACTTACACAGGGAAAAAAACCTTCTTTGTATTTGAATAAATAACCAAACTGAAACTTAACAGCACAATAAGAAATTTAAGGATTTAATGAATAAACAACACAGATCCCAGTATTTGGGCACTTACAATAATATGTTCTTCTGCCTTGTCTCTTTATACTGTATCTGAGAATATTTTTTAAAATATCCACTATTAGGGATGGGCATAAATTGCGTTTTTGCAGTTTGATTTATGATTCGTGGCTGAACTACAAATGGAACCATGAACCGGTAGGGCAGTTCATGAACTGGAGTGGTTTGCAAGCCATTTAAAATCTAGACCCCTGCTTTCTGCTCCCTACAAAAAGCAGTGAGGAGCAGAAAGCAGAAGTTTATATGGCTTGGAGCCATCTCACATCCTGCTTTCTACTCACTGCCAAAAGTGGCAAGGAGCAGAAATGCCTCTCAGCTATTTTACAGGTTGCTTTCTGCTCACCATGGATTTTGGCATTTTTTGTGAAGAGAAGAAAAATGGCTTAGAGCCATTTAAACCCCTAATTTTTGCTCTTCATGAACCACCATGAGCCACCACAAACTGCATCAAAATTTGTGGAAATTCACGATGGCTCTTCAGTTCACAAACATGGCTGTGATGAACTTAGCTGGTTAGTGCCCATTCCTATCACTGTGTTGCCTATTTTAGTTTGGATGATTGCCTCATTGTATTGTTTTTATTCATCTTGAGGCTGTGTTACCATTCTGGCCCAATAGGAAAGCTGGGATATAAATATTTTAAATAAATAGGCATAAAACAATATTTGATCTACAATTCAATCAAAATATTGTGTTCGACCCAGTCTTCTAGGAATGCGATTTTGGTGCCTTTCTTTTCTTCTATACCCACTGAAAAATTGAAGGTTGGAGAAACTTCCAGAGCATGCCAGGAGGCATGAGGGCTAAAATTACATCCACAGAATAACTGGTTTGGAGTAACATCTGACCCTTAACTCTGGATTGAGGTCACAGGGTGGCTGAAGAGAAGGAGCTATAAATTACTTTCACAAAGTTGTTCTGTTCAAGGAAGCCATAAATCCAATCCATTAGTTGCTGGGAGTTGTAATGTGTTTTTTGTGAATTGTGGCTATTAAGGTAGCCCCACAGGGCCTAGTTGGCAACTGGGCAGCCCTGATAGCCCTGCTGGAAGAAAACACATAGAATGCTTAGAGTAGTGTGGGGTGGCAAATAGTAGAGGTAACAGAACCTGGTGCAGCCCAGAGAGGGCCAGTTTGGTGTAGTGGTTAAGTGTGCGGACTCTTATCTGGGAGAACCGGGTTTGATTCCCCACTCCTCCACTTGCACCTGCTGGAATGGCCTTGGGTCAGCCATAGCTCTGGCAGAGGTTGTCCTTGAAAGGGCAGCTGCTGTGAGAGCCCTCTCCAGCCCCACCCACCTCACAGGGTGTCTGTTGTGGGGGAGGAAGGTAAAGGAGATTGTGAGCCGCTCTGAGACTCTTCGGAGTGGAGGGCGGGATATAAATCCAATATCATCTTCATCTTCTTAATGGAAGTGGTAGGGCTGGTGGCAGATGGAAGGGGCAGGGACACAATTTAAAAAACTTAAAATAAAACATGCTTAAAGCATTAGCATTTGTTGGTCTTAATGGTGCTTTCTTTGTATCTCTCCCATGTGATCCAGGGAACTGGGCAAAGGAAACTGGCTCTTTCCTTCCTTCCCCAGGGGACCAGGAGGAGGAGGAGCCCCTACCAATAGAAGGAAGAGAGGCCTGGCTCAGTAGCTCTGCTGTGTGATTGAGAGAGCCTGGCAAAGCAAGCTATCCCTCCCCCTCCTTCCTCACCAAGGGACAAGCCTCAGCCAATAGAGAAAAGAGTGTTTTTGCTCTGTAGGTCCTGTACAATTGAGAAAGCCTGGCAAAGCAAACTGTGATGCAGAAGAAAGCAGAAGACAACCAATTGCTTGGGGGCCTGATAGGAGACATCTGGGGACCTGATTTGGCCCCTGGGCCATATGTTTGACACCTCTGGTCTACATATTTAGCTATATTGTCTATGTATTGCATGTTAATCTGAAATGAAATGATATTGTGAGTCTAGAACATAGTAGACAGTGAACAAACAGAAATGAATAAAATGTATTCAATATTGATTCAGTTTAACCTGGCATCTCTCCTCTCCCAGCACATTTCTTTCTGCTTTTAACACTCACAGGACAGTGATGTTTCTAAGAGTTTCTAGCAGATCCCCTAGCAGATGAAAATACATTCATGAATGCATCAGTAAACAGTATTTCTGATTGAATTTCATCAGTATGGACCATAAGTTATAGAGACACTTGATTGTGTATGCTTTTCATTCTACATGAATACTGGCAACCTTGAAGGGGAAAAAATAAAACATTTTAATGGGTAAGTTCTTCTTCATTAACTAATAGGCAGTTTCATAACTGCTTCTAATGGCACAGATTGCTTTTGGCAGGCATTTAGAAGCTGTATTCAAGACAAAAATTGGGACAAGAGTAAATAATCACTGCAAGAGGCTGTTAATTATTTTGTTTTAAAGAATTTTAAAGAGTTTGGATAACTGTTATTAGATAACTGTCATTATATGGTATCACTGTGCTCCATAACTTCAGTTAACCAAAGTCATGTATTAGATTTAGAAAAACTTTCTTACTTTTAAAAATTCCTATGTTCTGGAAAGTGAATGCATATGAAAGCAGAGGAAGTCTGCTAACCTAGTCAGTCCATGAGAACTTTCTTGAAAGACAGCTGTATTGGGTTTAATGTAAAAATATATCTGTCTATCTATCTATCTGTCTCGGGCTTTGGAGCTCTCTGCAGCAGATTACCAAGAATCTGAAGGATGACCTTTAAAAGATAGCCCTTGCTAGAGCCTTCTCAGTCAATGCTTCATTGGATGCAATTCAACTTTCAGCCAAAGCCATGGCCTCTAATTTGATAGCCATGAGAAATACTTGGTTTTGCAGATAGGAAGTGGACTCTTCATCTTATGTGAAAGTGGCTAGTGTTATTTTCAAAGGCATAAATCTTTTTGGAGAAGGTATGGATAAACATATTGTGGAAAATGAAGACAAGAAGAGAACTTTGCCTTCTTGCAAGAAGTATAGCAAACCTAAGAGACATTCATTTCAACAACACAAGTGTATCACAGAATTTTGAACACCCAAACCATCCAAAAGGAGATGGCAGTCCAAACGATCCAGTGGCAGTTCTTTCCCCTTCAACAAAACATCAGGACAGAATCAGAGAGGCCCCAAAACGAGCTCTTCAGCATGACTATTGCAGGAGTCTGAATGTGCCCAACATAGAAATCATAGGGTGCGATCAGATGGTGGCTACTTCAGAAGTCTTCCATGGCAGGGTTGCAGGCATCTGATTGCCTCACGCACCATGGAAACACATGAGCAGTGTGATCACTCCACTCTGTTTCTGGTGCATCCTTTTTGTCCCTCCAACCCCACTCTGAGCTCATCTACTCCTGCACACACACAGCAGGACTTTAAAAACCCCAAACCTATTTCCTGTGGATCTGTGATTATGGCATGTTGCCAATGTGAATGAACAAACCTGGGCCCACAGTGCTATGATGCTCGCTTAGCAGCCACTGTCTGATCTACCCAGAGAGGAACAAAACTGAGTGCCTTTTCCAAACGTGTGGTACTGCTGTGGCAACCTGCTCATCTGATTGCACCCACAGAGTTGAAAGGGACCTTCAGGGTCTTCTAGTCCAACCCCCTGCACAATGCAGGACATTCACAACTACCTCCTCCCCACACTCCCAGTTACTCCCTGCTTGAAGCCTAGAAGATGGCAAATCCTCCCCCTCCCTGCAACAACCCTGGATCCCTGGCCAAACTGGCCTGGAGAAAAATTGCTGCCTGCCTCCAAAGCATTTCCCTGGCATGTAAGAAAGGGCCATGAGAACTAAGTACTAGGGGTGTGCATTCAGTTCAGCTGAACCGAATAGACCTCCGAATACCCCCTGATTAGGAAGTATACAGCATCATATACTTCTGAATCCAATTTACAGGCATTATACAGGCATTATATCAATATTCGCAAGTATTCGGAAGTTCATAGAAAAGGCAAGAAGGGAGCTTCTGCAGCCTCAGGGAAGCTGCTTGCCTCCTTTCCCATCTTTGGAAGCCTTTCCCGCCTTTCCCATAGCCTCCCTGGGATCAGGGAGGGAGGGGGAGGGGAAGAGGAGCCCCAGCAGCCAATCCAAAGCATGCAGTTGCAGGGCTGTTGTGTAGCTGATGGCTGGGCTAATCCCCCAGCCATCAGCAACATTGTTGTTCTTTTGTTTACCCGGGTATCCAAGTAAACACTATTCTCTGGCCAATCACAGAGCAATGGTATTTTTTGAAACTGCTCTGTGTAGGGTCAGAGAACCTTTTTAAGGAGTCTGCCTGGCTGGACTCCATTCAATTGCTGCTGTGTTGGTGTGAGAGAAAAATTGTACTGTGCTGGCCCTTGGCCTCAACTGCTGCTGCTCTCTCTCAGCCTTGCCTAACTTGCCTGGAGAAGAGAAGACATCTAAGGTAAGACAGTCTTGGGGTTCTTGTTTTTATTTTAGTTAGGATAAAAGTAAAAGGACTTTTTAAGACTCAGAGTCCCTTTACTTATCCAGATTAGGGAGGGTGGGTACTGGGTAGCTTATTTGGGGTTAGGGGGTTCTGCTGGGGGTGGGGGGTTTGCCAATTTGCCTTTACCTTACTTTAGTGAGAGGACTTTTAAAAGTGCAGTGTCCTTTTACTTTTCCTGATTTGGTGTTAAGCCAAATGCCCTCAAAACGAGGTTGGGGAATTAGTTAGGTGGACACCCGGTTTAATAGGAATCTTTTTACCAAATGTATACCAGGCTGAACCATCCAGATAGTAAATGCTCAAAAAAGGACTCTAATCTAATAAAAACCAATTGTAATTTATTTAGAATAATAGTTCTTTCACACAAGATAAAAATACAAAACACTCACACATTCACACAGGTCTAAGGAAATACAGATAGATCGATAGGGGAACATATATGGACAAACAGACAGGGCAATATTTACCATCGTAGTCTTCAGGGAAGGTTTCCAATGGCGACATAAGAGGACAGGGGAAATGGACCCAAAACTGTGGCCAGAATTGGGGATGGATCTAGACAGCGGACCTGGGATACTGTTAGATGCACACATGAGTGGAGTTGGGTCAGAGGTTAAATAGGCTCCCTCAGACCCTTCAGGGGCTGGGAGGTCTTGGGGAGGAGCAGGGGGAGGCTCTGTGATGACCAAGGAGGGCTGGACATTCGCAGAGCCAATGGTGAGTCCCTTGCTGACACCTAATTGGATGCCAGTTTGGGCCAATGAACTTCACCTTAGTCCGGTGAACCTGGAAATTTCCAAGCTGCAATGCTGCCTGGGGCGGCTCCAAGGTATTAGACTGGGGTGAGAAATGAGAATGGCTGGATACTTAAGGTTAAATGGGATTATCTGGGAAGGTGACAATAGGGAATCAAATACTGGCCTAGGTATCACCCGGGTTAGACAAAAGACTTGGTTGAGACAGGAGATGGTTTTCCTCTTCCTTATCTTCTTCCTGGCAGGATCCATTGTCTAGGGTATTTCCAGACAATCAGGACTAACAGTTGAGCTATTAATCCATTCATGGGGCAAATGGGTTGCTTGCAGGCTCAGGGTGTGTACGTGTGACTTTCCCACTAAGAAGGAATGAGTCCAGCCTGGCAGGGTATGCTTGGATCAGGAAAGCAAGATGGATTCTGGTGGTGTTAAGCCTTTGGTTCATGGAGACAGGCTGGAAACATGGTGGCCTGGCTTCTTCCACTGCAGCGGCCAAGACTGGGCACACAAGGAGTAGCTGGAGCATGTCTGTAGTTCTGGCTAACACCCTTCACAGATGTAGAATGCTGCTGCAAAGCTGAGGCTTATAGTATCCACATAAGCCTTAGAAACTGTAAGCAAAGTCCACTTCTTAGAGCAGATGTGTGAGAGTCAAACTCCAGGCACCCTTGCAACCATACTGGTGATCACGATGTCCATATGTATGAAAAGTAGGGGGCTTTTCCTCACATTGGGTGGCTTGGATTTCTTGGGGTTAGGAAGAAGGTTTTTTGGGGGGAAGGGTTGGTAAAGTTCCTGTATTATTAAATTCAAGTTTTTTACTGTTTTAAAAGGATTCTGTGTTTGATTTGTTGCTGCTGTGTTGTGCTGCTGTTGTTCCTTTTCTCTTTTGGTTCTGGTTCTTGGGGAGGGCTGTTTGGTCTAATTTTTATTGTTAAAAAGGTCAATTTTTTAACAGTTGAGTTTAACAGTTGAGTTTCTCAGTGATTTGTTTGGATCTGTTGTTGTTGGTTTTGCATCCTGTCCTGTTGTTCCTTTTCCTGGTTCTGGTTTTTTTGGGGGGTGGGGGGGTGGGGTTAAAAGTTAAGTTTCTTTCTGTCACATTTTTTTTAAAATTACCTCTGGTTGATGTGAGAGGGTTGGTGTGTGGGCTGTGTGGGGTCGGTCACTTTCATGTTTTTATAGAGTTATTTTTGGAGTCTGAGGGTGCTTTTGGTTTGGCTAGGGCCACTAAATAGGCTGCCCCACTAATAAGGGTGTTTTTAGGGATTTGAAATTAAAAAAATAATAATCCAGTTTAGTGTTTTATCTTCTTTCAAAATTCAACTAGGCCAGATAGGGGCAATTTAAAAAGATTTTAGGTTTCTCATAAAAGGTAGCATGACTACTAGGCCACATCAGGCTCCCTTTTAAAGAGACTAGGGTTGCAGTGCATCTTGCTTTCAGCCACTTAGATTTCCGTAGGGTAAACCACAGCTTCTCTCTAGTTATAGGGGACACCTGATTTCTAGTTTGCAAGGAAATCCGGTTTGTCCCAGGATCTAGTTAGGAGAAGTTTAACTAGGAGGATATAAAAAGGATTGCCTTCATCTCAAGGTAGCCTTTTAAAAACTGTAGCCAGGTAGAGGCAGGATCACCTAGTCTCCTAAACTTTACCAGACTACTACCCCAACCCAAAGGACAGGTTAGGAACCAAAAAACAAACAAGTTTTGGTGGGAGAGTTTTTAAAAGGAAGTCAGGGCACCTGTTGGTTCAGGGTACAGTATAGTGAGTTAAGTTTGTAAAAACCCCACTCTCAGTTCAGGTTGTGTGAGACTGGCCAAGGATGACATGAGTGACAGGCAGCAGAAGAGGGGCCCTGGAGGCAAGGCCAAGGAGAAGACTACAGGGGAGGAGGGGAGGGGGAGGCAGAGAACCCAGGTCCCCCCCCCACACACACCTGTGCATAGGGCCACTCCACAGCTGCCTTCCAGCACTTCAACCTCTGGCTGGAGTGTGATGAAGAAGAAGGTCCGCCTTGGGCCCTTCATCAAGGCTGCTGCTGGGGCACCCCCAGCAAAGATGCCATTAGGTGCTGGCACTGAGCAAGGGTCTGCTGCTTGGGCAGTCTCTCCTCCAGCTGATGTCGCTCAACCTCAGCAGCTAGAGGAGGGGCAGCAAGATCAGCCCTCCTTGGAGATGAGCTTTGGGGACAGTTTTCTGTCCAAAACGATCACCCCAAGGAGGGTGCAGAGTGTCATGCAGGAGCTGGAGTAGAAGCTGGTTGAGGAGGACCAGGCCCCTTCTTCGGTTCCTTTGGGCACCAGCAGTCCTTCAGGGAATGGCCATGAGGGGAGGCTGCATGGGATGGAGGGGGAAGAGATGGAGACACACGAGGTGCCTCCATCTCCGCCCACTTCTCCCCGGTAGCCAGCCCCTCCTGCCACCCTGAGACATGATGTGTCTGCCTCGAGTATCTCACAGGAGGTGGCTCCAGACACCCAAGCTGCTGGTCAGCTTGGGCATCTGTACACCTCTGAAGTCTGGAAGCATTTCCAACTTACAGAGGATCCACGCTATGTGCAGTGCCAGCTGCGCAGGGCCAGGATCAGTTGTGGGTGGGACCCTGCCCACCTGACTCCGGAGGGGATGCGGAACCACCTGCAGAAGCACCAGCAGGCGGTGCTTCTTAAGGGGGAGAAACAGGCTGCTGCTGGGGTGCCCAAGCGGCCAACACCACCCAGCCAGGAGGTCCGTCCCATCGCGACTACCTCCAGAGCTCTCCAGGAGAGTTCCGCGACAGGGCAGGGATGCCAGGCATCTCTGCCTGAGATGTTTGGTCCTGTGTGCCAAGAGGGGGAATCAGGTATGGCAGGAGGGTGATCGCCTGGAACCTTGCCAGGTCGCCCATGGGCTTTCATTTTCAGTGGTCGAGAATCCTGGGGTGCTAGGGTTGCTCAAGTACCTGGCGTCCTGGTACAAAGTTCCTGCTAGAACCACCATTAGCAGGACCATTGTGCCATCTGTTTTCAGGGCGACCAGATCTGTGGTGAAGGAGCATTTGTCCCATGCTGCCAGGGGGACTGTTCATTTCACCTCAGATATCTGGAGCTCCCAACATGCGTTCGAGGGGCATCTCTCCCTGACTGCGCATTGGTGGCAACCCAGTGAGCTGCAGGGTGGGGGTGGCAGTAGCAGCGGGCAGGGTCAGGGCCGCCAGACTGGCTATCGCAGGGCATTGCTGCACACCGAAGCAGTCGATGCGACGCACATGGCGGACACTTTCAGAGCCATCCTCTCACGGCAGGGCTGGGTAGGCAGCAGGGACATCGCCACGGGCTTTGTGGTGACTGATGGTGGCTCCAACATCAAGGCGGCTGTCCAGCATCAGGGACTAAAACACCTTCCATGCGTGGCTCACCTTCTCCACCTCATGGTTAAGGACGCATTGGGCCAGATGAAAAGCCAGGATCGTTGGTATCTAGCTGCGACCCATGAATACCGACTTCTGCTCCAGAAGTGTTGGCACATCACAGGTCACTTCTCACGCAGCAATACGGACTTGTATCTGCTGCGTGAGAAACAGACACTGACAGGCATGCCAGGACACCGCCTGATGGGTGACGTCAGCACATGCTGGAACTCCACCTGTGCCATGCTGGAGCATATGGTGGAGCAGAGAGCTGCCCTGGATGCCTTTGTCTCTGAGATGAGGGTCTTTCGAATGAGAACCATCTCACCCAAGAGGATTGTGTGGTCATTTCAAAGACTGTGGAGGTTCTTGGGTCCTTCAAGACCCACACAGAAATGCTCTTGTCTGACACGGTGAGCATTGCACTGGCCGTCCCCATGGTCCACATGGCCTGTGAGGACCTGGCCTCATTTCTAGTGCCAGCTCAAGGCCGTGCAGACGTTCTTCCAGTGGTGTGCACCCTGGTTGCTAGGCTGCAGGAAGGGCTTGAAGCCCGCTTTCAGACTTTCACCCAGGTTAAGGTCTACATAATGGAGACCATGTTAGACCTGCGCCTTAAGGGCACGATCGCTGAGCGGGCCAACGAGCTTGATCGCTGGCAAGACGAGCTCTCCCAGAAGGTCGAGCACTGCAGAGTCAGGGCGGGCCCAGTGCCAGTAGCTGAGGAGGAGGGGGGGTGGAAGTAACTCATCTGACACTTCCACTGCTGTTCATCCCCACCCTCCCCGGCTAGGCAGTGTTTCCCACCAGACTCACACCAAGAAGAGTGTTGAGATGACACTCATCGGGCGGCTTGTTGGCCCCTCTGGGAGCGGTCGGCCCATGAGAGCAGAGACGGGTGCTGCGAAGGTGAGGGACTATCTTTCTGAGCCCAACGAGTCGCAGGAAATATCTCCTTTGGACTACTGGGTAGTGAAGTAGGGGGTCTGGCCGGCCCTCTCCTCCATGGCCAAGGCATTCCTCTCATACCCATCAACGAGCATGCAGAGCAAGCGTATCTATTCGCATATGGACGACATTGTCTGCCCACATCGCAATCGCCTGCAACCCTGGACAGTTGAGCAGTTGGTCTTCCTGAATGTCAACTTGCCTCTGTTCGGCTTCCCGAATGTAGACTTTGAGAGTGAACGAAGCGAGCACCTACTTGTGCCTGCATCCTCTCTTGGTCTGCGCTTGGAAAGCGATTGTAAAATGCTCTCCCACTAAACATAGACTAGAGTCCAAAGATAGCCCAAAAACTCACTCACAAATTGATTGGCAGTGCATCCCCCCACCCCTCATCCATCCCCAAACCAAAAGTGAATGCTGATTTAAAATCTGCAAAGCAATCCAAATTTCTCCAGTCCACATCCACACATGCCTAATAATATTGAAAGGGCCATTGCAGCCCCCAACTGTAACCGACAGCACCCACAGGCCTAGCCAGGATAACCCAGGTTTTTTTTCAGGGGCAGGAGGAAGGAAGAGGGAGGTGCCAGTGATGATGACAGGCAGCCAGCAGCCATACCAATGCTGAGGTCCCTCTAATGGCACAGTGATAGCTGGTGTGTTGCTGCTGAGAGCTGTGGCCTTCCCAGTGATCTTTCTCATTTGGGGTGCAACTCTGACTCGCCTCCTTGTGGTAAACCCTGGGTAACTCAAAAGAGCCTGGACCAGCCAACCATCCATCACTCAAGGTAAGTCTAAATGCTTCTTGCTTTGTGTCAGATACAGAATGATGTGGAGCTAGGTGTGGTCCATCGCTTCTCTTGTTTGAGAGTTGTATTGTTTGGGGCAGGGCTGGAGAACTGGCATACGTAGATAGCATATTCTGTGGCAGGGAAGCTGGCATCTGGGTGAGAGACCCAGAACCAGCATGCCTGTTGTGCTTGGCCAGCTCTCCCCGCATTGTTTGGGGCAGGGCTGGAGAGCTGGCATCTGGGTTTGCTGCAGCCAGGTCTGCAGAGCAGACCTTGAGCAGATTGTGTTTTGTGTGGCAGTGACATTGGCAACTGGGTTTATACTGGTTCCAGGCCAGCAGGGTTCACAGAGTAGATAGATGGATGTAGTGCATTTGGGTCCTATGGAGATTCTCTGGTGTGAAGTTAGGTTTGGCTTTGGGTGCCCCAGGAATTGGACCTCCTGGTCCAATATTTTATTTTGACCTTGTGGATTTTTTGTGGGACAGTGCCCTGAAGCTGCACAGCAGTTTGGGGGGCTCTCCTCAAAAAATCCCTGCTCCCCAGAGCCACTTTTCCCATGACAATTACAGTGGGGGAAGTTGCTCTAATTGGTTTTTTCTCACCTTTGGGAACAGTGCTGCTTTTGGGGTGCCCACAGATGGGTGCAGTCTTTTTGGGCCAGGGGGGTTGCATGCGGGGGAGTCCCCTGAAACTGCTCTGCAGTTTTGGGGCCTCTTCCTCAAACCCCCCTCTAGCCAGAGCCACTTTCCCCGTAGCAATTATAGTGGAGGAAGTGGCTAATTGGATTTCCCCAGCATTGGTGGCAATGGGTCTTTTGGGGAGTCCAAAGACAGGGACCCCCTGGCCTAATCTTTTTGGGACTTGGGGGTTTCATAGGGGAGAGTCCCCTGCAGGTCCCCGGCAAATTTGGGGGCTCTCCCTTAAACCCCCTTTCCTCCAGGCAGCTTCCAATATACCCTATTTTGCCTTTGATTTCAATGGCCCATAGGGTATAATGGTGAGAACCCCTGGACCAATCTTTTTCAGACTTGGAGGGTTTGTAGGGGTGAGTCCCCTGCAGGTTCCCTGCAAATTTGGGTGCTCTCTCTCAATCTCCTTCCCCTCCAGGTGGCTTCCAATGTACCTTATTTTTCCATTGATTTCAATGGTCCATAGGGTATAATGAGGCCGTATATTCGGAAATAGCCATATATCTCCCATATATGGCTATTCCGATTACGGTATTCAGAAATATACGGTATTCTGAATATTTTGGCCCCATATATTTCTGAATCTGATTATTTTCTAATTTTTTTTGCACACCCCTACTAAGTACTGATGCAACTCTTCCTGCTCTCTTTCCCATGATCTGCCTAAGTTCACAGATCATCAGCAGTGCTGTCAGATGGCCATCTAGCCTCTGTTTAAAAACCTCCAAGGAAGGATAGTCCACCACCTCCTGAGGAAGCCTGTTCCACTGAGGAACTGGTCTATCAGGAAGTTCTTCCTAAGGTTTAGTCAAAGACTCTTTTGATTTAATTTCAACCAGCTAGTTCTGGTCTGAAATTCCGCACAATGCTTTATATAGCAGCCCTTCAAGTATCTCAGTCATCTCGTCTCCAGGCTAAACATACCCAGCTCATTCAAAGGATTTAGTTTTCAAAGTCCTCACCATCTTTGCCCTTCTCTGTACATGTTCCAGCTTGTCTATATCCTTAAATTGTGGTGCCCAAAACTGAACATAATACTCTAGGTGAGGTTTAAGCAGAGCAGAGTAAAATGATAGCATCACTTTGTGTGATCTGGACACTATACTTCTGTTGATACAGCCCAAAATCACATTTGCCTTTTCAGCTATCACATCACGCTGCTGACTCACATTCCATGTATGTTCCACTAAGATCCCTAGATCCTTTTCACACCTACTACTGTACTTGATTTTTCCTACCTAAATGCAGAACTTTACATTTATTCCCATTAAAATTAATTTTATTTGTTTTAGCCCAGTTTTCTAGCCTGTCAAGATCATCCTGTATCCTAACTCTGTCTTCTGCGGTATTTGCTACCCTTCTCAATTTAGCATCATCTGCAAATTTAATAAGCATTCCTACAGTTCCTTCATCCAGATCATTCTATTCCTTCATCCAGATCAGTTATAAAGATGTTGAACAAAATAGGTCACAAGACAGACTCTTGAGGGAAAGACCCCATCCTGTGAGCCTTGGAAGAGTTCATTTTTTCCCAAAGGAGGGGGGGGGGTTGAGAGGGAGCAGGGTGGGGAGCAGCTTGAAGAGGCCGTTCATTCACCGGCGGCCTCATCAGTCACCGGCGCATCCTCGGACTTGTGCAGTCGGGCCAGAGGGGTGGAGCTCTTGCGAGAGTTTGGTGGTGCCTCTCAAACAGGCAGAGGCCATGAAGGCCCGACCCCGGGATGCATTCAATTCTAATAATGCATCTCATCTGTAATTGCTCCTGTCATTTGGGAAGGGACGGTGGCTCAGTGGTAGAGCATCTGATTGGTAAGCAGAAGGTCCCAGGTTCAATCATCGACATCTCCAACTAAAAAGGGTCCAGGCAAGTAGGCATGAAAAACCTCAGCGAGACCCTGGAGAGCCACTGCCAGTATGAGTGGACAATATTGACTTTGATGAATCAAAGGGGGTCTGATTCAGTATAAGGCAGCTTCATATGTTCATATATGTTCATTTGACAGAAGGCTGCCTCAACTTTTTGCAGCTCATTGAGAGACAATAGTGAACAACAGGTGGATTTTACACACAGTGTCAAATGATTACTCCCTCAAATTTTGTTTGTTGCCTCCCAACATATTCATTCAAGCAGGGCTTTTTTGTAGCAGGAACTCCTTTGCATATTAGGCCACACACCCTTGATGTAGCCAATTCCTCTGCAGCTTACAGTAGGCCCTTTACTGAGCCCTGTAAGCTCTTGGAGGATTGGCTGCATCAGAGGTGTGTGGCCTAATTTGCAAAGGAGTTTCTGCTACAAAAAAGCCCTGCATCCAAGTATCAATAAATTGTTGCCCACAAAAGCACCTCCTTCTCCTCAAGGCCATACAACATCTATTGAACATAGGAATTGTAGAACCAGTGCCAGAGGTTCAGAAGACCTTGAGAATTTACTCAATTTTCTTCATAGTCCCAAAGAAGAATGGAGATATGAGGGAAATTCTGGACTCAAATGGCTGAACAGGAGGATAAGAAAGAAAAATTCAGGATGGAGACCTTCAAGTCAATACTAACATCCATCCAGAAAGGAGATTTTCTGGCCTCAATAGATCTGTCAGAAGCTTATTTGCATGTCCCAATTCAGGAATTGTATCAGAGATTCATGTGCTTCTCCTGTGACAGTCTTCATTCTCAGTACAGGACTCTTCCCTTCAGTCACAAATGAGCACCAAGGGTGTTTAAGTTCATAGTTGAATTAGCAGCACATCTGAGAATCAAAGGAGTTGTCATCTTTCCATAGCTGGATGACATCTTAATAAGATCCCCATCTTACCTGCAAGGGACCAAAGATGTATGTCAAACCACATCCTGCCTCCAGAAGTGTGGATTTGTAGTGAACTCGAAGGAAAGCAGCCTGTCTGCATCTTAGAGGGTTCTTCATCTAGGGGTGATAATAGATATAGTCCATGCAGAGTTTACCTTTTCCAGGAGAGAAAGGAGAAGATCCTAACCTCAATGCAGGAGCTCTCAAGGCAGCCCCAAGTGGAGGCAATGTTCCTGGTGAGAGTTCTAGGAATTATAGTATCCCGTCATTTGCAAAGTATCCTGTTAATTGCAAACATCTGCCTTTCAGTTGTCCAGATTTCATGCTCATCCACTCCAAAGATTTCCCCTTCTCTTCTGGAAGGTGATAGCCTGTTTCAGTTACATGGAATTTTTACTCAGGACCTTTAGTGGTGGACAGAACTGACAGGTTCCTGGTAGGGACTCTGTTACAGGAACCAAAAAATATAATGACAATGGATGCCGATCTCATTGAATGGGGAGCACGTTCCCTGGGAAGAATAGCTCAGGGCATTTGGTCTTGGGGGCTCATCTGGAGCTCAAGGCAATAAGGCTGGGGTTGTTATCCTTTCAGAATCTTCTTTTGGGCCAACACGTTGTAGTACATACTGCCAAATCATAACCACCAAGGGGGTACCAAGTCCAGGTCCCTCAATACAGAGGTAAAGCTGATCATGCAGCGGGCAGAGTCTCACCTGATGTCAATCAAGGCAGTTCCAATAGCAGGCCAATACACTGATGGACTGGCTCTGTTGGAAGAATCTAGACCAGATGGAATGGATGTTGAACAAGACAGTCTTCCAACAGATAGTACACGAGTTCAGAAAGGTGGAGGTGGACCTCTCTGCAATGCAGCAGAACCGCCAAGTGCCAAGATTTGTCTCCAGAACAAAATCCCCTAGGGCAATAGGGGTAGATGCTCTAAGTTGTGATTGGTCAAATCAACTACTGTATGCCTTTCCTCCTACACAGTTGATTCTAAAGTTGACACAGAGAATCATACATAGAGCGCTAGATTGAGCAGGAGGAAAGGGCAGGATAGTTATAAGCTTTTGCCCTATTGGAATTGTCCAAAGGCTTACCTGTGCTGAGGAGGAATTGTCCCAGCTACTTCTGAGGCTTTTTGCTCTATTAGAATTGTACCTGGTAGTCTAAAAATTTACCAATGCTGAGGAAGATTTATGTCTTTGAAATGAGTGATGACTATTCCAGATTCCTCATTCCCCTGCCAGGTTTACTAACTCTTAGAAACAGACATCCTTGAACTGTGCTTTGGACTTTTGATCTGCATATGGTCTTACAGACTTTGATGCTTGTTTTGGATTGAATTTATGAACAGTTATTTATTGATGTACATGGCATATCTTGTCTTTGAATGGTATGATATAGTCTCTTGAATAAGTTTTTTTCACTTTTTTATATTTATTAATAATAATAATAATAAATATTTTTATTGCATTAGCAAAATATTGCCATAGCAACCAACCAAATACAACAATAAGATAAAAGGGAATGAAGAGAAAACACAAGGCAGCATCCAGTACCTCATTCCATACTACGATAAGAAACCATACAATCCTAAAGTATCTAGAATAAAATGTCAATAAAAATTTTAAAACCTAAAAATCTATACATTCTAAACTTTTAGAACCTTAACAATCTAAATTTAAAATTTAAAACATCAACAAAATTTAACCAGGACTACACTAGAAAAGAACTGAGAGTGATAATAGGGAGCGATCAATGAGGCGCGGTCTTCATTTTCTTTTCCATGACGGCAGCTGCAAACCTTGCAACTTGAAAAGTAGTGTATTTATCTCTATCAGATAGTAAAAAGACTAGTTTCTCCTGATTTGACTTCCCAAGAAGAGACAACAGAATAAAACCCAGAAACCTATTCCGTTCAGAGTTAAAATCAGGGCAATAAAACATGGCATGAGAAAGGTCCTCAATAGAAGTTTGGTCACAAATACAAACTCTTTTCCGATAAGGAATCTGCCTAAAGCAACCTTCATTAGCCAATAAAGGTAATAGATCAAAGCGAGCCCTCGTAAATATTTATTAATATAATGAATAACATTTTGATAAGTACTTCTTTATCATTGCTTAGTTATTGTGACTTTTGGGGTGCTTTCCATCACAGTCTATATTTCCTTTGTCACTTGGTTTACAACTGCAATTCCTCTAGACTTCTGTTACTGTTAGGCGTTATGCCACATCACTCTAAAAGAATGTATATTTCATGCATATGATGAAGTGGGCTGTAGGTCACAAAAGTTTAAATTCAGTTATCTAAGGTGTCACAATACATTAGCTTTGTTTAATGAGACTATCTTTTCCCATCTGTTCTAAGGATTCCCAATGGAAAAGGCTCTCCTGACTGTCCCATCAATCAAAGAAACTCATTTCGTGGGTACATGAGAGAGGGCCTTTTTTGTAGCAGCCCCTCAATGATGGAACAAGCTCCCTAGAGAGGTGCACCTGGCTCCCTCATTTTTGATGCTTAGTAGGCTGTTGAAAATTGTTTCATTTAGGACTGCATTTGTTTAAACTGGGTTTTAGCGGTTTCCGTTTGCTACGCAAAAGCTGCAGAACTTCCTGTAACTTCTGTGCAGATGGTGGGAAATCCGACCAGACGCTGCAGAGGGAACAGGATTGTGACTGCGAGGTAAGCTGTGTGCGAAAACGGTCTAAGTGTACAGCTGTTCTGTGAGTTTAAATTTTGGCTTTTATATTTTAAATATATTTTATTATATATGTTTTATCCATGTTGTAAGCCTTGTTGAGCTCTATATGGAAGAAAAGTGGCTAATAAATGCATTAAATAACTAAAATAAATATTCATAACATGTCCTTCCCCAGATTCAGGATCTTATGGCCTTCACGTACATGTTCTGCATCTGCCCTCAGGTTTCCTGAATATCCTTAAACACCCCGAACTGCTCTTTAAGCATTCTGAATATTTTTTTTTAAAAAAAAACATCTAGCAACTGCGATTCAAAAGAAAATCAGCTTAAAAATTTCAACAGCATGTTAAGCAGAACTATCTCTTTACATGGCTGTCATGCCTAATCCTCAAGTGTTGCTGCTCTTAATTGCAATGGTGGAAGTTGGGTGTTTTAAGAGTACTTTAGAGCTTCTGTGAGTAGCCCATTTGAACAGGAAATTTACAGTACAAAATCAAGTGCAAGTGAGAGATGTATGCGCATGTCTAGTCAGATCTACCCTTAGTTGTTAAGTAATACGGAAGGAAGTGCTGCTGAGTGGATTAAATTATATCTTAGAAAGTTGCAACTTCCTAATTTGATAATTTATAAAAATCCTTTTTAATTTGTTTAACCAAGGCTGCAGTACTCAAATTACAGGTTTTAAAATAATAAGGCTGGCTTCATTGGGACTACTTCAAAGTATGAGTAAGAAAGACATCATTATCAATGATCAAGTAGCAATTTGATTTCATCTGCATCACTGAGCCTCTTTTAAAATAATACAAAGTCTTGTTTTATTTGGGGGGCTGTGGCTCAGCAGAAGAGCCTCTGCTCTGCATGCAGAAGGTCCTAGGTTCAGTCCTCAGCATCCCCAGTTAAGAGCAGATCAGGTCACAGGTGATATGAAAGACCTTCATAGAACAATAGTCTGATTCAGTATAATTTTTATGTATGTAGGTAATTTATAGTCCACCTTTCCCACTGGGACTCAAGGTGGAATACACTGTGTGAGTCAATACAATACAATTGAGCGCATGAGACAATCAATAAACAGCGCAATAGGATTACAGTTGTAGAACCACCCAGAATTCTAAAAACAGAACTGAACTATGTGTATTCATGTTGATTCTTTGGGACTAAGGGGACAATAAAGCAACATTTACAACACCAAATACAGCAGCAGCGGTAGTGGTAGTGGTGGTGGTATCACCATTAAAGTGCCCAAATCTCTTCACAAACAGGAGGGGAGACAGGCTGTGAACATCTTGCTGGATGAAGTTTCTATTTCTTCCACTGTTGCTTCCACTATTACAATTTTTAAAAGCTTGGGGAAAGCCAAAGGCTCGAACCATTGGGTGTAGACTCAAGGGCAATGGTCAAAGAGTTGTTTTTAGCTCTTTGCTCATGGTCTAACATTTGTGTCCTTAAGTAAACTGATTAGTGAAAGCAGCACAAGTCTGAGATGTTGGAAAATTGCAGTGTACATATGTTTGAACTGCATTTGTTTTGTAAGCTACTTTGAATGACCAGGGGTCATATAAGGTATATAATAAAATATCCTTGGAAATCCTTAGAACAATTCCATGAACTGAGCCAGTATTGTTATATTGCAAATACTGGCCAAAGAATCACTGTCTTGCACAATCTACAATGAAAACAGCCTGCTTTTTAAATGTTTATTTAAATGCCCCCCCCCCCCCAAAAAAAACACCCTGCACATAGTGCAGCACAATGTTCATTTTAACATGAAGCTGAAGTGCAGCAACTTCTCAGAGCACATCTAATAACTTTCAATGGGAGAGAGCCAGTAACATCAGAGCTACCATATACCTTAAGATACCTTAAGAATGTAAACAAGACAACCAGACATAAGTTTGGTTGAAACTGGCCGAAATTTTATTGGTTGCAGCTGGAATATAATAATACTTTTTATTATAATATAATAATACTTATAAATATAATAATACTTTTTATTTGTATCCCGCCCTCCCCGCAAGGGCAGGCTCAGGGCGGCTCACAGCATATGAATACAATACAATAAAATTATAAAATTATACATAGTACTTACACTTATAATTATAAAATCGACATAAATCCATTTACAAATTGTATTAAAATTAATTATGGTGCTATAACTTAGATCTTTGATACATTATGTGGCTAAAAACATATCCAGCGACACTTTCTTAGCTCAGCATTAGGTGAAGGCTATTTTGAAGAGGTAGGTCTTACAGGCCCTGCGGAATTGATCTAAGCATCGCAGGGCCCACACCTCCTCCGGGAGTTGATTCCATAGCAGTGGAGCTGCAATTGAGAAGGCCCGATCCCGGGTGGTCTTCAATCTGGCCTCCCTTGGCCCAGGGATATTCAGCTGGTTCTTCCCTGCTGACCTCAGCACTCTCTGGGGCTCATATGGGGAGAGACGGTCCCTCAGGTAGGCAGGTCCTCAGCCATATAGGGCTTTAAAGGTGATAACCAGCACCTTGTAACAGACTCGGTACACTACTGGCAGCCAGTGTGATCCGCGCAGCCCCGGCTGTATGTGCTCCCATCTTGGGAGTCCCAATAACAGCCTAGTCGCCGTGTTCTGCACCAGCTGCAGCTGCCGAGTTTGGCACAAGGGCAGCCCCATGTAGAGGGCGTTGCAGTAATCCAATCTCGAGGTGACCGTAGCATGGATCACCGTTGCTAGGTCCCGGCGCTCCAGGAAGGGAGCCAGTTGCTTCGCCCGTCAAAGGTGAAAAAATGCGGACTTGGCAGTGGCCGCTATCTGTGCCTCCATTGATAATGAAGGCTCCAGAAGAACCCCCAAGCTCTTGACCCTATGAGCTGCTTTCAGCGGCACACCGTCAAGGACCGGCAGGGGGATTCCCCCTCCCAGGGCACTGCGACCCAAGCAAAGGACCTCTGTCTTCATTGGGTTCAACTTCAGCCCACTCATCCTGAGCCAACCTACCACAGCCTGCAATGCTAAGTCCAGGTTTTCTGGGATGCAGTCAGGTCGGCTGTCCATTAGTAGATAGAGCTGGATGTCATCTGCATATTGGTGACACCCAAGCCCAAACCTCCGAGCAATCTGGGCAAGGGGGCGCATGTACATGTTAAACAACATCGGAGAGAGAACTGCCCCTTGTGGCACCCCGCACGCTAGTGGGTGCCTCCGGGACAGCTCTCCCCCAATTGCCACCCTTTGTCCCCGTCCATCAAGGAAGGAGGAAAGCCACTGTAAGGCCAACCCTCTAATCCCTGCGTCAGCGAGCCGGCGGGCCAGTAGCCGATGGTTGACCATGTCAAACGCAGCCGACAGGTCTAACAGCATCAGCACTGCCACGCCGCCTCGATCAAGATGCCGCTGGAGGTCATCCACTAAGGCGACCAGCACTGTCTCCGTCCCATGGCCTGGATGGAAGCCGGACTGGTGGGAGTCTAAGGTGGAAGCGTCATCCAAAAAACTCTGTAACTGTAGTGCCACTGCCCTCTCAATAACTTTATCTAAAAATGGTAAGTTCGAGGCCGGTCGGTAATTCGCCATTTTGGCCGGATCTGCTGTACTTTTTTTCAAGAGAAGGCGGACCATAGCCTCTTTCAAGGATGTTGGAAATTGCCCTTCCAAGAGGGATCTATTTATGATATCCCGTACAGGATATCTAAGCTCCCTCTGGCAAGATTTAATTAGCCAGGAGGGGCATGGGTCCAGATTGCAAGTTGTAGGGCGCACAGTAGAGAGAATTCCGTCAACTTCCCATAGGCTGAGTGCGTCGCAGTGGTCCAAGATAAGATCAGAGGACATGCACGGAGCCTCGGGTTCTTGTACTGCATCCAATGTGGCGGGAAGGTCCTGGCGGAGCGACAAGATTTTATCTGCAAAATTTTTTGCAAAAGCCTCACAGCCTATTTCCAATTCTCTCATGTTTGGTCTGCCCTGAGGCAGAGTAGTCAAATTCTCAATTATCTTAAATAATTATGCCGGGCGTGAGTTTGCAGACGCAATCCTAGCCGCAAAGTAATCTTTCTTCGCAGCTTTGACTGCCATCTCATAAGACTTCATAAACGTTCTATAGGATGTTCTCGTCACTTTGTCATGAGTATGCCGCCACCCGCCTCTTTAGTCGTCTGAGTCCCTGTTTCAGCTGGTGCAGCTCTGAGGTGTACCATGGCGCCATCCTATTACGAGGGCGCAGAGGACGCCGGGGTGCGATCTCGTTGATGGCCCTGAATAGCCTGTCATGCCAGGTCATCAAGGGAATCGCTAGGGGGCCAGGGGTCCTTCAGAGCCATTTGGAACCGTTCCGGGTCCATCAGACTCCGCGGGCAAGCCAAAATAGGCTCGCCGCTCATACAGGGTTGGGGCGGCGCACCCACACGAGCCTTGAGGGCTAGGTGATCTGACCATGGTACCACTTCTACAGTGATATCGTCCACCAGAATCCCGGACGCAAAGATCAGGTCTAATGTGTGCCCGGCCTGATGTGTGGGAGTGGTATCAAATTGGGAGAGTCCCAGTGTCGCCATGGAAGACACTAGGTCCAGCGCCCAATTGGAGGCCGGGAGAGCCCTAAAGGAGTAACCCTCCCGTAAAGAGCATTAGCACAGCATGGAGCAAAAAGATGCAGGGCATCATGCTTTGTAAGCCGCCCTGAGCCTGCCTTGGCGGGGAGGACGGGGTATAAATAAAAACTTATTATTATTATTATCAGCCAACTCACTTGCCAGCTGATGTGCACACTGCCCCCAGTCCACCTGTTGGGGGACACCATGGGATGGCAGTTTTGTGGAATTCCACCTGGGCAGCAGCCACTGCATAGTCTCCCTGCCACTTGAAGTTAGAGTGCCTTCATAGTGCCTGAGCTGGGCATGTACTCTATAAACTCTCACCCCAACATCCTTTAAGGGGATCCCCAAGGATGGGGAAAATGGGCACACAAGCCTGATTTCCTCTAAAATGGATTTTCCTTCATGCTGACACCAGCAATACAGTGCTGGTGATGAGAACAATGACAATGAACCAGCTGTAACAATGCAAAAAAAAAAAAAAGGAGGGGAGGGGGGTAAAGCCATGAAAAGGGGTCACTGTATGGTGCAACAGGGGCTGCTATATCCCAGTCACCTGCAGGGCCCCCCAGTCATGTCAGGCCTCACCTCATTGGCCAGGCTGGGGCGACAGAGAAAAGAAGGCTACAATACCTTGGCAACCTACCCCAGCTGTGCTGGAAGCCCACTGCTACACCTCCCACCTCCCACTTCCCCCGCTGTGCCCACACATAGGACCCTGGGTAGGTCTGGGATCTATGCTTGTTTTAATGCAGGACTGGAGAAACTGACAACACAAATTACATCAGCCTTTGCAAAGAAGCAGCAAAAAACAAATTGCAGAACATATATTCTGATTCCAGAACTGTAAACTGTAAATTTGTGTTGTGCTTCTTCTTCACATTTTATTAACATTGACCAAAGCAAGGCAACCACTACATACAAATGAAGGGGAGACAGACAATTTTCAACATTCTACTAAATGTTCTGTTTGTACAATCAAAGTTAGTGCCCACATTTTGGAGTAATTTGGTTGGTGGGGAGAGTGAGGGAATGCCAGTGACTGGCT